>NC_133775.1:69341662-69430485 GCF_003597395.2 Chelonoidis abingdonii | reverse complement strand
GAATGTGGGTATGGATGCGGGCCCTATAGTTGGGCTCAAGGAAGGATAATGGGAAAAAGGGAGGAGGTACGTTAAAAAATGTACACTCTTGGACTGAGGGTGGCAGATGGCGCCCCATAGGAGATGAAGTGTTCTGAGCAGTCTCTGGGTTAGGATAAAAGGGATAAAAAAACAAGGGTGATGTCATGCTAGGAGTCTACTACAGAGCCACCTTAACCAGGGGAAGAGGTGGATGAGCGCTTTTTTTAAACAACTAACAAAATCATCCAAAGCCCCAAGATTTGGTGGTGATGGGGGACTTCAGCTATCCAGATATATGTGGGAAAGAACACTGCGGGGCACAGGGGGACTATCCAATAAGGTTCCTGTGGACTGCATTTGCAGACAACTTTTATCTTCAGAAGGTTAAAAAAGCTACTGGGGGAAGCTGTTTCTAGACTTAATTTTAACAAATAGGGAGGAAACTCGTGAGAATTTGACAAGTGAGCGAGCTTGGGTGAAAATGATCATGAACATCAAGAAGTTTGCAATTCTAAGGAAGGGTAGAAGGGAGTACAGGCAAATATAAGACAATGTGGGATTTCACATGCGAAGGCAGATTTTGGTAAGCTCAGAGAACTGAAGGTAGGTCCCATGGAATCAGGACTGGGGGCGAAAAACAACTGAGGAGAGTTAGGCAGTTTTTTCAAAAGTGGACATTATTAAGGGCCCAAAAAGCAAGCCTATTCCGATGGGTGGGAAAGATAGAAATGTGGCAAAAGACCACCGTGGCTTAAACACGAGAACTTGCATGACCTACAAAATGAGAGAGAGGACAGTCATATAAAAAATGGAAACGAATGTCAGATTTACAAAGATGTAAATGAGATATAGGCAAACAACACTAGGACTACGCAGGGGCGAAGATTAGAAAGGCAAAGCCACAAATAGCACGGTCAAAACTAGCTGATGGGAATAAACGGAAACACAGAGACTTTATATCAATACATTAGAAGCCAAGAGGGAAGACCCAAGACAGGTAGGCCCACTGCTCAGTGTAGGAGGAGACAACAGTAACAGGAACTTGGAAAATGGCAGAGATGCTTAATGACTTTGTTTTTCGGTTCTTCACTTGAGAAGTCTGAAGGAATGTCTAACATAGTGAATGCCTGATGTGGAAGGGGTAAGTTTAGAAGATAAAATAGAAAAAAGAGCAAGTTAAAATCACTGTAGAAAAGTTAGAGATGGCCCTGGCAAGTTCACCAGGGCCTGATGAAATTCCATCCAGAATACCCAAGGTTAATAAAGGAGTTATCTAGCCCTCTAGCTATTATGGGCTCTGGAACAAGTCATGGGAGATTGGAGGAGATTCCAGAAGACTGGAAAATGGCATAATAGAGTGCCCCAGCTATAAAAAGCAGGGAATAAAAAACAAACCCAGGAACTTGCCAGACCAGTTAGTTTAACTTTCTGTGCCAAGGGAAGATAAATGGAGCAAGAATTAAGAGAAATCATCTGCAAACACCTTGAAGTGGGTAAGGTGATTAGGAGACTTAGCAGACATTGTACGTTTAAAGACAATGTGTGTAAAACCATCTGATAGCTTGTGCGTTGATAGTCTGATAACGAGTCTTGTGGATAATGATAGGGAGTAGGAGCGGTCTTAGATGTGGATACCTCTATCCTAACTTTTACTAAGGCATTTGATACGGCTTCTCGCATGATATTCACTTATTCGAATCTTAAACTACGGTAATATACAGTTTAGATGGGGGCTACATAAGGTGGGTCCGCATTAAACCCTGAGCTTGATAGACTGTCTCAGAGAGTGTTATTAATGGCTCCCAAGTCCTGAGTGGAAAGATATAACAAATGGGGTCGGCAGGGGTCTCGCTTATCTACGGGCACCGGCTCTTTCTCAAGTGATCTCTGCACTCTACGACTGTGATCATTGTCTGCATAGAAAGTACGCTTATTTAAGTTTTGCTACGAGCAATGTTACTCAAACTGGGAGGGATTGGCACGCGATGAATAATGCGTGCGTCACCCCCTTTGGAGACAGCGGGTCAAATTCAAAACTGACTGGACATAATGGAGAAGATATGGTTTGGTAATGTGAGGCATAAACCCGGTGTATCTAGATGAAGTTTCAATCAAGAGACAAAATACAAAGCTCTCACACTTAGGAAGGAACAATCAGGTTTCACACATAGCAGAAGTGGCGCAGAGGACTGTCGTAGGAAGAGGGTGAAAGCTCGCTCGTGGTGATTTGATCAGGAAACGTAAAGTGGAGAGAGGACACCCAATCTAATTGCACCCCGGAGACCCATCTTCCAGGTTTCCCTGAGCACACTCGCAGAATTTAAGGGACACCTGAAGAAATGGTTCAAGTTCAGTGACTAGCAAGGTCTCAAGGCACGCCACGCAAGCAGACAAGACTCGTTATCAATAGCAGGAATGTTCGCTTGCAGAAGAACAACTTCAAACAGACTCAGGATTGATCACCTCTTTTTTGATGACACCAATGGGTTGAAGAAAGAAGTCTTCCTTATTGTTGGTATTTTCTGCTAGGACTGGATTGTGTCGTTTATAAATTCTTGTCTCCAGTGTAATAAAAGTCAGTGGCAAATATACCAGGGAGATTGGTCCTTGTGTGCAGCC
Source organism: Chelonoidis abingdonii (assembly GCF_003597395.2). NCBI lineage: Eukaryota > Metazoa > Chordata > Testudines > Testudinidae > Chelonoidis > Chelonoidis abingdonii. Next base: position 69,427,845 of record NC_133775.1, on the reverse strand, counting down.
ATGTATCACAAAAAAGAACGACAACAACAGGGGTGTGCTGGTACCTTAACAGGACTAAACAGATTTATTTGGGCATACGCTTTTGTGGGGTAAAAAACCCCTAGTTACTTTAGTATGTATGATGTACTGGTAACACCACACGCCTTCTGGAGAAAAGTCACGTTCCTTGTCACAAGCTGCTGCCACCCCCAGCAACAGTAACAGGCTGCCCGCCCCGAGTCTACAGGGCAGTGTAGTTTTAGACTAGCGAAATTTCTCACGCCAATTGAGATTTCAAAGCTCCGTGAGGCGTACGATTGGTTGCTCGTTTATGTATGTGATGGTTGACACGGCCCTGCCAGTGGGAGGTTTCTGCCTCTACAATACACGCCAATTGGCGATCTCACAGGTGTGATGTTGCTCTAACTCAACACTGACGTGGTGTGTACACACCTTCTCCCAAGTTTATCTTTACGTGATGAGCCCCATTTTCCCAAAGTTTTAGCTAACCTTGCTCATCACTGACTGGAATGTGCTAGGGGCTGCTAGGTTGGAACCTAAACCCCCACTGGAGATGCAGCTTACGTCGAGGAAGGATTCTGTGCCAGTGACCTGGCACCACCCTAGCTATAATCATCTTTGCGCAGAGAAATGGCCAGTTAACGCATTGAAAGGAAGAAACCTTTATATGTTCGTGTATGAGAGGAAGATTCCAGCTCCGTGCATGGAGCTCGGAATGTTGGCCGCAACTATTCATGTAAGCTGTGGCCCGGTGTATTATGATTGCTTAAGCTGTCAGCATGTGGAGTTAGCCAGTCTGGGATCATCCAGATAAGACAACTGATGTGCTTCAAGTTTTGCATTTGCTTAATGAATCAAGCTCTGCTGGGGCGACCGAGGACACGCCCCACAGTAGGCAGCGTCATGTGGGTGGACTGTTAGCTGGTATCGATTACACAGTATTCTCTTTTCCTAATCACTGCGTGCTTATCCCTCCCGGCGCTCTGCACTGGGCCCGGACCTTGTGTCATGGGGATGCTCACACATGGGACAGGCAGCAAATCAGGCCCTTTGCTTATTTCTCCCCTGTCTTCTCTATGCTGCAGCTTTCCTCACCTGACGGTTTTATAGTGCAACTGGGGTTTTCTATTGATTATGTAAATGTTCGGACTCTCCATCTCAGTTTGGTTCCAAGTTGGATTCTGTAGTGGGAGGACCAAAACTGGATGCAGAATTCAGGTGTGGCCTCACTAGTGCCAAATAGAGGGGAATAATCACTTCCCTCGATCTGCTGGCAATGCTCCTACTAATATAGCCCAATATGTCGTTGGCCTTCCTGGAAACAAGGGCACACTACAGACTCATATTCAATTTCTCATCCCCAGGTCCTTTTCTGCAGAACTGCTGCTTATTCAGTTGGTTCCCATGCTGTAGCGATACATGGAATTCTTCCTTCCTAAGTGCAGGACTCTGCACTTGTCCTTGTTGAACCTCATCAGATTTCTTTTGGCCCAATCCTCCAATTTGTCTAGGTCACTCTGGACCCTACCCCTACCCTTTAGAGTATCTACCTCTCCCCCCAATTCAGTGTCATCCACAGACTTGCTGAAGATGCAGTCTATCCCATCATCCAGATTATTAATGAAGATGTTGAACAAAACTGGCCCCAGGACCTCTCCCTGGGGCACTCTGCTTGATACCGGCTACAAACTAGACATGGAGCCATTGATCACTACCTGTTGAGCGTGATGATCCAGCCAGCTTTCTATCCACGTTATAGTCCATTCATCCAAGCCATACTACTTTAACTTGCTGGCTTCTTAACTTCCTTGAATTAATTCCTGTTTGAAATAGAGTATCTCTTTTAGACAAACACCCAATCTTGATTTAAAAATTGCCTTGATGGAGAATCCGTCATGACCCAAGGTAAATGGTTCCAGTGGTTAATTCCCATGACTGTTAAAAATGTACACCTTTATTTCTAGTCTGAATTTGTCTAGCTTCTACTTCCAGCCATTGGATTCTGTTAGGCCTCTGTCCGCTAGATTAGTATGTGAGAGTCACAGTGGGGGAGGTAATATCTTTTATTGGACCAATTTCTGTTGGTAGAAAGACAAGATTTTGAGCTACACAGAGCTTTTCTTCAGACTGGTAAAGGTAACCAGAGTGTCACAGCTAAATACAGTATGGGACAGCTTGTCAAGCATAAGGGGTTAACACATACTGCCGAACACCACTTAGAGTAAAGTTGGCAATTAACCCCACTGTAGTCAAAGGAGGGTCAATAGGTTACAAATTGTTGTAATGAGCCATAAAACCAGTGCCTTTTTCATTTGAGGATAAGGACTGAGGTCAAATATGGAGTGATCGTTCTGTGAAAGGCCCAGGGGTAACAGAGTGTCTTTACACTATTCTGTGTGAGTTCACTCGAGATCGTAGTGATTGTATGGTTTCATAGAAACATAGAATATCAGGGTTGGAAGGAGGTCATCTAGTCCAACCCCTTGCTCAAAGCAGGACCAACACCAACTAAATCATTCCAGCCAGGGCTTTGTCAAGCCTGACCTTAAAAAAACCTTCTAAGGAAGAAGATTCCACCAACCTCCTTAGGTAACTCATACTCCCAGTGCTTCACCACCACTCCTAGTGAAAAAATTTTTCCTAATATCAGCCTAAACCTGCTTATATCCACTGCAACTTGAGGACCATTACTCCTTGTTCTGTCATCGGGTACCATTGAGAACAGTCTAGAATCCATCCTCTTTGGAACCTCCTTTCAGGTAGTTGAAAAGCAGCTATCAAATCAAATCAAATCCCTCTCATTCTTTCTCTTTCTGCAGACTAAACAATCCCAGTTCCCTCAGCCTCTACTCATGCTGTCAGCGCCTAATTTTTGTTGCCCTCCCTGGACTCTTTTCAATTTTTCCACATCCTTCTTGTAGTGTGGGGCCCAGAACTGGACAAAGTACTCCAGATGAGACCTCACCAATGTCAAATAGAGGGGAATGATCATGTCCCTCGATCTGCTGGCAATCAGTGTGGCAGTAAGGACACATTGTTGACTCATATCCAGCTTCTTGTCCACTGTAACCCCTAGGTCCTTTTCTGCAGAACTGCTGCCTAGCCGTTTCATCCCTAGTCTGTAGCAGTGCATGGGATTCTTCCATCCTAAGTGCAAGATTTTGCACTTATCCTTGCTGAATCTCATCAGATTTCTTTTGGACCAATCCTCTTATTTGTCTAGATCCCTCTGAATCATATCCCTACCCTCCAGTGTATCTACCACTCCTCCCAGTTGAGTGTCATCTGTAAGCTTGCTGAGTGTGCAGTCAACACCATCCTCCAGATCATTAATGAAGATATTGAGCAAAACTGGTCCCAGGACTGACCCTTGGGGCACTCAGCTTGTCATGGTGTGGCCTTATGAGGCCTTGTCTGCACACACTTGCCTTAGTTTAACTAATGGTGTGTTTTTAAAATAATTTAGTAGCCGTGGTACCACTTTGTTTGTAGATGTACTTATTTTGGTTTAAGGATGGTTTATTTCCATTTAGCTCAAACTGTATGGTTACGTTTGGATGCAGAAAGACCTTAGAGATCTGCAAGCTTGCTATATGGAATTTGGTCGTGCCTTCAGAAATTCCTGGTCTGTCAGTATTGCAGCAAGATCAAATGCTGATTTCAGGAGACAGTGCTTCAGTAAGTGCCCCTGAACTCTTCTTCTGAGGAAGTCCTTGCTAGCAAGTCTCCTAAACTGGAGCTCTGTGGAGACAGTGTCATGAAGGAGGAAAAGGGGTTGTTTCCCATTGTCCTTGCTGTTTTGCCTCCACAGGGCCACACCAACCCTCCTGCAACTTCCGTGCTCAACTCTACAGGCTTCAGGAGAAACATAAATAGATTTTAGAATCATAGAATCCTAGGGTTAGAAGGAACCACAAGGGTCAGTCACAACAGTCTAACCCCTTGCCAAGATGCAGGATTTGTTGTGGCTAAAGCATCCAAGACAAATGGATATCCAGCCTCTCTTTGAAAACCTCCAATGAAGGAACTTCCATGACTTCCCTAGGCAGTCTGTTCCATTGTCCTACTGCTCTTACAGTTAGGAATTTTTTCCTGAGATTTAATCTAAATCTGCTGTGCTATAGTTTGAACCCATTGACCCTTTCCTTCCCTCTGTGTCAAGAGAGAACAACTTTTCTCTATCTTTTTTATGGCTGCCTTTCAAATATTTGAAGGCTGCTGTTGTGTCCCCCCTTAATCTCCTCTTTTCCAAACTAAACATAGCCAGTTCCTTCAGCCTTTGCTCACGTGACTTGCATTCCATCCCTTTGATCATCTTTGTCACTCACTTCTGGATCCTTTCCAGTTTCTCTACATCCTTTCTATACAGTGTTGACCAAAATTGGACACAGTACTCCAGCTGAGGCCTAACCAGTGTCGAGTAGTATCACTTCTCGTGACTTGCATGCTATTCCTTTGTTAATTTCAAGCCTAAACTTGTTGAAAGCCTGTTTATATCCATTTGTTCTTGTGCTAAGATTGGCACTTAACTGCTCTCCCTCCCAGAGGGTTTTTAATCTCTCTGATGTAGTTATAGAGAGCAATCATATCTGCCTTCAGCCTTTGTTATCTTAGGCTAAACAAGCCAAGCTCCTTGAATCTCCTTTCATAAGGTAGATTTTCCATTCCTCTCATCATGCAAGTAGTTCTTCTCTGCACCTGTTCCAGTTTGAATTCATCTTTCTTAAACATGGGAGATCAGAACTGCACACAGTATTCCAGCTGAGATTTCACCGGTGCCTTGTACAATGGTAATAACATTTTCCTGTCTCTACTGGAAATACCTCACCTGATGCATCCAAGGATTACATTAAACTTTTTCACAGCTTCATCACATTGGTGGCTCATAGTCATCCTGTGATCAACCAATATACCCAGGTCTTTCTCCCCCTCTGTTGCTTCCAAATTATACGTCCTGAATTGTTCTGAATCATGGTTTTCAAAAGCCCTTTGGTTAAGGAATGCTAACAACTAATTAGATGCAAGCTAAAGTGGCATAAAAAACAAAGTACGGGTTTTTAAAAAAAACCAACAGGTTCTGGAGTTTTGTCCTGAGGTGGCATAGCACACAAGGCTGAATGTTACGAAGTATAAAAAGAGCAGTAAATCTATTTATAAATACAAATTCCTTTACACAGACCTGTTTCACTTACATAACCCTGCAAAACTATCAGTCACAGATAACTCAGGGCAATAAACATTAGAAGCCACTTAGCCCCTCTGTGTTTCTGAACATTATGTCAGTGAAAAGCAGCTAAGTTTAATGCAGACTGGAAAATGCAAACTTTCCAGCAGATTAACAGGGATAGGAACAATACTGAGTCCTGGGGCTTTCAATCCCAGCTGATTCTTGGCCAGTCTGCCAGGCTGTCCACCTTGCTGCATGAGGCAATAGAGGGTTTCTGGGCACAGGGCTCAGTGGTACATGGCTGAGCTGACTGAGAGTTGGAGAGGAAGGATTGGGTTAAGCACATTAGGCTACTACAGAGAAGTGAGACTGGATGGCGCCAAGGATTAGCAATGTACAGTGCAGAGACCCCAATGGATTCTCCATCACTTGGCATCTGTAGATCAAGACTGGGGGGTCTCCTTCTGAAAGATCTGCTCTGACTCAAGCAGAGTTGGATGCAGAAGTCACTGCATGAGGCTCTCTGGCCTGTGTTATGCAGCAGCTCAGACTGGAAGATCATAATGACCCCTTCTGGCCTTGCAATCTATTAATGTACACGGCATCAGGAGTCGGGGAGCTAAGCTAGCTTTGAACTTTTTCAGCTGCAAGTGTAGGCCATGATCATTGCTACAATCTGCAGTAGGGCATTTCATCAAATAATTCCCACCCGCTACATTGTTGGTTCAGCTGTACTGGCATTAGCCCTAGCAGTGCCTTCCAGCATTTGTACCAGCCTGTTTGAGTGTGATTTTAAACCTTCCTTTCAGACTCTAAGGGCTAGCCTACACTAAAAGTGCTACATCAGCACAGCTGTGCCGCTGTAGTGCATCTGGTGAAGACATCCTGTGCCAGCGAGAGAGATCTTTCCCATCAGCATAATAAATCCACTTCCACTTGAGACAGTAGCTATGCTGGCGGAGAAGCTCTCACACCGACAGAGCACTGTTTATACCGGTGCTTAGGTCACTGTAACTTAGGCCACGTCTACACTACGCGATAATATCGAATTAGCTAAAATCGGTTTAATAAAACTGATATTATAAATTCGATTTCACGCGGCCACACTAGGCACAGTAATTCGGCATTGTGCGTCCATGGTCCAAGGCTAGCGTCGATTTCTGAAGCGTTGCATTGTGGGTAGCTATTCCGTAGCTATCCCATAGTTCCCAGTGCAGTCTCCCCCGCCCCTTTGGAATTCTGGGTTGAATCATTGTCGCGGGTGGTCTGGGTGAATGTCATCAGTCATTCCTTCCTCCGGGAAAACAACAGCTGACAATCCTTTGCACCTTCTTTCCCTGGATTGCCCAGGCACGATGCCATAGCAAGGAACCGTGGAGACACGTTCAGCTTTTTTTTTTTCCGGCCCCGTATGTGTATGGAGCCGCGGACAGAGGGCGATACTGCCAGCGCTACACAGCACCATTCATTTGCTTTTGCATGATAGCAGAGATGGTTACCAGTCGTTCTGTACCGTCTACTGCGGAGTAAACTGGCAATGAGATGACGGTTATCTCTCTCCCTCTGTACTGTCCGCTGCTATCATGATGCCCCTGGCTGAGATCAGCCAGGGGCGCAAAAGCAAAATTGGGAATGACTCCCCGAGTCATTCCTCCTTTATGGTTTCTAAAAATAGAGTCAGTCCTGCCTAGAAATAAGGGTAAGTGTACTAGAGGACCAGGTATCAGAGCACAGCTGCTCCGTGTCAGTATTCACAGGGGGTGCCCTACAACAATCTCATCCGTTGCTTCCCTCTCCCCCAACCTTCCTGGCTACTGTGGCAGTGTCTCCCCCCCCCCCCATTTGTGTCATGAAGTTATAAAGATAGCAGGAATAAGAAACAGAGACTTGTTAGTGAGATAATGAGGGAGAGGCACTTCCCGGGGCTATACAGTCCAGGCAGAACATTAGCGGTGCAGGGAGAGGAGCCCAGGATGCTGCTGCTATGAAGTCCGGCAGTACAGATTCTTTCTTTACACGGGAAAGGGGGGGCTGATGTGAAGCTCAGCCCCCGTTGCTGGATGAAGACGGTTACTAGCCATTCTGTCCTATCTACTGGGAGTGACCAGGAATCATCCCTGTTTTTCCCAGGTGCCCCCATATTCAGTTAAAAAGCATTGGAGCACTCAGGGGTTCATGAGGACAGTTACCAGTCCTATTGCACCATCTACCACCGGGAGGGGAGAGGAGCAGATACTGCTCTTCACTGCTGCAGCATCGTGTCTACCAGCAGCATTCAGTACACATAGGGTGACATTGAAAGAAGTCAGAAGAAATGATTTCTTTCCCTTTTCTTTCACGTGGTGGGGGGGAAAGAAACTGAGGACTATTCCCTGAACCATGCCAGACACTGTGTTTGAACACAGACATTGGGAGCTCAGCCAGAATGCAAATACTTTTCAGAACGCTGCACTGTGCGGCGATAGCTGGAGTCCTCAGTACCCCTCCCTCCTCCATGAGCATCCATTTGATTCTTTGGCTTTCCGTTACACTTGTCATGCAGCCACTGTGTAGCCTGGAGATTTTTTCAACGCTTTGGCATTTCGTCTTCTGTAACGAGCTCTGATACAAAGATTTGTCTCCCCATAAAGCAATCAGATCCAGTATCTCCCGTACGGTGCATGCTGGAGCTCTTTTGGATTGGACTGCCATGGCCTCCCGTGCTGAATAGAGCTCCACGCTGGGCAAACAGGAAATGTAATTCAAAAGTTCGCGGGGCTTTTCCTGTTTACCTGCCCGCTGCATCCGAGTCAGATTGCTGTCCAGAGCGGATCAATAGGTGACTGTGGGATACCGCCTCGGAGGCCAATATCATCGATTTCCGTCCACACTAACCCTAATCCGATATGTTTATATCGATTTTAGCGCTACTCCTCTCGTCTGGGAGGAGTACAGAAATCGATATAAAGTGCTCTTTATATCAATATAAAGAGCGTTGTAGTGTGGATGGGTACAGCGTTAAATCGATTTAACGCTGTTTAAATCGATTTAAATGCGTAGTGTAGACCAGGCCTTACATCACTATGGGGATTGGCTTTTTCACACCCCTGAGCTACATAAGTTATGCTGAAGTAAGTGGTAGTGTAGACCTGGCCTAACTTACCCAAATCAAAATAGAATTCCCCGAACTCTGAAAGCTTCACCTTAGTGGCTCTTTCTCTGCAAAACATCAGCTGTCTCTTCAGAGGCAGTTTGGTGTTAGAGCTGGTGAAAAAAGATCGTGGGAAGCATTATTGTATCCATTATCCACATTCTCAGGAGTGGCTGAATCATCTTTGCTCAGACTTTCCACAATGATTCACCATGACAGAGTAGGCCTTGAGAATTTTACCCTTAAAAGTGAAAGAATCAGAAAGCTATTGTCTCCCTGAAGTGTGGATTTAGATCTGAGCCTGATAAGCAAAAAATTGGTGGATAATGTTTGGTTAAATGTTGTGTGTGTAATGTTAAATGACTAGGACAGACAGACATTTTTCCAAGGCACACAAACCATGATGTCTTTTTTCTGTTAATAACGATAATATTTGCATTTTCATACAAGGACTGCCACACACTTCACAAATATTAATTAAGCTTCAAAACAACCCTGTACAGTCCTGTAGATGAAATACCTCCATTTACATATGGAAAAACTCACCCTTAGAGACACCCACACAGCAGATCTTTGACAGCTGGGGTAGAACCCAGGAATCCTGACTTCTATCTGCATCTTGGCAGGAGTCTAGATTAGATGACCCTTGCGATCCCTTCTAACCCCATGGTTCTATGATTCCAGGTACTGAAAACTTTCTTTCCCGCCCCCACCCCCTGCCGGCAAACACATATGGGTTTAATCCCCTTGTTCATACAGTTTGTTTTCTCTTGTTCTTAGCATCTGTATTGCAGTAGTGCCTGGGACCCTAATCCTAGATTAGGACCCACTGTGCTGGGCTCTGCACAGTCAGACCAAAGAGATGGTCTCTGCCCCAAGAGCTTACAATGCAAGTAGTTTCTCTGCCCAGCATGGCTGGGGGCTCCATTTTCTTGATCAGTCTGGGTCCTCCCTAGCCTTAACCACAAGAGCACAAAGGATGAGGAGTTCTCCACATCAAAGGGAACCATGCTATTCCCTCTGCTCTGTCCCCACCACAGGGAGAGGCTCCTCCCACCTCCCTAGGTTCCTTCTAACCCCACACACAGTCTGTGCCCAGGCAGATTGCCTTCCATTCCTTGTGTGACTCCCCTCCCCAAAGCCAGTTTCTTCCAGACCTCTGTCAGCATTACCTTGGCCAACAGCCTGTCTCCCAGCTGTTTCCTGCTGCTAGTTCCACGGAGTGCCCAGTTTTCCTAGCGGGAGCTGCTGATGTGTTTGCTGGCCCATGGGCCAAGTCAAGCTCCAGTAAAGGGAATGAGGGTAGAGGTGGAGGGACACGCCATATCAGGAGTGCAGGCCGCGGGCAGAGGGTGAGTTTCTATCAGTTGGTATATGCTACAATGGAACAAGCCTGACCCACTTTTCTTCCTATGAGCCTGAAGCCATCTGTCACCTCGTGCACTACTGCCACAGCTGTCAGGTTCTCTCCAAAGGCACCCTGGAGATTTACATGGCTATGGGAGTGCTGTCCAGCCCTCTCCGTCAGTCAGTCCCATTATCAGCATGCCCCTGGCTGAGGTGTACAGGAAGAGTGGCGATTGAACAGACCACAACCACACCCTTACTGGTGCTGGAGCTCCCCTGCCCATGAGTTTCAGGAGTGCAGGAAAGAGAGGGACAGACTGCCAAGAACATTCCAAGCTGGCGGTGGGCGTGAGGGTGAAGCAGGCAAGAGGTTAAAGCTGCCAAATGAACAGGAGAGAAGTCTCAACGGGGGACACTCTTGCCTCAGACCTTGCAAGCCTTTCACCTCCCACACCCCCCAGTCAGCTCCTGCAGCCCCCCGAGTGAAGAGCCCATTCACAGGAGTATTAGCCAATTGTCCAGTGTTCAAAGCAGCAGCCTGAGTTCTCAGCAGCCTGGCCGTCACAGCTAGCCCCTGGCTCTGTTCACAGGGTGGCACACCCAGAGTGCAAGAGAGATCAAACATTTCCATTTCCTTCACAGCCTGTCAGCCCCTTAGACTAGGTTGTCTCCTGTTTTTCATTACTGCACCAGACATATTTGATATAATGACTGCTGCAGGTGGCATGCGGCATACGGGATGCAGCCCTGATTGTGAGCCATCAGCTAGAATCAAAGTTAATTCAGGAAAGCAGTAAAATTGGTAACGTATTTCATGCCTCTGATCCATACATTTTCCATTGCACAATCTTCCATCTTGAGACACAGAAAGCAAACTCAGCTGACTACTTTAGAGCTCCTAGCTCCAAAGGCAAAAACCTAAGAGATCCCCAGAGACACTGACTTTGTTTTCAATGACTCAGATGTCCGTCTCCCCCCCGCCACCCACCCCACCACACATCAGCCTTTAAACTCTGGACAGTAAGCACCCCACTGATAGCATTCCCCAGTCAGCTCAGAGCCTAGCCCCTCTCTGCGAACATACAGGCTCTCTAGGCAATGGAAGTGCTGTGGGTTCAGGGCCTGGCAGGGTGATTGACTGCGAGGGTTGGTGCAGGGCAGAGGGTTATATTCCCAGCTGACATGGTGACTTGTTCTCTCATCCTGTCCCTGAATTTTATGCTAAAACATTTTTTCAAGTAGTGCTATTGTCCCCAAAGGCAAATGAGCATATGTAGCACATATCCGGTTATATCCACTGCCCCGAGCTTAGAGATGGACCCTGGGCCCAGGCCCCACAAGGCCCAGGCTTTGGAACTGGCCTCTCTCTCTACAGTGGGCAGCCCAAAAGGCCAGACAGCAATGCTCAAACTTTCCATCTCTGTTAAAGACCATGAGTGAACAGTGTTGTTATATAGGACTGGCTAGCTGCAGAGGTGGGGGGTTCTCAGCCATGAGGCTCCCTAGGTCCTGTGACCATTCAGATAATAATGAGCCCTAATCATCTGAGCTCCTTTCTATTCTGCGTGGTCATGGAAATACCTATGGCATGTTTTATTTGCAGTATTGTTGTAGCCATATTGGTCCCAGGATATTGAAGAGACAAGGTGGGGGAAGGAATATCTTTGATTGGACCAACGGTCTATGGCATTTTTGTAAGAAGAGGGGTTATGCCCTAATGTCAATAGCCAAAATTTCCCCTCATTATCATGTCACTGATATGGAGTGTGCTGAGTGATTGATGCTCCCACCCTGTCAGGATCCCAACAAGAGCAGTCAGAGCAGGATCAGACTGGAGGCTGAGACTAGCAGAAGAGTTCTTAGTCAGGTTCCAGTCTGAGCTTGATACCAAGGATCAGAGTCTGAGTGAGGGGTCAGGAGACAAGGTCCAAATTAACTGAGATCAAAACCAGAAGGTCGTGGGAGCTACAAGAGATCCCCACTGTTGCCAGGACACTTCCTGGAATCCCCTTGGGCTTATACAGGGCAGGGAGCCAATCAGGAGCCATAGAGCTGTGGCATATCGGACCCCTTGAGGCGAGACTTCCCATGGTCTGTGTCCACAGCAGGTTGTAGGTAGTGGAGCACAAGCTGGTTATAGCTGCTGCTGGAGGGTAGCATGGAGGTGTCTGCTGCCTGATAGCCAGGGCTGGCTCCAGGCACCAGCTTATCAAGCAGGTGCTTGGGGCGGCAACTCCGGAGAGGGGCGGCACTTCACATATTTGGCGGCAATTCGGCGGAGGGTCCCTCACTCCCGCGAAGGACCTCCCGCTGAATTACTGCAGATCTCGATTGCTGCTTTTTTTTCTTTTTTTGGCTGCTTGGGGTGGCCAAACCCCTGAAGCCGGCCCTGCTGACAGCTCTTCAGGCCCGGATTCAAGACTCCCTGGGCCTTACACACCCCAGAGGTGGCTGCATGCACATGGTTTATGAAAATTCTTTGGGTCTAAAGGCCTTAGAAAGTATCTTTATATCCTGGTTTCAAAGGGTTTTCCCAAACTTCAAGCCAACATACCAGAAAGGAGATGCTGCTGAGGTGCTAATGCTCCCTTTCCTTTTGCAGAGAATGTGATAAATGGGCAGGACTACGAGGTGATGATGCAGATAGACTGTGAAGTGATGGACACCAGGATTCTGCATATCAAAAGCTCCTCCATACCCCGGTACCTTCGAGAACAGCAAGGAAATCAGACCAACCCCTTCTATAGCGCTGCTCCCACCGTCCCTGAGACAGCCCACCCCGTGAGAGCAATCATGGAATCACTGCAGTAGCTCCCAGAAGCCTCACAGCTGCAGTCTCTGAGCCTCAGCAAGGAGGCAGAAATGTTTGGTGATACAAATGCAGTTTTCACGACTATCACTATTACTAGGTAAACAGCTGGGGATACCCAGATCCAGCACTAGGCCCTACCACTTGCAGTTAGTCTGTCCTTTCCAGGACTCCTAGAACTGCAGAGGCTCAGCCCGGGCATAATTCCAGCACTGATACTCCTCCTCAAGTGGAACATTTTACCAGAACCCTGTGATGCTGCCCTGCCCGTTGCCTTCCCGGCCTTGCTGGTGCACCCTACCTAGCCTCTTCCCCTGTCAGATACGTCCCATGATGGCCCTGGGCAGTGTTTGACATCATACTGGTAATGACAGCAAGTGAACGGAGAGCCTGCAGGTACAGGGCAGGCAGGCAAAGGAAGCTGGGCAGATGGGTGGTGTCTGGGAGTGGCAGTATGGCCTGGTAGCCAGCAAACAGGGCTGGGGCCAGAAGGACACGGCCTTACCTGCTGTATGATCTGGAATAACTTTCTTGACCTGTATTTCAGTGTCCCCATTTGTAAATTGGGGCTAACCCCTGCCCTACCTCACAGAGGAGGGGGTTCTGAGGTTTGATTAGCTGCTGTTTATGGAGAGCTGGGGATCTTGTGGAGGGAGGCTCTGGTAGAAGTCCAGAGTCGCAGTATTTATTTATTTACACTCAAGCATGTTAGCAAACAGGGCAAGAGAAGAATGGGCAAGTTTAACTGTGGAGGGGGCACCGAGACATGGGGTTCCCTAGAAGCAACATGTCCTGTACCTGTGCAGACGCAGGGCTGCAGCTTTTGTCTGGAACTGTGCGCAGTGAACCATTCTGCTCATACTCTGCTCTGTACTTAGTGCCAGGTACCAGGATAGGAGAAAGGAACAGCTGGCCTCGCCTCTACAGTTCCCCCTGCAGGCAAGAAGAAGAGTGGCTCCACACAGGAACCACTGCAAAGCTGAGCTCTGCATGTCCAGAGCAGGCACACACTGCACGGCCCCCTGGAATCGTCCCCCACAGAGCCAAACCAGCTGTACTGCTTGCAGAGCCGCTGCCCTCATGGAGGAAGAATAGGGACTGGATTTGGGCTAGATTTTAAGATTTCCCCAGTCTAACTTCCTGCAGTGCACAGGACATGGTGGGGATTATTCTAGTCTAATAGTTGTCACCACTACAAACTTCCTCTGGCTTCTCAGTCTGAATGTATTGCCCTGGAATCCCATTCCATGCAGCACCCTCCATTTCTGGCCACGCAATGCAGCTCCTCGCTTTCCAGGCACACGCACTCTTCTCACCAGTAGAAGGGAATTCCTGCCATTTGATTCCTTGCTAGGGAAATTTGTGCTAGCACCTTGTGGGAAATGAATAGCATTTTTAAAACATTCTCATGATTGAGGAAAGCTTTGTCCCTTAGCATGTTGAGTCCCCTTCCTAGCGCAGAAGCCAGCATTATCCGTCGATCATTTGCTCCCTGGAGAAAGCCAAGCTATGTGCAATTTAATATCTGTGGAAACAAACAGCAGACGCTTCCTTAAAAGAGAGATTTGGGGAAAAATACACAAAATGTTTTAACAATGAACCTTCCTTTGTGCCCTTTGTGAGCACAGCGTGTTGGTTCACAGTGTTTTTTTAAAGAGCCAGCACACTGCCTCACCTGCACCTTGTGATGCATCTTTGACTTGCAAGAGAGTGACTGCTACATCATCTGCCATGGTATGAATCGTGAGATCAGACACGAGTGGCCCTAGCTCACCAGGGAAAGGTCCTGTCTGCCACCTAGCTGCTGTATAACATGGGGCTGGTCTAGAGCAGAACTGTATGGGGCTCCCAGGCCCCATCACTGTGGAGCAGACATGCCAAACCTGTGGGAAAAAAGCAGAAATTGGGCTTGTTTTTGACTTAATTGGCTTGTGAGTTGCTCGTTGGCTAGTTTTTGGTTTGTGGATTGTTTTGCTTGTTGCTTATTAGAGCTTGTTGCTTCTTTTTTTTTGATCGGCTCCCGGCAAGCAGGGGTAAGGGGGAGAGAGAGTCAGGGGTACACAGTGGGCCCACCACAGTCCCAGACTGCACGCCAAGGGATCTAGTCACATAGAGTGTTGGGGTTCTTAGGGTTTTGGTTTGTTTTGGCCTTGTTTTAAAATGAGATTAGCTTGATTTTTGGCTTATTGTGAAAGTTAGGGTGCTTATTTACCATGTGAAAGCTGGCAACTGTGCTATGGAGGCAGTGTCCCTGCCAGCTCCTGTGTGTGTTTAGAGTCACTACGATTTATTTTAGGCAATGTGGGATTTTTATTTTTTAAATGCCATGTCTGAGCAGCCTGGCCCTGATCCAAGTTAGGCAAATCTAGCAAGAAGAAATCAGTCAGCTGAGCTATTTCTTGTACGTCCTGTTACAGGATGTTCATTTTATGCTAGTGGTTCTTCAATCTCATGGGGTCCCTTTCACTTGTGTGTGCCCTAGTTTGTAATGGAGCATGGGCTCCTTAGAGCTGGAGGCCAATGCCTTTGAGTAGCCCAAGCTGCATTGCAAGTTACAGGCCAGACAGCTGAATGAGAACTGGGCAGCAGGGCACAGAAATGCCCCTCTAAAATGGGTGAGGAATTGGGCACCAGCTACAAAAAACAGAGCTACCAGCAGAGGTGAATACCTCCATAGCAAGGGACCACTCTCTTCTGCTACACAGTGACCACTTTTCCAGTGCTCCAAAGTAATTCCTGCAGGCAATGGGAGTCCATTGCTTTACAAATAAGAATACCTGGAATGTTGGTGACTGTAAGATGTGGCTTACACTAGCCGTTAGACCTTGTACCCACTGGCTGTGTGAGCTCTGGCAGGAGAACCAAGGTGGTAGCCTAGAGGCACACTAACTAATGGGATATGACAGGAGACAGAGCAGGGGATGAGGCAGGGGTTACTTTTACAGTGTGGGATTTTGCAAGTTTGCTGTGGCTTTCTGTGGGTGCTTGGGAGAGCACATTCAAACTTCCCAGCTGATGGCACTTTACATTTTAGGGCTAATGGTGCTGACTTTCAGGACAGTGGCCACCAATGTTTACCTTCTGAGAGGGGAAGGGGTGCAGACTCCTTGTTCCAGTTCTTGTACTCATGAGTTTTGCACCAGTGCTTACAATGGGGTCTGCAGACGTACAGCTGAGGGTGGATGCTGTAACAATCCATGAGGAACATCTGTTTAAAAGCATTTACTTTGCAATTATATTAACCTTCCTTTACCAGCATTCTGACACCACAGCTCATTGAAGGGATCCAGCCCTTGGCAAGTGTGGTGAAATCTGTGATGAAAGATGTGTGTGTTTCTAAGGATTGTACTAGATTCTGGTGATATTTAAATATCTTAACCATTAAACTCTCTGTTAAGCTCATCTGAATGGCTTCCACACTTTGACTGCAAATCTCATTGTGAAAATCAGTGGTGTTAGAGCAGACAGCAAGAACACTGCATGCCAATCTAGAGTCCTTAAGGGTTGATTGCGCAGGTTAAATTGCAGAGTTCAGCTCATTAATTTGGGCACCTCGATCGTGAGTAGTTAGTTTCTATTTGAAGGGATGGCCAAGATAAAAATAGCATCATCTTGCTTAAGAACACACCTTTCCTGCATTACTGATACCTCGGATTATTAAAGTGAACTTCTTTTAATCACCCTATTCATCCTGATGCTCTGTTTTTCCCTTCACTCACCTCAGATGGTGAAAGCAAATCTATTCAGGATCTTATTTATATAACCCTCATCACTGTTTTGAATCCCACTGTTCACTTTCATGTCAGTGTCACTTTCAGGCTCCCATTTCCAGTGCAGTGCTGATGTCTGTGTTTCTGTCGCTGCAGGGAAATATTTAAATCATCCTAAGAACCTTTTTACTTCATGTGTTGTTTTAATTTCACTGAAATATTTCTATTACATTTTGCAAAACACTTTTAAACAAATCCAAATCTTAATTTTGGCCTAAAATAAATGGATTCGTCCCTCACAGTCCGATCTCTCCAGCCTTACAGACCACCAGCATGTCCTCTTGGACCAAATCTCCACACTCTGAAGAATCTAATTATTCATGCTCTCCTAAACAAAATGAGATTTCAGTAGGATTTTGCAACAACTGTGGGAAGCATGTATTCAAATGAGCGCTACAGAGATTCTGATCCCCATGGACTAGAGCCAGCTGGGAGCATCAGGGACTCCGTTTGTGTATCCCTTGCTGACCAGGGAGCAGGCCACACAATAGTAAAAATGCCTGTGCCTTGTCTAAAGTAGTGCTGCCCCCTTGCTAGCACTGCATTTTTCTGACTCACTCCATGACACCCTAGCACCATCCCCAACAGTGACCAGGTTTGGGACTTTCTATCTTGGAAAGACAGTAACTAAGTCATGAGCCTGGTATAGCAGGCTCTTCACACCCTGAGCTCCCATGCACTTCCTAAAACTTCAAATCCAGCTCTAGATCCATAGACCCAGTCCTGCAATTGACCCCCCCCAGGCAAACCTCAGCACTGAGAGGGGCTGACTCAAGCCAGCAAAGGCAGCCCAGCAGAGCATGGACTGTGTGTGCAGCACATCCTGGAAAGTTCATAAAATGGATGCAACAAGGCTGTTCTTACCAGATTATATTTAGAACCTCAGAATAAAATCCTGTTCGGGGGACAGGGGATGAGACTGCTCTGATTTTGCTTTTAAATGATATGTGGGATCACTGTATGCAGAAAAAAAAAACTTTATTTCATTCTCATAAATGAGTCTATCTGTGTTTGTAACAAGATGAAATAAAATCATTTTTAAACTTTGTTTTTATATCTATTTCCATTTCTGAAATGAGAGAATGAAAAGCAGAGAAATTCTCCACCGATGGAGGGAGGAAACCAGTTGAATTCTGGTCACCTCCAGGACTTGAATGAAGCTTTAGCGCATAAGTTCTACTCTCTACTCTGAGTAGGCCAAATCTTTCCAATGGAATTCTGTCCCCTGAGGCAGGGCTGGAGAGTACCGGAGCGGCCACAGCAGAGGAGACCAACTGTCATGTCTAGTCCTCACCAGTTTGAAAACCCAGGACTTGATGCTGCAGAAGAAGGGGGGAAACCGAAGTTTTGTAGCTGTGTAATACTAGGTGAGGGAAGGAAGGGAGAGTAGCTGGGATTACGCCCTAAAGGTCTGATTGCTACTAATGTGTCTGTAGGTAATCCACCACTTGTTTCAATGGCTGTGGTTAGAGGGTTGGCGGAGGGGGTCACCTTTCAGTAGTTAGGGATTACAAGTTCCCTACATTGTAATATCGACAATGGTTGGAACCAGGAACCAGTCTGACTTGCCAGTGAAACAACACAAGACACTTTGTTTAGCTTTTTTTTAACCCACTCCTGCTGCTATATGGACGCGTTATTCCTTGACTTTAGCAAAGCTTTTGATACGGTCTCCCATAGTTTCTTGCTGCAGCAAGTTAAAGAGTACGCGGCTGGATGGAATCTATAACAGGGGTCCGGCAAACACTTTCAGAAGCAGTGTGCGAGTCTTCATGTATTCATTCCTAATTTAAAAGCGTTTGGGTGCCAGTAATTTACAATTTTAACATTTTTAAGAAGGTCCTCTTTCTAATAAGTCTATAATATTTAACTAAAACTATTGTATGTAAAGTAAATAAGGCTTTTAAATGTTTAAGACAAGCTTCATTTAAAATTAAATTAAAATGCAGAGCCCCCCGGATCGGTGGCCAGCACCTGGCAGTGTGAGTGCCACTGAAAATCAGCTTGCGTCTGCTTTGCACTCATGCCATAGGTTGCCTACCCTGGACTATAAGGTGGATAGAAAGCTGGCAGATCATTGGGCTCTAAGAGTAGTGATCAATGGTCCATGTCTAGTTGGCAGCAGATGTATCAAGCGGAGCGTCCCAAGGGTCAAGTCGGGCCAGTTTTGCTCAATATGTTCATTAAATGATCTGGAGGATCGATTGCACCCCAAAGTTTGCAGCTCACACACCTGGAGGGTAGGGATAGGATACAGAGGGACCTAGACAAATTAGAGGATTGGGCCGAAAGAAATATGATGAGGTTTAACAAGGACAAGTGCAGCGTCCGGCACTTAGTACAGAAGAAATCCCATGCATGACTGCATATAGTACAGGGCCGAGTGGCTAAGGCAGCAGTTCTGCAGAAAAGGACTAGGGGTTAAAGTGGATGAGAAGCTGGATATTGAGTCAACAGTGTGCCCTGTTGCCAAGAAGGCTAACGACATTAGGGGTGGTATAAGTAGGAGCATTGCTAGCAGATCGGAGGGACGTGAATCATTTCCTCTATTCACATTCGTGAGGCCTCATCTGGGAGTACTGTGTCCAGTTTTGGGCCCCACACTACAAGAAGGGTGTGGAAAAATTGGAGAGAGTCCAGCGGAGAGCAGATTTAGGGGGCTGGAGCACATGAATTCTGCGGAGATGGCTGAAGGAACTTGGATTATTTGTCTGCAGAGGGAAGAATGAGGGGGGATTTGATAGCTGCTTTCAACTACCTGAAAGGAGGTTCCAAAGAGGATGGATCTAGACTGTTCTCAGAACAAGGAGTAATGGTCTCAAGTTGCAGTAAGGAAGTTTAGGTTTGATATTAGGAAACACTTTTTCACTAGGAGGGTGGTGAAGCACTGGAATGGGTTACCTAGGGAGGTGGTGGAATCTCCTTCCTTAGAGGTTTTAACGGTCAGGCTTGACAAAGCCCTGGCTGGGATGATTTAGTTGGGGCTTGATCCTGCTTTGAGCAGGGGATTGGACTAGATGACCTCCTGAGGTCCCTTCCAACCCTGATATTTTATGATTCTATTTGATTTTCAGCCTCCTGCAGCAGCACATCCTGTTGGGTTATGGTACCTAGAGCAGAGGTTCTCAAACTGGGTCGCAACCCTGTTTTAATGGGGTCTCCAGGGCTGGTGTTAGATTTGCTGGGGCCTGGGCCTGAAGCCAAAGTCTGGATGCTAAATAATCGCTTCAGCCCTGGGTGGCAGAGCTCAGGTTTCTGTTTCAGCCCTGGGCAGCTTGGCTCAGGTTACACCCCCCCACACACATATCCATGGCTGAAGCTCTCAAGTTTCAGTTTTGCCCCCTCCTACCCACGTACCCCTGTTCGCGGTGGCAGAGCTTTGGCTCTCTCCCCCACACCACCTGGAGTGGTGCTGCTCAGGCTTTGGTTCCCCTTCCCGGGGTCATATAGTATTTTTTGTTATCAGAAAGTGGTCGCAGTGCAATGAAGTTTGAGAAATGCTGACCTAGTGCATAGAGTCTTTTTCAGGATAGGATGCCATCTCCTCATGCGGATCTTCCCTTTGGCTGGGTCACTCCTCAGCTAGCATGCTCCTCCCCATTGTGTTAGGGGGCTGTGTATGCAGGTTCTGCTGTGCACTCTTACAGTTGTGCTCTTAAATCCCTGAGCTTTTGTGTCCTCCTTGGTGTTAAACAGGCACTCAGCCCCTCTCCCCCCCCCCATATTTGACCCCAGACATGCCAACCAGGTCTCCTGCTGCAAGGATCTGACTGTTCCCCTTTTCCAGAGCTCTATGGTTCTTTCTCATGGGCCTGAGGAAACCATGATACTTCACCCTCTATTGTAAGTGAGATCTGCCCTTCCAGAGGGACAGAGCTCCCGTTATTCTGGCCGAGCAGTATCACTCTGGAGCAGTCTAGGGGTCTCAGAAGAATGTGACCATATATGGGGGAGAGGTTCGGCTGGTTCTGGGCTAGCTCAGAAATGGCTATTGTCAGTTTTCTTTAGGTTCTTGTGGAACCTGAATTCGCACAGCCCAACTCCTTTCTGCTGCTTTGACCCTCTGCCAGCAAATGGCTTATGCGAATGGAGAGTGCAACTGTGTCTCACATAAGCATCAACTGGGGAAGCGTGCACACTTAGTGTAAGTGTCCAGAATTACCAGTATGTCACCCTGAGCTAGCTGAGGCCCTCCCAATCCCTTTTCCAACACCCAGCCGCAGCTCCAATCTCCATCAGTCACTAGATGTTCCACGTTTGTGTAGTAGGTATTTGCAGTGCTTGTGGGAAGTCCTGGATTTTATGTGCCACAGTGAACCCAGTTGATTGGGCTGTAGGATTCATGCTCAGGTCTTGATTCTTGAACCCACTATTTGCCCATAGCCTCTGCCACTTGTCCTTTGGTGACAATCCCGAGGTTTTAAGAGCTAATCAGAAGGGGTTCTGGTACTTAAGGTGGCATTTTCATAGATGGGTATGTCCGGGTTATCATATGGTTATATTCTTGTATTATTGCTGCTGGTCTTCAGAGAGATGGTGGTAAAGTATGCGCGAGGGTGGAGAGCTAGACTAGAGGTGCTGCCTTCATCACTCCTGTGACAATTCTCAGAGCAGTGCTTAAGTGCCCATCAACAAGTTTCATATGTATGCTTCCTGTCTCTACTGGTGCTCTGAGAAGATAAGAATCAAGGTGGCTGTCTGCAAGGTGTGAGCATTCAGGCCAATTCCAGGAATAAGAATGAGCATCTCTCAGCCCAACGGATCCCAATGCATTTTTCAAACTCAGCTACAAACAAGGGTCACTTGACCTGCTGCTGAGATGAAGCCACCTCCGGTGTGGGGGAAACCAACATTAACAGCAATGTGACATAAGAGTTTAGGACAAGGTGAACAAGTGCCATGGAGAATTTAGAGAGACAAGCTGGAGTTACTCAGCTGGAATTGGGTCAGGCACCAGGGCTTTAGCTGTTATCAAAAAAAAATGTCTTGGGATCATCAGATGGCCACAAAAGGTCACAGCTTACACTTCATTCAGGAGATGGCACCTCCAGCAGCACCAGCCTCCCATGGACAGGCACTGGCTCAGTAAAGACTTGCTGACCAATCCTACCAGCTTCCTTTACCATAGAGCAGGGCACTGCATATTTGCATCAATATGGAGCGTGTGATGGGCACAAGCTGCCAGAAGCCCGTGGTTTCCCCCGCTTACAGCTGTGCTAGAACAAAACCCCGGTGCGGGGAGCTTGCGCTCAGAGCTGTGTGTGTAAGGGCAACACAAAGTACTGCCAAGCCAGATTGCCAGGAGCCCTTCCCTTTTTAAGTGGCCCTAAATCTGTAGATGCTGGGTGGGGCCAGATTCTCAGCTGAGCCCAACATGTTCTGGGTAAGGAGGAGGCCCAAAAAGGAAATCTGCTGTTCCCCAGTCCGTTCTGCTTCCTGAGCACCCAAGGGGCAGGATGTGAAGTGGGACTCAGGAGCTGCTCCTGCCTGTCTCCTGGCCAGGCTGAAGGAACAGGGAGCTCTTGCAGGTGGAGAGCAATGTGCCTAGTTGGGGCAGGCTGCTGTGAGAGTCTTTTGTAATTCCTAGCCCCGCTCAAGTGCTTCCCCTGTCCACAACAGCAGCCATCTTCCTCACACCTGCCCAGCTCCCTGCCTTGTCCCCAGACCTGGCTCTTTGCTCCTTCTTCAGCTCTCATTGCAAAAGCAGGAGGGGCTCAGGGAGTCCATTAGCTGCAGGGGAGGAGTGTCAGTGGCCAGCCCTATCTGTCACACATGCAGCGTGGGAGATAGTGTTGCCAAGTGTCTGCTTTTTAAAACACTGACCAGACACCCAAAGTCCAGTTGCTGCCTTCAAGGGCGCCGAAACAGTTGGGGCTAAGCAGGTAGGCTGGCGGGCAAGGAGGCACTGCACGGGGATCGTGGCAGAGAGCCGGCAGTAGGTGGCAGCAAGCAGCTATGCCCCCAGCATAGGCCCACATCTCACTCGCTCCCTCCTCCAGTGACAGCAGCAGTGCTGGGGATGGACAGTGAGAGTGCACCCAGGAGCACCACTGCTCTGCTGCTCCTGCCCCACTGGTGCCCCTGGGCAGTGTTCCCTCTGTGCCACCATCAGCTCCTGCCTTGCACAGTGAGTAGTCGGGGCAGAGCGCACCCCACCCCCCGGTGCACCTGCTGTGTCCCCTGCCCAGCGCCTGGGGCAGCGCAGGGAAGAGGGTACCCGCTCAGCCCGAGCAGGAGGATCCCTGTTCCCCCAAGCGGAGAGGCGCCACCTGCCCTTTGGTAGAGTAGGGGCAGGCTGTGAGCAACATTTCACCTCATTGTCGACACACACACTCCCCCCCCCCCCCACAGTCTGGAGCCACCATGTTCTCAGCCAGCCCCTCGGCCTTCAAAACCCCCATGTGCCCTGCCCCCCCCAATGGAGCCACCTTGGCTTTGAGCCTCACTCTGCCTTTCCTGGGCCTGCACCCTGCCCACACACCCACCCGCACCCCCCATTCCTGCAGGACCTAAAGCCATCTCCCCTCCCACTCATTCACCAGGAGAAACACGGAGCCCACAATGCCCACCCCAGTCCCAACACTCTGGAATTAATATATGCTTGATCCTCACCTCTGGTGTGTGTATGTGTCGGGGGGCGGGGGGGAGGTGTTAGTATTAGAGCTTATTTAAAAGTCTTTAACTTTTGGGGGATCTTTTGGCAGTTTAGCTCAGTGGAATCAGTCTCTCCCCTTATTCTTCCCTCCCTTCCCTCCTCCCTCAATTATGTGGCTTAAAGAAGGTCCCAAATACCCTCTGCCTTGTTAGGGTTATTATGGGACTTGCCTAGTTGCACTGTGGACCCTTTCTCTGTACAGCACAGCGATCTCTGTAGAGAGGAACGCGTCACCTGATCTCAGTGTGATTTTGGTTTTTGGGGGGGGGGGGGGGGGGGCTCAGGTGCTGGCTCTTTGGCCAGATGAGGGCAGGAGGGACACGAATGAACTTTTCAGCCAAAATGAAAATGCAGCCAGCAAAAGTCCATGTTTTACTTTGATTGTACAGAGGAGAGTGGGCGACTCAGAGCAGGTTTCTGTTGCTAAAATGCATGTTCTGTGCTTATATTTCATGCTGCACCATACCTTCTGTAGTAACACCAGTAGCCCGACTGTTCTCTCCTGAAGGGTTGTTATGGCTCCAGTCTTTTCCCTCTTCTTTTCTATAGCATCTCTGGTTAGGTACAGTGTTAGGAATATAGGTAATGCTACTTATTGTAGTAGTTGTGAGCAACTCCTTGATGCTTCCCAAAGTCCCCTGACAACTGTGAATATAAGTACTGAAGGAAATCTTCTCTCCCCCACCCTCACTTTCCTCAGAACATGTGATAATGGGTTTTGGACTTTATCGGCAAAGCTGGCAGCAGCTCTGCTTGCCATGGCAGAGCTGACAGGGATGGGACCAGGGCTGTGCGATGCTGGGAGCAGAGCTGGAGCCTGCTCAGACCTTGCCCACCTATTACAGCTACACATGACCTCATCAGGAGCAGGGTCAGTCACACCAGGCCTGACCATGTAACCAGTGTAGCGCTAGGCTCTGGAAAGCAGTGCATGGGCTCACATAGTGCAGTAGCACCTCGGCCCACCTGCCCTTGGCACTGCCCAGGTGAGAGCCTGGAATTTCACATGCATCATCAGCCAGTGTGGGTATGTTGTTTGCAGCACATGTAAATTAGGAAAGTCATTGTCTCATTTGCATGCTGGACCACTCTTACTGGTGTGTTCTTCCAGCTTGTGGCCTGGACTCCCCAGCCATGACCAGGCAGAGTGGTGGGAGGCTGCCACATAGAAGGGTTTCATTGCAGGGGGTGATGTACATCCTGTGGCCTTGCTGACAGCAGACAGCTCTGCTGTGGGGAGGGAGTCCAGCCATAATCTGTCTGCAGGGGACTCTCTTAGGGCTGGACCGAGGTTCCATATTGCACCTTCTGGGACTGCCCCCTCTGCATAATGATTGTGCCAACCCTACAGTCCCTTCCCCTCCACCCCGGCCTAGCATCATTCCCTAGCTACTGTCAGCTCAGCTCATGGCCTTGATGACTGTGTCAGCACATATGGGGGGGAGGGGAGCTGGTGTCACATTGAGCCTTAGCGCCTGGCTGCTGCCATGGGTTGGCTCAGTCTCATTTAGTGCAGGGTGGCCCCAGGGACACATGGGTGCCATGGGACTGCCTGGGCAGCCAGCCAGCACAGGACTGGCAAGGATTACTTCCTTTGGGGAAAAACCTAATAACTGGTACTCCTGGGCAGGCAGATGGCAGCAGCCACCAACCTGGGAGATGCCCAATATCCTGCCACTGCCTACATATGGGGTGGCAGTCGGTGTCATTGCCACTCCGTTTGTATGCATGTGTTCCCCAGTCATGCACCCATGCTGTGTGTGGTCCTGTGCGTCTCTGCTCGCCACTGCTCCCTCTCCTTGTCCTGTGGCCCTGGGAGGGGCTCAGGCTCTGCTGAAGGATACGGGAGGATGCTGCAGGTGCTCTGTTCAGCAACCGCCACCTGTTCATAGCTGGCATCAGTGCTGATCTAAGGATGTTCGCAGGGCAACTGGCTGGGGAGGGTGCCTGCTAGCACTGAGCCTGGCAGCTTGAGGGACAGCATACTTGTGTCTCCAGGAGCTCCGTACCCAGCAGTGCTCCTTTGCAGGACCTTTTTCCTGGGCTCAGGATACAGACGCCAGTTGCCAGATGCCCTGACAATGGGCAGCAAACATAACAGTCCATTTGCCCTGGCTGTATGTGCCCAGCCCTGAGGTGGGGGCTGGACTCTCAGGCCCTGCACCCATAGCACTGTTCAGAGATAGCTGCCTGCAGCAGCATGGAGAAAAGTGCCTGGCCCTGAAAGGCATAAACATTTGGAAACCCTATACCTGAATCTCAGTTCTGGAAATTGTGCCAGGGATAAAATCCTTGGCAAAGGCACCAGCAAAGCCCAGGCCTGGAGCATCTGACTGGGGGCCTGTTCCCAGGGACCTGTGCACCTGCTTATCCCAAGAAAGTGAATTTTCAAGTAAGCAAACAGAAGGGCCTACTGCGGTCTCTGTGATGTTAGCCAGGTCCTGGCCTGATGCTCCCTGCTTCCTTTGCACACCCCAATATCTGGCAGAGCTGTGATGGTCAGCCACTGCTGACCTGGAGGTGAAAGGATGCCCTGCATCTGTTCCCAGCTCCCTTGGCCAGCCCATCCCCGACCTGTACCTGGGGAGCATTTTCCATTTATTTTTTTGCCACCTGAAAATATAACAAACCCCAAAAATGCCCCCAACAATTGCAAAGGTACAAGAATGTTTATTACTAGATGTGTATAAATACAACAAGCAGCTGGCAGAACTGTGACTGCGTGTCAACAGGCTGTAAATGCACCACAAAAGCTGAGTGGCAGCAGCTGCAGGGATGGGCCATATAAACGGAACCGCAGGCCAGGAGCAAACCTGAAGCCCAAGCTACTCTGCTAGGATGGAACATTGAGTGCAGGTCTCCATAAAGCAGCCATGTCAGCTGTGGGGCAGTGCTGCTCTCAGGCTGGGCTCCCACATGCATGGCGCTCCCTGGATGTGCAGGCAGACGACCACACTGAGCATCTCCAGAAAAATGCGACCAAATGGCAAAGCTGAGCTGCTGCCCAGGGAGATACAAGTAAAAGCAAATATTGCTGGGGTCTCCTTTGGGTGACAGAATCAGCTACATTTATTTACAAAACGACAAGGCATCCCACCCGTTTCTGGCAGGATAGCTGCCAGTGTGGCTCCCAGCATGGCAGCATCTGGTCATCTAGGCACTCTTAATAGCAGGACAGATGTGTGAGAACTTGTGCCAAGGGAGCTCTGGTCTACATGTGTGGGCACGTCATATGAGCAAGGGGCAGAGCTATAGCGACAGCTTATGGCAGCAAAGGCAAATAACAGCACCGCCAGCTCCTAGGATCCCATTCACATGAAGGAGGCTGCAGAGCAGAAAACTGATGCCCCAGCTTTCAAATGACTGACGAATTAAAACCTGTGGCTGTTTGCAGGCCAGTGGGACTGTCACCAACCTGACTCAGTGCAGACAGAACAAACTGATCACCTCCTGAAAGGAGAGGCCTCGCCACCACTGCACGCTAGACATGTTTGTGCTGAGCAAGGAGGCTGCTTTGATTTCTTTTTTATTATTTACTGGTTAACAAAAAAGCAACTAGCCGTATTTGTATTGTCCCTTTGCCTTGATAGGGCCACAGCAGCCACCCCACTGCAGATGGACTCATGAAGCAATACCCTGTCCATCCTTCCTGCTTGGTGTAGGAGGCAGCAATGTCAGTATAAAAGAGAAGGAAGGTTACACCAAAAATAAAGGGGTTGATTCTGGCCTGTGGACTGATCTACAATCCACTTTAAAAACAGCATTTCCTCTTGGATTTGTACAAAATAATAATAATGATAAAAGGTACTAGTGGTCCTCTCAGTGTTCAGTGGCCAGGGTCTCAGTAAGCAAAGATCACATGGTATGTGACCTGGTGCCCATTGTCCCAGGCATAGAGCAGGCGGTCCTTGGGGTTATAGTCTATCTGGGTGATGTAAGAATATTCGTTCTCGAAGAGTAACCGCGGGATGATCTGTGTATTGGTGTGGGTGTCAAAGGCGTACGAGATGTTGGCGTTCCTGTGGTTGTAGCTGTCCACAGCGTAGAGCACACCGCAGATGACAAAGCAATTCCCGTAGAAGTTCCGGCGCAGGCCTGTCCTCCATGTGGTCTCCTTCTGGGTACTCAAGTCGGCAGCATTCAGCTTGCTCAGGACGATGACCTCCTGGTTGAAGCCTTCATAGTTGATGGCTGGGTAAATGATCCACAGGCCATTCTCATCCACAGCAAAGTCCACGTCGGAGTGGCCCTGCCACTGCCATGGTGTGGCCTCCTCATAGGCCACATCATGCAGCATGGCCCAGGCAGCTACGTACCTCTGCTTCAGGTTGTATTTAATGATGTTGCGCGTGAAGGCCCGGTTGTAGTAGAGGGAGCCATTGTAGACAGCATGTCCTGTCCCAATCCAGCTATAGGGGAGTTTATAGGAGTTGCTCCAGCGCCCTGGACAGCAGAGACATTGCACCAATTAAACCCTTGTCTCTCTTTCCAGGTTCACCGCTCTTCTGCCCCCACCTGTCACTCAGCACCCTCCTTCCCTCAGTTCTTGGTGGCCCTTTTGTCCCATTCACAGGTCATCTGTATCCTCTGCACTTCAGCACCTGGCCCAGCAAGGCACTGAACCCAGGTCTCCCAAGTGACAGGCTAGGGCCCTAATCTCTAGCCCTTCCTTCCTCTCCATCCTTCTCTAGCCCCTGCTCCCTCCCTGCCTCCATCACAGAGCTAATCTGGGCTATGAACCAAGGCTCCTCCACACTGGACTGATAGTGCATGCTGCCTCCATCCTACTGCCCTGCATGTCTCCACCACCAGCCCCGCTGCACCTTTCCCTGGCTCTCTCAGAACAGCAACTATCACCTTCCCCCACACCCTGGTGACTTCCATCCCTCTGTCTCAGGCCATGTCTAGACTACGCGCCGCATCGGCGCGTTAAAATCAATTGCTCGGGGATCGATATATCGCGTCTAATCTAGACGGGATATATCAATCCCTGAGCGCGCTTATATCGATTCCGGAACTCCACCAAACCCAACGGAGTTCCGGAATCGACATGGCGAGCCGCGGACACCGATCCCGCATGGTGAGGACGGGTGAGTAAATCGATTTTAGATATTCGACTTCAGCTACGTTATTCACGTAGCTGAAGTTGCATATCTAAAATCGATTTTCCCCCGTAGTGTAGACCAGCCCTCAGTGACCCCAAACACGCCCCTACTGGCTAACTCTAGCTCAGCTTCTGACTCTTCTTGGGACCAAACCGTCCCTTTCCCAGGAGGCTACTGATCTGCAGCTTGGCTCTGATCAGAGGCGCTCTCAGCCACAGCAGGGAAATCTTAGTGCTTCCTGGCAAGGAGCCAGGGCAATTGAGCTTGGCTTTCTGCCCCTGTCTGGAGCTCACAGGCGTCCTGTCATTACCAGCAACAGCAACACAGGAACAAGCAGAGACCTGGATCTGTGCCATAAGCCCCATGGCTCATTATTATTGGGTGTATTGCTATAACACCTAGGAGCCCAGTCATGCCCAGATCCTGTTGGGCTAGGCACTGTGCAAAGAGACATCCCTCATGCTTTGCTCAGCAGCCGGGACTAGGCAGACTGGTCCATGCCCCACATGCACCGCTCGGAGTAGTACGTTGGTTTGTGCAGAGATGCTCATTGACACGGTTCCAGCACAAGTACAGAGACTGGGGAGGCAGCCGGAGAGCGTACCTTGTTTGAAGTTCTCCAGGTTTCGGAATTCCACCAGCGTGTTTCCATAGTAGTAGTTTGTGACGTAGATCCGCTCATCTTTGGCTAGTGGATCCTTCATCCAAGCACCTTCATTCCGCCCATAAGTGTTCTGGGTGGTGGGGCCCGAGATGGTGGAGAGTGTATCTTTGCAGCGTCCTAGGGCAGGGGAAAGGAGCAATCACTCACTTTGTAGTTACTGGGGATGCAGAGTCTTCACTAAGCCTCTTCTCTAGCCACAGACTGAGGCATCAGCCCACTTCACACAGCTCAACAAGTACCATTTCCCACCCACCCCAGCTGCTTCAGAAACCATATCCTTGAAGTGTTCCCCATTGCCAGCCCCGTGAGGCCAGATGTCCTGTCATGCCACGCTTCATAGGAACTAGCAGCCCTGTGCCTGGTTCCTGCAGGGTCCTCTATCAGACAGCCCCACTGCATTGAGCAAAGCTGACTCCCTCTGGTAAATTATCCCTGTCTGCTCCTGGATGAGATTAGCCCATTCCCCTGCAGCAGGGATGGCAAATGTGCCCAATGCCATTGCAGCATACAGCAAGTGCTGGCACAGGAGCCAAACTCAGGGCCAGTGTCACTGCACAAGCTGCTGAAATTCACAATGCTTTCAGGGGAACCTTGGCCATGTCACTTGCCATCGAAGCCCAGAGAAATTTGCAGTTTTTTGGAGTTCTCCAAAAATTGCTGAAATTCAGAGGGTTTGACTCTTAAATCCCCGCAGCACCAAAGCTGGAGCGTGAGCAGAGCCACACTTGCTGTGTCTCAGCCACGGCCTCAAAGGTATGTCTGCCTGCTAAATGCTGAGCCCATGGCCTAGACTGGAGGGACTGGCTCAGGACCGGAGCGGTAGAAAGTGTTGCAAATCAGGATCCAGGGGCGATAGTCACAAAGGCACTTGGGCCCCTAACTGCCTCTTAGGCATCTAAGTCCAGTTGGTAGGCACCACTGACGCTCTCAAAACCAGACTCAGTGGCCACCCACTGAGCTGGGGCAGGCTACCCAGGTAGGGTTAGCTTCCGTGGGGGAAGGTCTCCCCAGGCAGGGTTAGCTGCCGTGGCAGAAGAGGAGAGGGGGGAAGTCTCCCCAGGCAGGGTTAGCTGCCATGGCAGGTTGGGGGGAGAGGAAGGAAGTCTCCTCAGGCAGGGTTAGCTGCCATGGTGGGGGGCGGGGAAGTCTCCCCAGGTGGGATTAGCTGCTGTAGGGGGCAGAGGGAGTCTCCCTGGGCAGGGTTAGTTGCCATGGGGGACAGGGGAGGTTAGCTGCTGCGGAGGGGCTCCCCGGGTGGGGGTCTGAGTTAGCTGCCGTGGGGGGGGGGTTAGCTGGGTGGGAGGTGCAAGGTGGAAGTTTCGCCTAGGGCGCAAAACTTCCTTGCACCGGCCCTGACCTGGAGTAGTGGGTGGGCCCGGGTCCCCTCACTGGCAGAGTAGCTTGAGCCCAGAGAAAGGGGTAGGAATTGCTTAGAGGCCCAAGTGATGGGCAGAACTTAGAGTGTCCAGGGAGGAAGCCTTGGCCCACTGCTCTATACCAGGGCAGATACGGACTTAGAACTAGGACAGAGACAGTACTAACAAGGGCACAGGTGCAGGCCCTGTTGGACTGCCTTCATGTGTTTAGACAGTGTGTGACTCAGCTGGAGCGCTGAGCCACTGAAAACCCACCTAATGAGGGCAACAGCTGACAGGGGGCACCACGAGCAGTGAGCACAGGTTCTCACCCAGCCGACAGGAGGCACTAGCGAGAGGTATCAGGCAGCTTGGTATGAGAAGGGGGATCTTTATAGATCCGCCCCTGAAACAAGGGGACAAAGGAGGAGGTGATCTGCCTGTTAGTGGCAGAACAGCAGCAAAACAGGACCCAGAGGTGAGCGACAAAGCTGATCAAAGGGATGGAATGCAAGTCATATGAGCAAAGGCTGAAGGAACTGTGTTAAGTTATGTTTAGCAGGACCACCCACAGGGAGTGGGGGGGGGGAGAAGTGGGGCAATTTGCCCTGGGCCCCAGAGGGGTCCCCATGAGAGTTTTTCGGGGGCCCTGGAGTGGGGTACTTCACTCGCTCCGGGGGCCCCGGAAAACACTCGCGGGGCCAGGGCTCCTGGAGCTTCTTCTGCTCTGGATCTTCGGCGGCAATTCGGTGGCAGGGGGTCCTTCCACTCTGGGGCAGGAGACCCCTGCTGCCAAATTACCGTCGAAGCGAGGGGCCCCACTGCCGAAGACCCCAGGCCCCCTGAATCCTCTGAGCGGCCCTGATGTTTAGTTTGGAAAAGAGGAGATTAAGGGTTGATATGAAAATGGTCTTCAGATACTTGAAAGGTTACCATAAAAAAGAGAAACGTTTCTTGACAAGGAGGGCAGGACAAGAGTCAATGGGTTCAAACTACAGCACAGCAGATTTAGATTAAATCTCAGGAAAAACTTCCTAAGAGTGAGAGCAGCAGGACAATGGAACATACTGGCTAGGGATTGTGGAAGTTCCTTCATTGGAGGTTTTTAAAGAGAGGCTGGATAGCCATCTGTCTTGGATCATTTAGCCACAACAAATCATGCATCTTGGCAAGGGATTAGAGTAGATGACTCTTGTGGTTCATTATAATCCTCTGGTTCTATGAACTACGGGGGAGTATAGGTACCAACAGGAGCCAGAAGAGACCTGCTTGTCATGGGAAAGGATCATAGAGAGCAAGAACTGATCTGCCTCAAAGTTGAAAAGGAGGCTGGGGAACAGTAGTGCTTTCTGCTGCAAAAGGAGCTGATTAAGCTCCAGAACTTGCTCAAGGTCCAGCCAGGGTCAAAGCCCAACTTGGCTAAGGAGAAAGATCTGGGAAGTCTCGAGGCTGAAGTGGCCTCTCTAGAAAAAAAGCTGGAATTGTGTGGACTGAGGTCAGTACAGAAGGAAGATGGCTTGGACAAGGACATACATCCACCTGCTGAAGAAGAGAGCTACCCAATCGTGGGTCTAAAACCCCAGGATCTTGATATATTGGCAGAGCAAGGCCACAGGCAGGATCCTGTTTAAAAGGAAGGGGCCTACCTTGAGGAAGGAGGAGGGCTCATATTGTTCTACAGCCCAGAATATCAGCCACAAGGTACTGTGGATCCAGCAGGAGAAATGGTGCAGCTGAGTGAAGCACTGAGACATTTTGGGAACAGGATGCCATCCTTAGTGTTTGGAAGACCTGGATGGAGGTTGGATGTGGATAAAGACCTTTTAATTCTGAGGGATGTGCTTGTGTTTGCATCCAAGGAGGTGCTTCTCTGAGACCAGGTAGCAGCCTTAAGTCAGTTCAACCGTGGTGAAATCCTGGTGTTGACTACATCATAAGTTGCTGGGCACCAGATATTCACAGGATGCAGCATGTGGTGAATTATGACATGTCCCAAGATATGAAGGAACATACCCACCATATGAAACGCCTACAACAGAATTGAACCCAAGTCCTGGTCATGTCAGATGATGTAACTGAGAAGAACAAGCACATTACCAAGAGTTTAGTAGACTTCCTGACTGCTGCTAGTCAGAAAGTTCCCCCTTGGCTGCAGGACTTGGCCAAGTATCGGCTATTGTAGATCCCATCCTATGGGTTCAGTTTGGCTCTGCAGGAGAAGGTGTCACAAGGCTAATTAAGGAAGGACCCTGAACTGTAAAAGCCCTCCAAGTTAGAGAAGCTGGAGAAAAGAAGACCCTGAGAATTCAGGGCACAGATTGTGAAAGCTCTCCAGACAGAGGGCTGAACAGTTCTCCAGGCAGAGAGGTCTGACAGGGGAAGCCCTGACTAACTGGGGCCTACAAGCTCTCCAGGCAAAGAGGCCTGAGGGAAAAGATCCTGACCAAAGAAGGGCAGAAACTGGAAGAGCTCTCTAGGCAGAAAGGCCTCAGAAAGAAGAGTCTGAGAAGCCAGGGCAGAAAGTGAAAAGCTCTCCAGACAGAAGCCTGACGACTGGGGGGCACCTAACTAACCAGGGTGGAGACTGGAAACAGAGTGAGAACCCTAACAAGCATGGCAAAGTTGGTAAAGGCTCTCCAGACAGAGAGGTCTGGGAGAGAAGACCCTATCTAAAAAAGGCAAAGCCTGGATAGGAGGGGGCCTTACCCTCCATAGTATCCCCACTCCAATCCTTTCTGCCTGGGGGAGATATGGGATGGGGTGTATCAGGCCCTTTGAGGGCCCCCTGCTGGAGGCCTTGCAGTCCTTCCACAACCTACTCCAGGAAAGAAGTAGTGAAGGTGAGTCCTCCAAGGCTGCCTAGAGAGGCTACAGGGAAGCAGCCATTCAGAGCACAGCAGGCCCAGTTAAAAGGAGCTGCAGGGCCGGAACAGGGCAGTTGCTGGCTGGGCTCGGAAGAGTCGGGAAGGAGTGGAATTGAGATCTTCAGCCCTGAGATGAGGGTGAAGACGAAGGAGCTACATGGAAGTGGCCCAGGGAATAGCGGCAGCAGCAGCTCTTAAACGAAGCAGCACGTGGCTGCTATTTGGGTAGGGACCTGGAGTAGTGGGCACCTAATGAGGGCAACAGCTGATAGGGGGCAGAGCGAGCAGAGTGCAGGTTTCTATCCAGCTGACAGGAGGCTCTAATGAGAGGGGAGTGTGCTCCATCACAGAGCCCAATTTCACAGAATATGCACAATTCTTCAAAGAGCTGCCTCGGTTAGCCCCTGACAGGCCCATCTGGGAGTGGGTGTGGGGAAGGGTGGTCGTTCTGGCTGTGTGATGGGGGATTGCCCGGGGTGTCATTGGCCAGTCTCATTCCCTGACCGTTCAGCGCAGCGCTTCAGCACATACTTCTCGAGGGCTGCTGTGCCCAAACTGCAGAGCACCAGGAGATACTGAACCACAGGCTGGTGCCTGCAACTCCTCCGTTGCCCCGCGGAGCCCAGGCACTCATCCCCTTGCTCCCCACACAGCAGAGTGTATGTATGTGTGTGTGTCAGATGGACAGCAGGGGGGGGGGGGTGAGAATGTCAGGAGGGAGCAAGGGGCATATGTGATTCTGTCAGAGGGACAGCAGGGTCTGCGAGTTTCAGGGGACAGCAGGGGGCGTGGATGGGTGGCAGGCAGCATGTGTATATCAAGGAAGGGAACAGGATGGCAGGGAGGAGGGCAAGGGGTGTGTCTGTGAGCTGTGTGGCGTGGGAGACACACTACATCCTGGTTTCCCTGCCCCCCATGCCTTGTGCAGGAGTCACACTGCTCCGGGCTTAACTATTCATTGGGGACAATGGCAGCATGAGCCATGGTGTAGCCCAGTGGTCAGGGCACTCATGGGAGACCTGGGTTCAAGTCTCAGTGGGGGACTTGAATGTGGCTTTCCTCCACTGGGGGTGAGTGCTCTGGCCACTAGGTGGAAGGGGGCGGCTCCACCTTGGTTATCTGGGAGGAAGACTGCTCTAGATTGGTGCCTAGCAACAAAAGAAGCTTCAGAGAGGGGGGCCTAAGTCCCTTTGCTGGGCAGGGCTGGGACCACACCCTCTCCCAGTATTTCCCACTGGCTCCTTTAGGCAGCTCCCTGCTCAGTATGCAGGCTTCTGAGAATTTTTTTTTTATTTTAGGCCCCTCACTTTTCCCATGCATCATACAGGAACCTGGGCAGCAAGGCCTCTAAAGCCAGGCACCACAACACTCAGCCTACATCCCAGGTCATGCAGGGCAATGCTAGCAGAGTGGGGAACTGAACACAGGTCAACCAAATGCCAGCCCAGTATCCTAAGCACTGGGCCACCCTTCCTCTGCATCCTTAACTCCAGCTGCTGTTGGCATCCTGCTGTGCCAAAATATTGCTGTTCATGCTTCTTTGCAAAAATAGCTTATAACACAAGTCCTGTAATGAGCCCTCCCCAACCCCTGGTGCACACAATCCTGGGCAGCTCTTCCACACATTGGTCCACAACAAACTTACCTGAAGACCAAGACACAAGAGGAGTGGAGGAGGGCATACTCACCAATGATGCTTCTCAGATCCTCTTCGTCAAGGTTCTGTCTGGGCGTGGCAGGGAACGTAGGGCTGACTGGCGTCAGAGGCTCACTCCTGAAGGCATCCACATTTGACCCAGTTGTTGTCGAGATGTGGACAGTGGTGGTTGTCATAGCAATTGTAGCTTTGCGGGGGCTGGCTGTGGGTAGGTTTGCTGCTGTTGTGGGTGCCTGTGTACCTGCATGGGTCAAGGTTGCTGGTGTCCATGTGGCTGGCTCATCTACTGACCCGCTCATGGTAATGGCTCCAGGTGCAGTGGTGGACGTCAGAGTGGCTGGGAGTTGATCTACAATGGTGATGGGAGCTACAGGGGTCAGTGCTGGTGTCAGTTCACTGGAGAGGGACGGGGCAGCAGAGGGCAATGGTGGAGTCCTGCTGGCAGTTTCTGCTACTGGAGACCCAGGTATGGCAAGGGCAGCTTGTGAAATGTACTCTATGGTAGGAGCGATGTTCTGGAGTGTCAGAGGCCCTCCTACTGGAGCTGGCGTCCTTGTGGTGCTGCTCCGCTCATGGCTGTTGTGCCTCAAGAGCTGATCTTCAATCAGCAAATCAACTGTGTGATCCCCGCTGAAAGACTCATCCTCTGCCAAGCAAGCAAAACACACATCACTGGGAGGTGCATGGCAACCCCCACGATGGTGGGACTAGAACTGTGCAAGGGGAGCCTGGACTAGCCTGTCATGGTTCTTGAGTGCTCCAGAGTCAGGCTTGTCAGTGGACACAGCACTAGGCCTTGTCTCCATTGCTCGCTGAGCCACCCCAGTACTTAGTCTGGGAGGACCTTGGGGATGAGCTGAGCTGCTCAAAAGGAAATCACCAGGCATCAGCAGTGGATAAGTGGGGCCCATTGTGCAGTGCTGCTAACACTCACAAATAACATGATATGGGCTCCTGTTGAAGGCAGTATTGCTATACATTCCAGCCTTCCTGTAACTTTTGGGGAGCTCCTCTCTACAGTGCCCTGAAGCCCAGTGGAAGGTGTGCAACCACACAAGCCCAAGAGTTGAAGTCTCAGCTCGGTCATTTGGTGCTATTAATATTTGGCCATTACTATGGCCAAAGTTCATATCATGGGATGGGGGGGACTGTTCTTCACCAATTGCAGAGATAAGATAGCTGTGATCTTGCACATGGTCACTGCAGACAGAGCTGGAAATAGAATTCAAGGATACAATAAATAGAATAAATAAATAAATAGAATTCAGACCAAAACCTTCTCCCAGAGCCAGAATCCTGATGCCCAGTGCCTCGCTGCAGTATCACAGCTACTGGTGTAACCCACTGGTCTCATGGGTGCTGTATCTCCCTGTGTGGGCTGGACTGGTAGAAGAACACAGTATGTTTCCTCCCCCTATAGCTGAAGAGGAAGCAGTCTATGCTGTGGATTTGAAGGCTACAGAGTCAAACATTGCTAATAACACACGTTGAAGTGGGAAAAAAGTACATCTTTAGAAGAAAGTTAGTGTAGGAAGTTCAGAGTAATTATTGCAATGCCTCTGTATTGCAAGACATTGATTTAGCTATGAATTTGGATGTGGTGTTAATATTTGTTTTACTGTTGCATGTTTATTATTTGTATTTTGGTAAGGGGGGCTGTCCCTTTAAGAGAAGGGTGCAATTGTCAGTGGGTTTGAGACTAAGAACAGCATGGATTGGAGGGATATTTTGCCACTTCCAGTGTGCAGAGATGGGAGCTCCTGGATGGGGGAACTGCTACACAGAGCAGAGGTCACTCAAGGCAATCTGCTGACTTAGGCAGGACATGTGTATTCTTCCTCTGCCCTGCTCAGTCTCTAGGACAGAGGCCCTCCACATAGGGGTGCATCAGACTTTCGGGTGGGGGGGAGGGGGATGGTGAGTGGTTATGGTTGAAGTAAGGGCCAACTCTCGCAGGTTGCAGCACCACTCAGGTTTGGCCCGGTCGTCCTAGGCAGAATCTACCTCCCTCAGCAGGTGTTTAGTTTGCCTATAGCTAACTCCCATCATTCCCCTCCCAACTGCACATCCCTTTTCTCCCAGGCAGCTCAGGGGAAGGGTTGGTGCCAGGATCTGTAGGAAGCTGTATGAACATCAGAGTCCCTAGGAACAGCATGTGGAGCCACATGTGGCATAGTCTGTGACTGACGGACACCACAGCTGGGTGCAGGACTTATGTCATCACTTTGCTCTGCACTGGCCAGTCAGCTCTTCAGGGCAGGCCCTGGCTTTTGCATTGTGCTAGGCACTGGACAAATGGAGCACCTCCAAGCTGAGATGAGCTCCTGCAACAGGGGCCAAAACTGCCAGACTCGCTGTACACTTGTGAGTGCTGGGCATGGCAGGGAAGGGTAAAAACCAAAAAATGTGACAATCTTTAAAAACACCAAAACACAAAAGCCCCTGATTTTTGAGTAAGACTTGTAATTTCTGACAGTTTGGGGCGTGGGCTTTCAGCAGCTTGGGTTTTCTGAGCCCTATGGGGAATCAGCAGGCCACTTGCTTGTGTTTGCTGTTGAGCAATTACTAGGCTGAGTTCCTGGTGATTTCAAAACTAACAAATAGGAACCTTTGTTCAATTCAAAGCTGTAGTAAGCCCCTCCTAGCCTTTGCCATTGTCTCTCTAGGAGGTCATGACCCAGGATTAGCTCTTTAGTGTACGCTCGGTAGAAGCAAATATGTGTATCATATTGGGAGCCCGTATCACTTACCGGGCATGGATGTAGGGCTCAGAAAACCTGCATTCTAGTCTTGGACCTGTCAGTGCCCTGCTGGATGACTGTGGACCCCTTCTGTGTGCTTCTGGTTTTGGGAATAAAGACGCTGACCTCCTCTGTAACCCACTGTAAGAGCTGTGTATGAACATGCTGCCTATTATATTATCACAAGGAACTGTTTCTGTGTGTTTCCCAGTCTAGTCCCTCACCCTCCAAATACAGTTTTCAGTTCCTAGATAACTGCTGGACACTTTCTTTCTGTGCTGCTGGAAAAATCAGTCCTACTCATTTAGGTAAGCGTTCTCCTTGCTAATTGCTTCCCTAAATAGCCAGTATGGTGTCAGTTTGGGACTTAGCCCTGCATGAGAGGCAGGTGAACCTCCCCTTTCGGGAGACTACCCCTCCGGGTGCACCTCTTTCACCCGAAGCCCCGCTCCCTTCAGCCAGAAGAGCCCTGAGCTGCTTCTGCGGCTGGAGGAGCCCTGGGCTGCCCACCCCAGCCAGCTCCCCCAGAGCTGAGCTGGCCGCAATGCCAGCCCAGGCTGCTGGCCCAACCCTCTGGCCAGCCCGAGTGCCACCCTGTGGTAGCCATGGCTGCCGGCAGGCCCAAGCTCCAGGCTGGAACTGAGCTCCCACCTGCTTAAGGGTAGACAGCGAGGCCTCAGGGTAGAACATGGGCAGGGCCACAGCCTGGGTCAGGGAAGGTTTAGCCTGCCCTGCACTTTGATATCCACCGCAAATGTAGCCCTGTTCTTTCTTTGTCTGATCCCTGTAAATCTGTCTATTTCAGCTTATGTAAAAAACCACTCCCTACCCAAGAGAGGTCCTGTTCATCAGTGCATTCAATCTGAAATTCTGTGAATTTGGAAAGGGTGCTAGGTGTCACACACAGGAAGTTCATAGTCATCAGTATGGCTGTTAGGTGGTGGTCTGTTTACTGCTCTGCTAATGTGTTCCATATAGCTTTGTAAATTCAACATCAGACACTTGATTCATGGGGGTGTTAAACACACAGATTTTTTTTCCAGAAGCCTGTAAGTGCCTACATGTGGTTTTTCTCATACTCCTCTATGTGGGATTTAAGACAACACATACATTGCCAGCATCTGCTTTTCAATATGGAATTGGTTTCCTTCTTCCTTGTTTGAGGATCTCAGTGTGAATGCCGCTGGCTGCCCTTCCTGCATAACGCCTGCACCTGGGCCTTCAGACGATGCCTCTACTTGACAGCACAGATGGCTGAATAACATCCAAGTACTTGAAAACTGGTGAATGGAGACCAGTATTCGATGGCTGTTTGCATCTGCCTTCCCAGGGCCAGAAAAGGTCATTCCCACTAATTTCCTTCCAAGTTTATGATCCACAGATAGTTTGGGCATTAATTTTTCCAGTTAGTTTACTAACCTCCTAAACCTATGCAGACCAACTTTATATTGTGAAGCAGGCATTTCAACTCCTGCTTTTATTATGTTTGGGTCAGCCGTCAAGACAACCTTGCTCACTTTATGTCCAATAGAGAACATTTCTATTACACCATTTTATAACATTTTAAGGCTTCCTCTTGCTCCCTACAGAATTTTGCATTGTGCTCTCTAAGATGTTCAGCCCAAATTCAAATACCATCCATTATCATTTAAACCTTTTTAATTCCCTCAGGGAGCTGTGCAAATGCTCTTCAGAATGCCTTGGGGCAGTATTAGTTACTGGACACATTGGTGGTTCAGCAGCTCTTGTCCAGCCTGACATACTCACTACACCTAACACTGGTGTCATAATCTGTATCTAAAAGGTGGTACAGAAGACACTGGAAAACTAATTACTCACCAATCATTAATATTCTTGCATGATGTACATGCAGGCTGTGTACAAAGAGTTATGGACATAGGCTAGAATTATATTCTTAAAATGTTTGGCAAGCAATGCATAAACACATCGTGCCCTAGACAAAAGAATATGCTATTTTCTGATCAGTCTGGTCCTTGGGCAAGGATAATGAAGGTCCATTTATATATGTAAAAGGTAAACAACTCTATCGAGCTAAGACGTGGGGGAGAAGACAGCATCCACACCCCAGCAGGAAAAAGAAGCGTGGTCTGTGTTTTATTTTTCAGAGCGAACATCACAAAGGTTTACTAGTCTGTAAAGATGGGGGGCTGGAGCTCTACTGATAAGCAATTACATCAGCTGATTATAAGCAATATTACTGTACTATCACAGTGTATCAGGAAAGGGCTTGTCTGAAAGCTGACACTGATAATTAATATCATTGTGAAGTGTCTATATTAGCGGAATAGGAGGAAATACAGATATTCAAAGATATTATGCTTTAAAAGTCTGTGACCAAACACAGGGAAAAATAGGTTCCCGCCCAGACCGGAGAGAAGGCAGCTATCTATCTGTCTCCAATGAGATTAAGCAAGGTGTGACCAAAAACAATGGAAGTGCCATTGACATATGAATCATCAGGGGTCTGGATAGGTCACAGGATGGGAAGAACAGCACACAAACACTGAGTTTGGGAAGCTATATGGAGGGAAAAGAAGCCATCTTGGCATCCATCAGTGGCCAGACACAAGAGGCCAGAGGTCTTGCAAGGTGAGAAAGCTGGGTCCTTCAGCCAAGGGGGCTGAAATCTCTGGGAACAGAAGGTTGGCAAAAGACTGTAGCTTGTTAATTTAGGTCTTTGCCATTAGAAAGCATATTTTTACTTTTGATGGTTTACAATCCTTCTAACTTTATTCCTTCTACTTGGTATCCCCTAACTTATGTCCTTTTGTT
The DNA here is from genome assembly GCF_003597395.2 of Chelonoidis abingdonii. NCBI lineage: Eukaryota > Metazoa > Chordata > Testudines > Testudinidae > Chelonoidis > Chelonoidis abingdonii. The sequence continues at coordinate 69,387,788 of NC_133775.1, read as the reverse complement.
AATAAACATGTTTTATTTTTCCAATAAACCAATTTAGTCCTATACTTAAAGGGAAGGGTGTATTTCCCCCAGCTAAGCTAATAACCAGTGATGTGCTTTTGTCTCCTTATAGGGGTGAACACACAGTATTATTCCAATGAGAGTCTAAGGAGAGGGCTGGACACTTCAGGGCAGATGGTTTGGGGGACATTTGGGACTGATGTGTGTGTTGGGGTCACCTTCCCAGGTGAATCAGACTGTGGCTGGGGGGTGCCAACCCGGCTGTTGGAATCAGAGCAGCTTAACCCACAGACGCTTACAGCAGGCTTATCCACTGGCTGAGCATGTCCAGACAAAAGAAGCACAGCAGCAGAGCCTTTGGGATGCATAGGATCCAGGGATGGCAGCAACACAACCCCTCATTGGTCTAGCTCAGCGGTTTGCAGCCCAGTTAACACAGAGCTGCAGCCCAGCTCAGTTGTGTGCTAAAGGGCAATCCACAGGCCAGGGTCCACAGCAGCCATGTGGTGAAGGTCCGTGACTGCCGGCCAGCCCTGTGGGGTCTGGGACAGCCGCACGGTGGGGGACCGGGACAACCGCACAGTCCCTGCAGCCCAGGTAACACATTGTGGGCCACAAGTTGAGAACCACTGGTCTAGCTTGCACTCCAGAATATAACAGTCAACTGGCATTTGCTTAAACATGTAGTGCAGAGGATATTTTGGCTTCTGAGAGCTTAGCAGCCACCTTTCCAATAGTTTACATTGTGTGGCATTGTCTAACTTACCCTTATCAATGCACATCTGCACTTTAACTGCCTTTTTAATTCCCCCCATGGCATTTACCCAAGTTTTTTACACTTTCAATTGCTCCCAGCTTTTCATATGTTGAAACTCTGTTTTTATTTCCTCCATTAAGGTCATTGGAATTTCTCTCATTGAATGTATCACTGAAGTTGTTTTGTGATTTGCAGTCTCCTTCCAGATACTACAGCCCTTGGGAGACAGATGGAATTCTACGTACTGTCTGTTGCCTCTGGTTCATAGTGAGCCATCTTCAGCAAATGTGTTTTTACCTAACTTCCTGGCTAGGCTTGTTTTCTGTCTTAACACAGCTGACGAATTTGCATTTATTGTATTGAGTTTTAAAGCAAACAGTAAGAGTTCCATATTCCCTTAGCTACTGCATTGTAACACTGTATTACTCTCCAGTGTGAACGTTTAAAGTCATTGTGCCCACCAAATAATCAAGGTTATTGCTTTGCTGTTCTCCCAGTGAACAGACACTCTGGGCTCTAACTCTGTGACACACCTTAGCAAAATGTTTTTTCTGTTCCACGTCTTCAGCCACACCTAGTGTAGATGGATCTTTATCTGTCAAACACTTCTATTTCCACGTTGATGTTATTTCAGTTTCCTTCATTTCTAACTCTCTCTTTTAGAGAAGGTGGCACATGGACTAGCTGCTTCCTCTGTCCCAGGTCACTTGGGTAAGTCTACACAGCCCACAGTAGCAAGTCTCCCAGCCTGGGTTAATAGACGAGGGCTTGCAGAGCTCGTGCTAGTGTTCTAACAATAGCTATGAAGACCAGTCGTTCCCAAACTTGTTCCACCGCCTGTGCAGGGGAAGCCCCTGGCAGGCTGGGTCAGTTTGTTTACTTGCCGTGTCTGCTGGTTCATAGAAACATAGAATATCAGGGTTGGAAGGAACCTCAGGAGGTCATTTAGTCCAACCCCCTGCTCAAAGCAGGACCAATTCCCAACTAAATCATCCCAGCCAGGGCTTTGTCAAGCTTGACCTTAAAAACCTCTAAGGAAGGAGGATTCCATTCACCTCCTAGGCTAACCCATTCCAGTGCTTCACCACCCTCCTGGTGAAAAGTTTTCCTAGTATCAACCTAAACCTCCCCCACTGCAACTTGAGACCATTACTCCTTGTTCTGTTATCTGCCACCACTGAGAACAGTCTAGATCCAGCCTCTTTGGAACCCCTTTCAGGTAATTGAAAGCAGCTATCAAATCCCCCTCATTCTTCTCTTCTGCAGACTAAACAATCCCAGTTCCCTTAGTCTCTCCTTGTAGGTCATGTGCTCCAGCCCCCTAATCATTTTTGTTGCCCTCCGCTGGACTTCTTCCAATTTTCCACATCCTACTTGTAGTGCAGGCCCAAACTGACAAGTACTCCAGATTTCACCAATGTCGAATAGAGGGGAATGATCACGTCCTCAATCTGCTGGCACATGCCCCTACTTATACAGCCCAAAACGTCGTTAGCCTCTTGGCAACAAGGGCACACTGTTGACTCATATCCAGCTTCTCATCCACTGTAACCCCGAGGTCCTTTCTGCAGAACTGCTTCCTAGCCATTCGGTCCCTAGTCTGCAACAGTGAATGGATTCTTCTGTCCTAAGTGCACGACTCTGCACTTGTCCTTGCTGAACCTCACCAGGTTCTTTTGGTCCAATCCTCTAATTGTCCAGGTCCGTCTGTATCCTATCTCTACCCTCCAGCGTACTACCACTCCTCCCAGTTTAGTGTTGTCTGCCAACATTGCTGAAATGCAGTCCACGCCATCCTCCAGATCATTAATGAAGATATTAACAAAACGGCCCAGGACGACTCTTGGGGCACTCCACTTGATACCAGCTGCCAACTAAACTAGACATGGAGCCATTGATCACTACCTGCTGAGCCCGACGATCTAGCCAGCTTTCTATCCACCTTATAGTCCATTCATTCGCCCATACGTCTTACTTGACAGCAAGAATACTGTGGGAGACCGTATCAAAAGCTTTGCTAAAGTCAAATCATCCACTGCTTTCCCCTCATCACAGACCCAGTTATCTCTTTATAGAAGGCAATTATGTTAGTCAGGCATGACTTGCCCTTGGTGAATCCATGCTGACTGTTCCTGATCACTTTCCTCTCCTCTAAGTGCTTCAGAATTGATTCCTTGAGGACCTGTCCATGATTTTCTAGGGACAGAGGTGAAGCTGACTGGCCTGTAGTTCCCTGGATCTCCTCTCCTTCCCAATGGCTGTGTGTTCGCCTCTCCAGGCCAATGGGAGCTGCTGGAAGTGACACAGCCGAGGAATGTTGCTGGCTGCTGCTTCCAGCATCTCCCATTGGCCTGGAGAGGCAAACTGCAGCCACTGAGAGCCGCGATCGGCTGACCTTGTCGCGGCAGGTAAACAAACCAGCCTGGCCCGCCAGGGGCTTTCCCTGCACAAGCAGCAGAACAAGTTTGGAACCACTGATGTAGATATACTAAGATTATCTCTGCAGTCCATCACTTTGAGCAAGTCACCCCTCCTTTTCAATCCCTTCCCCGCTTCTTTCAGTGTCTTGAACTCACTCATCTTCACACATCTGCTCCTCCCCACTTCTCTCTTGCGTTTTGGAGCATGAGCTTTCGTGGGTTGAATTCACCCACGAAAGCTCATGCTCCAAAACGTCTGTTAGTCTATAAGGTGCCACAGGACTCTTTGCTGCTTTTACAGATCCAGACTAACATGGCTACCCCTCTGATACTTCTCTCTTGGTTTTCATTGTCCCTGCCTCCTCTGCTTTGCCAGTGATACCAGCCCTAAATGCCGATTTGGCTGCTTCTCCCACAAATGTGTGGTGTTTTCTTCCCCACTGCTGTATATGCATGGAACCAAGCCCCGTGCTCCTTCAAATGTCTCCCCACACTTTCTGCAGTGATGCCCTTAAGATGCTGACCTCAATGGTGGGGGTAGGTTGAATGGCTCGCAGGGAACACAGATTTCATTAGAATGAAGAAGAATGAAAGCCCTGGTGATGCAGAACCTAACTGGCCCATGGAACCCATGACCCTAGCTTCTCCCTCACACATTCACTTACGACTATTCTCTCACATAGTCACATTTTGAGAAGGTACAGTCTTGTACTCAGCTTGGACAGCCAGGCAGCTGAGTGGGAAAGAGGCTGATTGGCTACAGACTTTACCCACCCCATTGCTAAGAGGCCCAGATGGCCAATTCCATGAAGCCAGCCATGGATGCAAACACAACTCACGTTCCTCTAGGTCATTTTCTGACTCAGTGGACTTTGCCTTGTAATAAGTGATGCCTCGAATGATGGTGGGCTTGGAAGGAAGCCGGCTCCGCACGTGCATCTTCCTCTGCAAAGGCTGTTTTGGTTTCATTGCCTCTGGAGCGGGGAGCAGCTGCTGCAGGGACTCAACAGAGTTGATTTGCTGAGAAACCATCTCATCTTGCAGGAATCTTTCTTTGTATTTTTCCTTTATGAGATAAAAAAGGATGTTACATGATGGCACATTGCTGAGTGCGTTTAGCTGGGAAATGGAAGAGTGGATCTATACCATAGTTGGTCTGACTTGTTGCCCGTTAAGCAGGATACTTTGTCCTTGTTTAATTTGTCAAGGTCATCAGTGCTTCATTTTTTGCTAGTGGAAAGACTGTTGTGAATAGTAGGCATGAGCAGCGCTAGGGGTTTATGTTGCATATGAGGTACAGTATGGGATGCAAGTGTGACAACAGGGACATACAGTTCCTATGATCTATTCTAAATGATATGTTGTACATACCAGGATGTTGATAGAGTGTACGTGCTGTTAGGGTGTTTGCCGGGGCTGGTGCTTAGTGTTAGTGTAATACATGGACTTAGTGCTTGGGATCATGTTTCCATCTAATGGCTCATACTAGCAAATATATTGGCTTCTACCACCTCACAGCTAAAGGAAACCTCCTTTTAGCTCAAGAGGCAGTGTCTGTGTTCCAGGTGCTGAAAAGCGAGGGTTCAATCCCCCATTACGACTGTGACAGCTGTCTGTGTGTGAGGCTGTGGTTGGTTACGTTAGGGCATACCAGCTGTTCTGCAGTACATTCATGGCCTACTCACTTTCTCTGATTCAGTCGCTTCCTGCAGAATTGGTGCTTTTGTTAAAAAAATATTTCTAGCTTTACAGCTGCAAAGATAACTCAGTGAATGTGAAGCAATGCAGGGCTGTCTTCCTGAGGCTGCAGACAGACACTGACCAAAACAAGAGCACTGAGCTATTCATTTAATTGTTTATTGTGAAGCCCAACGACCATTGCAATGTTAATATTTCACTAATGATCATTTCTGCAGAAACTTCCAGTCACTTGGAGCTGGATGGAGCTGGGGATTGTAGGAAGATCTTAAATGCCATCATTTCCCACCCTAATCTGGCCCTAAGTGTATTGCTGTGTATGTGAGCTGAGTATACACTGTATATGAGGAATGATGTATGTCAACATTTGTATTGTGTATGTGATGATGGAACTGTATATGGAGTGTGGGTATATATTACACATGGGGCATGTGCTAGGTGTGTAATCATAGACAGCTGGGCTGTATATGATGATGGTACAAGTATGTGGTACAGATGAGGTTCCAGCATTCCACAGTGTACTTGAGTGTTAAATCCCTTTACACATAGCAAAGGTAAAAGTACTTAATAAGGAAAGGAGAATCTGAGTCTGTTGAATGCCTGGGGCAGCCTTCTCTGGGGCGCAAGGAGTTACCAGGGGCTGGCTTTAGGAGGTGAGTTCATTTTCAAGCTGCAGGCTAATACCCATGATTTTCATCTCATTAAAAAGAAATGGAAGGAGAACCAGAACCACTGCAGCAATGGCTAGTTGGCTGAAAGGGTGGCTCCAGGGTTTCTTTAAACCCTGGCTGAAATTAACGACAAGAAAAGAAGTATTTTTGGAAGCAAGGTCACTCAGGGTAGCAAAAGTGCTGTGCTTTGCACTTCAGCATGGATGGGAATGAACTCTCTCCAGCATTCAACTGGCTGCTATTGAGATTAACACACAAACACTCCATTGTGAAGCAGTCTGGGCGGTGTCGCATACAACAGGCCTGACAAAAACCCAGAAAAGCAAGGCAATGTAAAGCTAAGCCACCTAACCCTATGAACCCTTCAGCCCCAGAGACACAGTGTGCCATTATCCTAGACCACACACCACAACCTTCATTTCACTCCCTTTTACTCTTGGGGATATACCACTTTACCAGAGCATTTCTCCCCAACACCAGTAGTTGTGGATGTTTGGTGAATTATTATGTGGTTCTGCTGGGAGAGGGCAGTTTGGTAAAGGGCTGTGTGGAGAAGGGCTGCGGGCAGCTGGGGCAGAATTAAGGTTATGATCTGTGGTGCACAGCCCTTGTGGTAATAGCAACGTGTGTGCCTGTGGTGGGAGGAGTGGAAGGTCAAGCGTGCCAGGTGGCTTAGCTTTTTATTGCCTTTTGTGGGTTTCTGTCAGGCACATTGTGTGCATTGCACCTGGCACTACTTGACAGCCATTTGTATTAAATTCCTAGGCTTTTGCAATGCTTAGCGAAGGTGGGGCTGGTGAAGAGAGTGAAGGATGGACCTCATGGAGGTAGAAGTGCTGCTGCTGACAGAGAATATTTTATAAGTCAGCAGCTGTGCTTGAGCCCTTCTCTGCTGTATGGTAAAATCGGACATAGACGCTCCTGCGAGAGAAGGTTTTATGTGCGTCCAGCCCGATCAGTCAGCCTTGTGTGTGTCTGGTACCAAATAACCAGTTACACTTGTGTGCACCCATAAAACCCTGACCCTTAGGGCACCTGCTCCTAAGCCCACTGAGTGCATCACTCAGGATGGAGTCACTGCTGGCACCGCTCCAATGCCCAGGGACAGCTTCCCTGCTTCACCTCTAAGGGTTTGTCTACACTGGCATTTTACAGTGCTGGAACTTTTTCGCTTAGGGTGTGAAAAAAACTACCCCCTTGAGCGCAGCAAGTTTCAGCACTGTAAAGTGCCACTGTAGACAGTGCATCAGCACTGGGAGCCGCGCTCCCAGCTCTGGTAGCTATGCCCCTCATGGAGCTGCGCCACAACCACATAAGGCACGTTAAAACACTGCCACAGCAGCACTTTAGCATTGCCAGTGTAGAGTAGCCCTTAATCTACCTCCCCAGATCACCAAGTGCACAGCAGAGGCTGCAGCTGAGCACAAAGCTGGGAACCTCTTCTAGGGGCAGTGATTGTGGGGCCCATGATCCTGGGGCCCGAGGCTGCCTTAGTCACAGACTGCAGTCTGAGCACACTACATGGTGTGAACATCACACACAAATGCCACAACGCTTTGCCATGCTGGGCCTTCCTCAATAGGGAGACAAGGCTGCTCACTGGTGGAGTCCCCTAGCAATTCAACCTCATGGAGCAGCTCAGCTTGGCCCATTCCTTGAAGCTAGAGCTCAGAGCCTCTACTTGGCCTTGTGGGGCTGCTCCCTGTCCCACAGCAACCCCGTCTCTGCCAGCACCACCATAACAGAAAGGGGGAGATTCAGACCACTCTGTTGGCTCCGGGCACATAGTGCACAGCATGGATCGGGCTGGGAATGCTAAATCAAAGGGGGCATGACAGCAACTAGGGATTGCACAGGGAAGCCCCAGTCATGCTCCTTTCCTCCCATGCCCTCTAAGACCACTACAGAGTAGGGAGAGGGTAGGAACCACTGTACCAATTTTGCACTGCCTCCTGTGCTGGGCAGACCACACCAGCTTTGGGCCTGGCACCTTCCAGCACCAGGGGAGACTTGGTGCCCCCATCTCTTCCCTTTGAAATGAGCAAAATCAAACTGCAGTTTCTCTTAGAAACCCTAATAGCTGAAGCTGCGCTCTGTGCCCACTCAGCTGGGCAGCAGAGCTCTACACAGCATAGGAGGTGGTGGCAGAGCCTGGCATAAGCTGGCAGGGAAGGATAGTTTCTCTGGATTGCACAGTGCCACTCTGTCCATACACTGCGTCCCCAAGCCTGGTAATCACAGGCTCTGCCTCACGGCAGCACAGACATTCCCAGAGAATTCCACCCACCTCAAATTGCTGCTCCATACTGCAAACTGACATCATGATTTCCAGACACCAACCCTGCCATCCATCTCTGACCTCAAACCAACATCCCCTGGGAGGGGCACAGAATGGGCCAGTCCTGCTCCTGCCTACACTCTGGGTTTGCTGGATTGTGCTGACTTCAGGAGGATGGAGTTTGAGAAGTGGAAATCAAGTTTGCTGAGCAAGGAGAAAAAGCATTTCAAACTAGTTTGTCTCATCGAAGTGGCCACTTGCCCAAGGGAAATGCCCTCATGAAGCCACTAATAGTCCACTGACCCCAACCCTGCTGTTGTCGCACCCCCCACAGACCCAAACTCCACTCTTAGTGGGAACAGGATGGAGAGGAAATTCTCTGACAAAGGTCAAACCCTGGAAGTGTCCGCTCTCTGGGATGTCAGCACCCACACCAGGACAGGCTAGCTAGGCCCATGGGAAACAGGGAGTGGGGCAGGGAAGCAGGTGCCAGAGGGGTTATGTAGGGAGCACTAAGGGGGCAGGAAGCAGGCGCTGGAGGAGTTGTGTTGGGAACAGGCAGTGGGCAGGAAGAAGACATTGAAGGGGCTGTGTGGGGAGGGGCAGGAAGCAGGGGCTGAAGGAGTTATGTGAGGAGTGGGGGCACAGGAAGGAGGCACTGGAGAGGTTGTATGGGGAACAGAGAGAGGGCAGGAAGTAGGTGCTGCAGAGGTGTGGGGAGCGGGGAGGGGACAGGAAGCAGGCACTGAGGGGGTGGTGTCAGGAACAAGCAGTGGGCAGGAAACAGACATTGGAGGGGCTGGGTGGGAAGCAGGCATTGGATGGGTTGTGTGGGAAGCAGGCAATAGAGTGATTGTGTGGAGAGTAGGGAGGGGGAAGGAAGCAGACACTGGAGGGGTTCGGTGAGGGGCAGGATGGAGAAGGAAGCAGGCACTGGAGGGGTTGCGGGGGCAGTAAAAGGGTGGGAAGTAGTCGCTGGAGGATTTGTGTGGGGAGCCAGGAAGGGGTGGGAAGAAGGTGCTGGAGGAGTTATGCGGGGAGTGGGGAGGAGGCAGGAAGGAGGCACTGGAGGAGTCATGTGGCGAGTGGGGAGGAGGCACTGGAGGGGTAGTGTGGAGAGCAGGGAGGGACAGGAAGCAGGTTACTCGAGGGGTTGTGTGGGGAGTGGGGAAGGGGCAGGAAGGAGGCACCGGAGGGGTTTTGTGGGGAGGGACGGAAAACTGGCACTGGACGGGTTGTGTGGGGAACAGGGAGAGGCAGGAATAAGGTGCCCAGATGAGAGGAAGAAAATATTGGGACACGTGAGGGGGTGGGTCGCCGGCAGAGCAAAAAAAAAAAGTGAAATATCGGGACAAGGATGAGTGGAAAGCAGGTGCTGGAGAGGTTGTATGGGGCAGGAAGGGGCAGGAACCAGGCACTGGAGGGGTTGTGTGGAGAGCAGGGAGGGGCCAGGAAGGAGGCGCTGGAGGGGTTGTGTGGGGATCAATGAGGGAGTGGGAAGTAGAGGCTGGAGGGGTTGTTTGGGAATCAGAGAGGGGGCAGGAAGGAGAGATTGGAGGGGCTCTGTGGAGAGCAGCTAGGGAGTGGTAAGCAGGCTCTGGGGGGATTGTGTGGAGAGCAGGGAGAGACAGAAAGCAGGCGCTGGAGCGGTTGTGTGGGGAGTCAGGAAGGGGCAGGAAGCATGCGCTGGAGGGAATCTGTGGGAGCATCAACCACGCAAGAAGCACAGGCTGAAGTGGCTGTGTAGGGAGCAAGGTGGGGTGGGAAGCAGGCGCTGGAAGGGCTGTGTGGAGAGCAGAGAGGGGCAAAAAGGAAACATTGGAGGGGCTCTGTGGGGAGCAGCTAGGGGATGAGAAACAGGCTCTGGAGAGGTTGTTGGGGAGCAGCGAGGGGCAGGAAGTGGGCACTGAAGGGGCTGTGTGGGGAGCGGGGATGGGGAAGGAACCAGGTGCTGTAAGGGTTGTGTGCGGAGCAGGGAGGGGCAGGAAGGAGACATTGGAGGGGATCCGTGGGGAGCAGCTAGGGCAGGGGTCGGCAGCCTTTCAGAAGTGGTGTGCCAAGTCTTCATTTATTCACCCTAATTTAAAGTTTCACATGCCAGTAATACATTTTAATGTTTTTAGAAAGTTTCTTTCTATAAGTCTATAATATATAACAAAATTATTGTTGTATGTAAGGTAAATAAGGTTTTTAAAATATTTAAGAAGTTTCATTTATAATTAAATTAAAATACAGAGCCCCCCAGACCAGTGGCGAGGACCTGGGAAGTGTGAGTGCCACTGAAAATCAGCTCGCATGCCGCCTTTGGCACATGTGCCATAGGTTCCCTACTCCTGAGCTAGGGGGTGAGAAGCAAGCGCTGGAGGTGTTGTGTGGGGAACAGTAACAGACAGGAAGCAAGCAGTAAAGGGGTTGTGTGCAGAGCAGGGAGGGGGCAGGCAGCAGGCGCTGGAGGGGTTATGTTGGTAGCAGAGAAGGGTTTGGAAGCAGATGCTGGAGGCATAGGCAGTGAGTTATATGGACCTGTGGTGCCCGTGCTCCACCAATATTCAAGAAGGTGGGCCCGGCTCCACCAATGTTTGGGCTTATATTTTCAGAGCCATTCCGTCCATAGGAAGAATCGGGGCTTTGGGGACACGCAGGGTCCAGGGTGGTCTCGGGAGTTAGCAGGAGGCCTGGTGCTGGCCCCAGCCCGCCCCATTCTGCTCCGCTCTGCCCCACCCCGCCTCTTCCCACCCCTGCTCTGCCCATGCCCTACTCCACTCCATCCCTTCCCCCAAATCCCTGCCCCGCATCTTTCCAGCTTTCACTCTCTCCCCTGAATGACACCAGGAGCTGGTGGGGCAGAGTGGAGCAGAGTGAGCTGGAACTCGTTCTGGGCACCACCAAAAATTATACAAACCTGGCGCCCATGGCTGCAGGGGTTGTGTGGGGAGGAGGCAGGAAGAAGATGCTGGAGGGATTGTGGGGGGGGAGGGAGTGAGGGGCAGGAAGCAGGCGCTGGAGGGGTTGTGTGGGGAGCTGGGAGGCAAGGGAAGCAGGTGCTGTGAGGGTTGTGTGGGGAGCAGGGAGGGGCAGGAACCATGCTGTGGAGGGGTTTGGTGGGGAGCAGGGAGGGCGCAGGAAGCAGGCGCTGGAGCACAATCAGTGAGGTATATGGGTCCGTGGTGCCCATGCTCCAGGAATATGCAAGACCCAGGGGCCCAGCTCCACCAATGTTTGGAGCCAGGTCTCTCCTCCTATTCTGCCTGCCGTCCCCTCGCGCCTCCCCTGGCCCCACCTGCTGTCCTCACGCGCCTCCCTCAGACTGTGTCCCGGCCCCACCTGCCGCCCTAGTCGCTGCCATAACTGCCACTAGTGGCAGCGTAGCGGGACTAAGGCTGCTTCCTGCCCACCCTCGCTCTGCAACACTCCCGGAAGCGGACAGCATGTTCCTGCGGCCCTGGAGGGGATGTATTTCCATGCACTGCCCCCACCCCAAGCACCAACTCCACAGCTCCCATTGGCCAGGAACTGCAGCCCCTCGCCTAGGTGCTGCTGCCAGAGGGGTGTGCAGGTTGCTTTCAGGAGCTGTCCAATGTAAGTGCCTCACTCTCTCCCGCACCCCAACCCCTTGCCCCAGGAAAGAGCAAGCTCCCTGCACCCAAACTCCCTCCTACAGCCTGCACCCTCCATTCCCTCGCACACCAAACTCCCTCCCAGAGCTGGAACCCCTCATCGCCTCCCACACCCCAACCTTCTGCCCAGCACAGAGACCGCACCCCAAAACCCCTCCCTTACCCAAACTTCCTCCCAGAGCCTGCACCCTGCACTTGCTCCTGCACCCCAACCCTCTGCCCCAGCCCAGAGCCCACACCCAGTACCCAAACTCCCTCCCAGAGTCTTAGGCAGCTATGGAGGTGGGAGTGGGACTTGGACCTCTTCTGGGCACTGTGATGTTACTGACCTGAACTGTGACCGTATAGATCGTTGTCTGTAGTGACACCAAATCTTGTATAAAGGGGGTCAAATAAGGTATCTAAGACAAGGTTATGGTTTGCTGGTTATGATTATGCTGTCTGTATGTACATATCATTTTTATATTTAAAGTTATATGCATTGGCATTATACTGTCTGTATTTCAAAATTATGCTATGCTTCTGCGTGACACCCCGGACAATTTCACATCAGCACTGTCTAGCCTGTTTGATGGCCCATTAAGGACCATCAGCTATACAACTGACCCACTGAGAGAAGGCAGATACGCCTTGTAACTCAGCAAGGCATGCAGGGACGTGCCTATGGACAGAACTCTTAGGTTTTTTCATGCCATTTGCTGGATAGCTTGTCTTTGGAACAAAGAGAGAGGCCACATGGCAAGATACTATAAAAGGCTGCTGGAGCTCCTCCATCTGGTCTTCAGTCCTGCTTCTTGCCTCTGGAGGGACTTTGTTACAAACTGAACCTCTGAACAAAGGATTGAATGACCCATCCCAGCTGTGGATGTACTCCAGAGACTTGATTTCAGCCTGCAGTTTATTCCATCACTGCTAGAAGCCTGAACCAAGAACTTTGCCATTACCGTATGTAATTGATTCCATTTAACCAATTCTAGCTCTCATCTATATCTTTTTCCTTTTATGAATAAACCTTTAGATTTTAGATTCTAAAGGACTGGCAACAGGATGATTTGTGAGTATATATTTGTATACTGATCTGGGTCTCGGGCTTGGTCCTTTGGAACTGGGAGAACCTTTTTCCTTTTACTGGGGTATTCATTTTCATAACCATTCATCCCCATAATGAGTGGCAATGGTGGTGATACTGGGAAACTGGAGTGTCCAAGGGAATTGCTTGCATGACTTGTGGTTAGCCAGTGGGGTAAAACCGAAGTCTTCTCTGGTTGGTTGGTTTGGTTTGCCTTGGTGTGCAAAGGAACCCCAGCCTTGGGCTGTAACTGTCCTGCTCTGAGCAATTTGTCCTGAATTGACAGTCTCAGAAGCGTCCCACCAAAGGCAGAATCATTACAGGCACCACCAAAAATTATACAGTACAGAGAGGGGCAGGAATCAGGCGCTGGAGGGGTAGCGTGTGGAGTAGGGAGGGACAGGAAGCAGGTGCTGGAAGGGTTGTGTGGGGAACAAGGAGGGGCAGGAAGGAGGTGCTGGAGGGTTTGTGTAGGGAGGGGCAGGAAGCAGGCACTGGAGGGGTTGTGTGGGGAGCTGAGAGGGGCAGGAAGTAGGCGCTGGAGGGGTTGTGAGGGGAGTGGGTGGGGGTGGGAAGCAGGTGCTGGAGGGGTTGGGTGGGGAGCCGGGTTGGGGTGGGAAGCCGATGCTGGAGATTCTCTGTGGGGCTGCAGGGTGAGCTGGGAGCAAGGCAGGGATGGGAGCAGCTGCGTGCAGAGCAGGCTGCAAACAGCAGCCCTTCAGCAGGATGCTGCTGTGCGCAGAGCAGAGACAGAGCCGAGAGGGCCTGCAGCCAGAGAGCTGAGCAAAAGGGGCCTGCAGGGGACTCTCCACAACACAGAGCCAGCAGCTGGCCTTGGAGCCCCAGGAAGCTAAAGCTCTAGGGGTCAGCCTAGCAAGGGGGCAGTCTCCTTTGCCTGGGGCTGAATCAATGGTATGTAGCCAGGGATGACTGCAGGTCTTTTGCGACAATTGGTCTATAACTTTTGCTTGCTTAAGAATTTACTGTGGAAAGTAGGTCAAGTTATTTTCAGTAAAGAATGTTCTAAACAGTGTGATGCAGCATGGCCAGAAGGCAGCAGGAGAGTGATAGAAAGGAGAGATACGTAAGCGCCAGGATGATGAGAGCCTCATTCCCTGTAGAGGGAAGAGAGGCTGCTACAGTTTAATTAGAGCACCTGAAGCCAATTAGAGCACCTGAAGCCAGTCACTTGATAAAACCCCTCTGCTTCAATCAGACAATTGGAGGAGTTGAAGCAGAATGGTTTGGTGTTGGAGCAGAGACCAGTTTGAAGGAGAGCCGTTTGAAGGGAAGCAGAGGAGAGTTTGGAGAAGTATTGTGACGGGCCAGAAGACCAAGACCCTAGGTGAAGGGAAACCCAGCTTGTACAGAGCAGAGGGACTCCACAGACACAAAGGGCTGGGAGAAAGCTTGCCCAAACAGAGAGAGGGCAGGAAGCCCCACAAGCTGAAGGGCTGGAGAGAGAAGTAGCCCAGGGGAAGGAGTCACTAGTTCAAGTCGTTTGCTGCTATCCCTAGGGCCCCTGGGCTAGGACACGGAGTAGAGGGCGGGCCCAGGTCCCTTCCTCTCCACTCCCCTTGTCTGGGATACTAGTGGGACAATTAATACCCAGATCAGGGGTGAGAAATGGCGCCCTGAACACTGCCCACAAGAAGAGAAAGTGCGGGACCCATCTTAGTAGTGCCAGCAATTTGCCACAACAGGTGCAAGAGAACCAGACAGAGGACCTGCATTAGTCTGATACAAAAGGCCATGTTGATATAAGCCAAGGACAGAAGTAGTTATGGTTGTTAAACACCAAAATTGGTGTGCCTGATATTAGGCCTAATTGGTGGACAAAATAACAAGGGGATGGGATGTTCCACCCGCCACTCCCATTGGGGTTCCTTACAGAAAGAGGGGCAAAACCTAGAGAGAAGTTACTGGAGAGAGCTTCACCATTGTGGCTGCCACCCCCACCATCTCCTGGCCCTGGCCCTTCTTTGTGCTAATCCTGAGAAGTGTCCTGACCCGACCTGGCCAGGGAGGAACCCAGATGACATCACCACCTCCACCAGCTGTGGCTGAATCCCAGCCACCAGCTGAGATGAAACAGGATCAGACTGTAATAGCAGTGCCAGCCACTCTCAGCTAACTGCTTCTCTCTTCCCCAAAAGGACAGTTCCTACCATCTTGGATCCCATCTAAGAGACACTCCAACAAGGGGATTTTCCTTCTAAAGCTCACTCCAGCTAAAGGGAAAGGGACAAGACCAATTGTTAGACTGGAAGCCTGACTTAATACTGTACATTTCAAATGCTTTGCTTGGTTCTACTTCTGTCCTTTCTCTGTAAGAAGAGGTTTAAAGGCTGTGTAGTGGTGTGTTTGCCATGGCACTGAGCAGGCTGAGGGCTCTGTATCCCAATCCAGACCTGGTTTAACACTGGAGAGGGACTGGCATGCAGTAACACCTTTGGCCCATATATTCCATCTCAGTTATACACCAGGCCTCATAGTCTAATGGTTGCTTTGGCTGGAGCAGCCGCTAGCAGCAACTATGCAGGAAGTGCTGTTGTAACTAGAGGGGCCCCGATGAGAAATACTATGTGGTGATCCTGGGGGAGGCAGCTGCACCTGATTGCCTATCCTAAAGGACGAGACTGGAGAGGGCACCCCAGGCACAAGAGGGCCTGAACCCTCAGCTGGGTGTCCCCAGGGCCAAGCCACGAATTCTGCTGTTTTATCTTGAATTGTAACAGCTGAAGCCATGGCACCCAGGGTGTTTTCAACCCTTCCCTTTCCTGCCAGCCCTAATAAAAAACCCACTCCCCTCAGTCATGCCTCTGGGTGCTTACTGGGCCTAGCAGCTGAAGCACCTTCAGCGCATGCCTCTGAGTCATGGTGCCCATGGCACTGCTGAGTGCCTTATGGGTCTGATCCCACAGCTCTGAGCAGCTGTGCCAGTTACAGTCCTGACGAAGGTGAGTGGGAAAACAGCTCTGCAGGGAAGAGAAGGGAGGGATGGAGCCAACCCCTGCCAGCCTGTCCATACTAACCCACCTCAGACCGGCAGGAACCAGCTGGAGGCTGTTTGGTGCTCATGGTAAAATCAGATATGTATGCCAATGAGGCCTCATCAGCACCTCTCCAGTGGACCCCCTCTGAGAAGTCTGAGAAGAGGTCGAGCACGCAATGAGTCAGGGAAGTGGAACCCTGCTGTCCTCGGGTGAGAGCTCAGGCTCACATGCCGGGTAAGCCTGCAGTGCTACTTGTCTTGCTCTATGACAATAAGTCTCCAGAGCCACCAAGCCAGCTCCTCTCCCCAGGGTCTAAAGCCACAGTGCAGTGTGTTGCTGCTGGTGACTCCCTCCCTGCCTGTAAGGGATACACTGCATGGCAGAGTGGGGACTGACTACCCAGAGAGGCCTGAGCTTGACATGCAGAAGTCAAGGAACCCAAGCCTGGACAAGATGTGCCCCAGCCAAGGACATGCCTGGAGTGTGGTGGCAGAGGAGGGGGGCTCCATGGGGAGGCAGCTGTTCTGTGCAGCCACCTACAGGCATCAGGATAATGAGGGGATGCAACTCCCACCACATATTGCCATGTGAGGATGCCTAAGTCCGCCAACTTCCAACCCCGATATTCAGAGTTAGCCCTGCAGCTCCAGTACATTTTTCCCTCAACACCTTTCACCAGTCCTACTGCTGAGCATTGCCTGCACCAGCGGAAATGAGTGCTCTTGAACTGGAACAGGGTTCCTGGAACTTCCATGTGTAGCCAGGAGAAGGCAGCTGGCCTTACCTCAGTGTGGGTGTACGCAGCTGCAGCATCCCTCTGCAGGGAGCTCCGGATGTCAGGGAGGCTGTTGGAGATACTGCTGGAACAGTTTTCCTTGTCCCTTGTGTTTGGCTCACTCCAAATTGCATCCACGTTCCCTGTTGCATCCATGTTCTCTCTGGTGAGGTTTCTGGACACTTCCTAGGAAATTGAGAGAGAGAGAAAGAGAGAGCTGTGATTTTACTGCCATTGGCACTTTCCAAATTCAGGCCCTTGGTCACAACGTGCTTGGAGCTTGCATTATTGCTAACCTGAATGGCACACCCTGACAGTTAGAAATGCCTTCATTAGACAGACATCTGCTGCCTAATTATTCTTCAGGACCCCTTTCTGGGGCGAAAAGAGGGGACTTCCTATTGTTGTTCTTAACTAGCAGCCACACAGAGAGAACAAGAAGCCCTAGACAAAACAAGCCACTTTCATCTCTAGTCTCTCCGAGAGATCACTCCCTTGGGCAGCAGGTACCATAGGCTGGGGAGGCTATGCCTCCCCAAACAGTCATGCATGGTCGCACCCATGCTCTACCCCAAGGGCTCCTGCTTCCGCTCTGCGGTCTGGCTCCAGGGGCTGGTAGGGCCATTCTGTCTGTGTTCCCCCTCAGTGCTCCAGAGCTGGAGGTGCTAGCTTGGGGCAGGGTCTGGTGGCCATAGTGGGAGGAGTGGGCAGAAGGCGCTGGGGGCTAGCCTTCCCCAGCTAGTGGTTCATGCACCACCCAGGACAACTCTCCTTTATGGAACTTTTAATACAGCACAGAGACATCTAGTGCTAAAGCATATCATTATAGGCAGGCCTCCGACCCATCCTGCAGCACCACCGGGCTGGGTGATGTTCCACAGAGTGGACACAGAGAGAGACTGAGACTTGCCCTCAAGGTGCCCTTTAACTTAGTGCAGTGGTTTTCAACCTTTTTTCATTTGCAGACCCCTAAGAAATTTCAAATGGAGGTGCTTTGGAAATCTTAGACATAGTCTGTGGACCCGCAGGGGTCCGTGGACCTCAGGTGGAAAACCACTGTCTTAGGGGAAAGGGCCCTGGGCTGGGAGCCAGGAGGCCATAAGTTCTAAAGTCTGTTCTTCCAGTATGCACATTGCTATCCACTTCAAGCCCTTACCACCAAGCATGGCCGTAGACTCTAGGTCAGTGGCAAGTATCATTTCCCCTATTGCACAAATGAGTTGACTGAGCGGTTGCACAAGGTCAATGCAGGGAGCAGAATCTGATTCTCTAATATGGCAGACCAAATCTCATCCGCTTAGGTACAATGTCTTGCAGAATGAACATGCCAGATCTAAGATGGCTATCCTGACAGTAACCACAGCTCTAACCAGTGGACAGCACTTCCCCTCCCCAAGCCAGAACACAACCCAGAACTCCTGATCTCTAACATCCCTCTGCTATCTAGCAGACAGCTGTGTCATGATTGTGTCATGTCCCCCACTAGTGGCTGGGCCACACACAGGATAACACTCACTCCTTTGGCTCAAGTGGCACAGGTTTGTGTTGAGGAGCTGAAGGTCCCTGGCCTGAGCCCTGTTGCCGACCCATGGTGGGGTCCCTGTGGTTACATGTGACAGAAGTTCTAGTTTCAAGGATTTATATTGCCACTTTCATCTCACTTCATTGTACAGTCTATAGGTAAAAATCCTGCATTCATAACATAAGTCCCTACTCAGGCAAAACGCTCACTGAAATCAATGGAGGTTCTGTAAACCCTGCCTGGCACTTTGCCTTGTGCACACTGACAACAGTGACTCCCTGCTGGCACTTTTCACACACTGATGTGCATGTGTACAACGAACGTTTCCTTAGGTTGTTAACTTTGGAGTTTGACACAGCACTGCCTCTCAGGTCAGGTGCCAGGCAGACATGGAGCTCCCACCTCTGATGATGCTGGATACACAGCAGTCCTTCCACTGCTTTGAAGCCCCTTATGAGTATTGCTATTGTTGATCTCTGTGTGAGTTCCTTAAAATTGCCAAGTGTGTTGAGTAAAACTCCAAGATTGTACTAGATTGCCTTGATGCTATGACTGTCATGCACCAGCTCTGCCTCTTCCATGCCTCTGTCACCATACATGCTCTCATGCCCAGAAGGACCTGGGGCACAGATCCTGCCAAAGAACTGAACTGCTTCATTATCTAATTACATTTTCTCAGCTATGAAACTGGCAGAAAACAGGACACATCATCCTCCACTGCCCAGAACACAGACTGGTGGATCTTGGGCCGTAGTTCCTCTGTTACTATACAAGAGTTGGCTCTGTTCATCTATATTAATGGCAGAAGGATCTAGAACGACCACCCAGTCTGACCTCCTGCTGTGAGAAAGTGGGAATTTTCTGTAATATGTTTAATGAATGATGTGTATGGTGTGACCTACTTGATACGCATGTGCAACTTGACTAGGGATTGCTAATGGGTGCAAAAGGGTTAAATGCTCCCTGGGCAGAGCAGGAGACATGAAGTGTGCATGTCTCAGATCTGTCAGGAATGGTATAAATGGGTCAATAAAGGTTTGGCTGAAACAGACCAAAATCAATGGAGCATCCAGACAGACAATGGGAGCCCAAGGACTATACAACTGGCCCCTACCAATAGGAAACTGGCTGGTGAATCATGTGAACATTAGTAGGAGCACTGCCAGCAAATTGAGGGAAATGATTATTCCCCTCTATTCCATACTGGTGAGGCCACATCTGGAGTACTGTGTCCAGTTTTGGGACCCACACTACAGAAGGGATGTGGACAAATTGGAGAGAGTCCAGTGGAGGGCAATGAAAATGATCAGGGGGCTGGAGCACATGACTGACAAGGAGAGGCTGAGGGAACTGGGCTTGTTTAGTCTACACAAGAGAAGAGTGAGGGGGGATTTGATAGCAGCTTTCAACTACTTGAAGAGGGGTTCCAAAGAGAATGGAGCTCAGCTGTTCTCAGAGGTGGCAGATGACAGAACAAGGAGCAGTGCTCTCAAGTTGCAGTGGGGGAGGTCTAGGTTGGATATTAGGAAACGCTATTTCTCTAGGAGGGTGGTGAAGCACTGGAATGAGTTACTTAGGGAGGTGGTGGAATCTCCTTCCTTAGAGGTTTTTAGGGCCTGGCTTGACAAAGCCCTGGCTGGGATGATTTAGTTGGTGTTGGTCCTGGTCCTGCTTTGAGCGGGGGTTGGACTAGATGACCTCCTGAGGTCTCTTCCAACCCTAATATTCTATGAACTCAGCATGAGTCTGCAGGAAGATGAGACTGGACCAAAAGGTGTCAGATATCTGGGATAAACATTGGCTTTTGGAGAGACTCAGCAGCTCTCACTTGGGACTGACAAAGAAACAGACGGAGAGGGACAGTGGCCTAGCTGAGTAAAGCACTAGCTTGAGCAGGATGGACTGTGTCTTAATGGTTGCGTCTCTCTGCTAACACGAGGACTTTCTGAGTTTATATCCAGTTGACTAATGAAAATGACTGTTTGTAAAGGCTTCCGAGGGTCACTGCAAATACTTGCTGAGGTGCATGGGTCCCTCAACAGTTTACACATCCCTGACCAGGAGTGTAGTTCAGTGGGACTCATTGGGCAGCACTCCGAGTGTGAAATGAGTGCTTGAGCCCAGAGGCTCAGTCCTGCTGTGGCTGAGGCTGTGTGGCCTGTGTGTAAGGAAGAGTTGGGTCCCTTGTGGGGATCTGGTACACTGAAGGGGTTCCTACAGGGACTGTTAAGGTGAGGCACCCACACATAACCCATGCCAGAGTATCTCATCCAATGATTCCTGCACTGAGCCCAAAAGCTAGTGATTAAACGAGTCTGGGTCAGAGTTGTAGAAAGAGCCATCCAAACTTGATTTAAATCACCATCAAATGATGGACAAGCCCCAGATTGGTAATCCATTGCCATGGTTAATTATCCCCACTGTTAAAAATGTACACGTTATTTCCTTTTTGAAATTGGCTAGCTTCAGTGTCCAGCCACTGGAATTTTTTATGCCTTTGGCTGCTAGAATAAAAAGCTTTCTGATATCAGGTATCAGAGGGGTAGCCATGTTAGTCTGCTGCTTTCTGATATCAGGTATCTCCTGTGACAAAGTTCCTCCTCTACCTTGGTGGGTCCTGCGCTTATTGGCAGATTTGCTCACCTCAGTGATCTTCCCCTCTGGTAGAACCCACACTCTGGGTCAACTCCTCCTTGTGTCTGGTCAGGAGTTCGGAGGTTTGGGGGGAACCCAGGCCCACCCTCTTCTCCAGGTTCCAGCCCAGGGCCCTGTGGATAGCAGCTGTCTATAGTGCCTCCTGTAACAGCTGCATGACAGCTACAACTCCCTGGGCTACTTCCCCATGGCCTCCTCCAAACACCTTCTTTATCGTCACCACTGGACCTTCCTCCTGGTGTCTGATAACGCTTGTACTCCTTAGTCCTCCAGCAGCACATCCTCTCACTCTCAGCTCCTTGCACCTCTTGCTCCCAGTTCCTCGCATGCCCTTCCTCTCCTCTGGCACCCCTCTCCCAGACTGGAGTGAGCTCCTTTTTAAACCCAGGTGCCCTGATTAGCCTGCCTTGATTGGCTGCAGGTGTTCTAATCAGCCTGTCTGCGTTAATTGGTTCTAGCACGTTCCTGATTATACTCTAGTGCAGCCTCTGCTCTGGTCAGTCGGGGAACAGAAAACTACTCATCCAGTGACCAGTATATTTGCCCTCTGCCAGACTCCTGTACCCCACTGGTCTGGGTCTATCATACTCCTCTGTATGTTGGTACTTACAGATCATAAGCAAGTCACCTCTTGACCTTCTCTTTGTTACTTCTTTAGTAAGAGCTCCTCACAGCAGGACTGCAAAGCAGGTTCCAGTCCTGGATTCATTTTTGGAGTCCTTCTTTGAACTTTCAATTTTTCAAAATCTTTTTTGAAGTGTGTCCCCCAGAAATGGACACAGGATCCAGAAATGGTCTCACACCTCCACATTTATTTAATGTAACCTTCCTGCTCTTACTTGCTAGCTGTTTGCTTATATGTCTAAGTACCGTGTTTTATTTTCTTGCTGCAGCATCACCCTGGGAGCCTGCATTCAGTTGGTTATTTAATGATTAGATTTATCAAACTGCTGAAGGGGGCCTGTCCATGCTACATCCTAGCTGTCAAATCCCACTCCCCCTGCAATTTCTCACCCTTGCAATCTCTGCTCCTCATAAGTTTTCATATTCCTGAGATAGCCCTGTAGATCCAAACTGTGGCTACTTCAGATCGGGGAGGTGCGGGCCTTCCCAGAGAACACACTGCCAGCATCCCACTCGTCTCTACCAACAGGACTCCAGCTCAAGCGCTTCTGCTGGTCCCAGCTGTGGCCATACAGCTCAGAGTGAGGTGGTTCTCAACTAGGCAACCTTTTTAGGCACTGTGACTTCATGTTCAGCTGATTTCCATCATGCCCCCTATGTCCTTCCCAGGACACAGTCTCCCATTCTGCAGGTATGGCCTGCATTCTTTGTCTCTGGATGCATGTATGACCTTGCATTTGTCTTTATTAAAACACATGTTGTTTGACTGCACACACCCAACAAAGCAATCCAGCTCACTGTGTATCTGTGATTTGGACTTATCATTATTCACCAGCTCCAACAAGTTTTCTGTCAGTGGTAAATCTTACCAGCAGCAATTTTATGCTTTCTTGTTTATATAGTGAGTTTTTCATCAGAATGTTGTGTGGTATTAAGTCAAATGCCCAATAGAAGCCAAAGTATATTATGTCAGCAGTTTCCATTTTTAAACAAGACCTGTGATCTTGTCAAAACATGATATCAAGTTTATTTGACAAGACCCATTTGATTGGTATTAATGGTAAAGAGCTAAAAGGTGGAACTGTAAAGACCTGGAATCAGCTATTCCATTATTTTGCCAAGGATAAATGTCATATTGGTTGGTATGAGTGGCATTAACAGACTGGGGTGTGCGTGCCCTTGGAGAAGGCATTCAGCTGGAAAGTACTGCAATGCCAGGGATGCATTTTGGATGGTGTGGGCATCTGGCTTGTGGTGTGTGCACAGTAGTATCATGCAGCTGTTAGGGGGACCTGGAGGAGGCAAGGGATGTACATTGGCATGGAGGGGCAGTGTACAGCAGGGGATCAGCAGCATAGTAAGCAGACGTGGTAACAATTACAGAGGCAACTCTCCACAGGACCAGCCTTTGGTCAGTGACATATAGCAGGTACCAAGGTATACCTAACTCTCGGTACACGGAACAGTAATAACTATAAATACTTTTCAAATTGCTATATAAATGCTAACACTGCAGTGGCTTCTAGGGCTTCTGGGGCAGGAAGGTCCTTGGATGCCTTGTCAAAACTTATGAGCAAAGCTCTCAGTTCCTGATCTAGGGTTTTCCTTTAAAAGGATATTCCCCTCTGCAAGCATAGCTGTTCGAGGTCTTTTGTCTGAAACCCATCATATGACATCTAAACTGTCAATAGCAAGTTTAAACTTTTAACAGCACTGGGTTATGATTGATAAATTCAGTTGACCCATGGCATGTAAATCCTGCCACGACTACTCCAGTGTTAGGCTGTCTGCAGTGGCTCATGGACGTGGGTGCCAACGTCAGGGCAGACTGTCACAAACCAGGGCACAAACTCCAGAGTGGTTGTGTGTTCTATATTTATATTTCACCAACCGAGTATCAAGTGTGAACTCCTCAAGCACTGTAACAGCCTTAACATGGAGTCACAGACAGGATCCTCTTTGTTACTTATCTGTCCAAAATGGAGCACTCGTCCTCGACTGGAGTTCCCAACTGCTATCGAAATACAATTAATAAACCCAGATAATACCTTGCTGTTCTATAGTGGTTTTCATCCAGAAGGATCCTACAGCATTTTACAACCTATGGGCTCAATTCTGCCACCTTTGTTCACCTTGGATACAACCTTATTACACACACAGGCCCAGTTAAAGCAATGGGAAAGCCAGCAGAGTAAGGTATTATTCAGGATGGATAAGAGTGGCAGAATATGCTTAGTGCCTTTCTTTTACATGCCGGCTGCAGAAGCAGACAGAATGTGGGCCTAACGCCCCCACCCCACACACACACACACAGTGTGGGCCTAACGCCCCCCCCCCCACACACACACACTCTTTCTCTCTCTCTCCCCCCTAGAATGAAGGTTGCTAGTGTGCATTTTCTATTATCAGCGTAATCATAAAACTCCAGGAACTTGCCAAGAAATCTCAAGGCTGGATACTCTTGAAAAGCGACCTGGGCAGGGGTGGCTCTAGGCACTAGCAAAGCAAGCACCTGCTTGGGGCAGCCCATATGCAGGGGCGGCAGGGATCCAGCATGAGAGCTGAGAACCAACAGAGGGCTCTGGGAGCTGTAGTTCCTTGGTTAGCTCCCTGCCTATAGAGCCAGCCCTGGAGCAGCGAAAGAACTACATTTCCCAGCATTCCCTTGGCCACCACCAACTGGAAAGGAAGGAGGGAGACCTCATGCGGCAGCTTGCTGTGAGTGGAGAGTTGCCTTGTGGATGGTAGGTAACCATATTTTAACATTCAAAAAACAGGACACTCCACGGGGAGGGAAGCTCCATCCTGCCACCATCCACTCCCTCTGACTGCGCCCCACAGAAACTCCAACCCATCTAACCCCCTGCCGCTCCCTGTCCCCTGATCACCCCCTCCCGGGGACCTTACCCCTAACTGCCACTTGGACCCCACCCCAGTTCTAAGCCTCCTCTTCTCCTTGTTCCCCAACTTGCCCCTCCTGAAGACCCCCCAACTTCCCCTAGGACTCCACACCCTACCTGTCCCCTGACAACCCCTGAGACTCCCATGCCTATCCAACGCTGCCCTGTCCCTACTGCCCCCCGAACCCTGAGCCATCTAACCCCCCTTCTCCCTGCCCCTGACTGCCCCACCGAAACTTCCCCTCATCCAACCCCCCGCTCCCTGTCCCTTGACTGCCCCCCGGATCCCTACCCCTTCTCAACCCCCCCAGCCCCCTTACCGTGCTACTACAGACAGCATGTCTGGCTCCCCCCAGCGCCAGACATGCTGCTGGCATACATGTTGCCATGCTCCCCTTTGGAGCCCCACAGCCCCCGCACGCCACCACACCCCAGCACCTGCCTTCCAGATTTGAACACCTCAAAATTCAGGAGTGCTCAAGCTCAGTTGGGCAGCTTTACTTCATTTCTCCCAAATCAAATACACTGATCCACTGTAACTTGCTGTAGAAAAAGAGGATAAAATTGAGCAAGAAATGCTTCCCAGTGGTTTTAGGACTGGAATTGCTATTTCAACAGCCATTGCCTTTTTGTTGTTTGTTTGTTTTAAAAGGAAGACAGTGATATTGCACTGGCAATTCCCCATAGAAAGAAAGAATGAACAAAAGAATAATAAGGCACCTCAACTTTTTCTCATTTATGGAGGACAGTCTTATAATATGCATCCAGATATCCTCCAATCACACAAGCTGAAAATTGTTCACTTTACTGCAGCTCTGTAACCATATTAGAATCAATCTGTCTTGTGTGTTGTGCCACATCCAAAATTCCTGCTGAATGACCCGCCCTCGGAGCGAGTTCCCAGTGACCCAGGGATGCGCGGAAGGAGGGTGCAGGTGTGTGTGTGGGGAGAGCCTAGAGCTGGGCGCAGGAGATGTGGGGGTGACACTGGGGGGGGGGGGAAAGGGGAAGCCCAGCCTGGGCGCGCGGGGAGTGGTGGAAAGCCCGGGCTGGACTGGGGCAGCCGAACTTTTTTTGCTTGGCAGCAAAATAAAACTAGAGGTCCGCCTGGGATCTCGGGTTCAACATGTTCCTCCACCGAAACTACACCATAGACTCTTCACCACCAAAAACAAATGTCCTTCCCTTTCCACGTACAGCCATCTACAAAACATAATCTAAGACTCCTCATATCACAACACCCACTGCAAAGGACTAACTCTGACTTCATGGAATCTGAGACATTTTGCAGTCAGAACACCACTCCTCACTGTTGCAACCATTGCTGAGTCCATGACACCAGAACTGAGTGGGCTGGATCAGGAAGTTCAGGCTCTGTGTTGTAGGTTCTCCAAGATTTTTTGGGGTTCCTCCCTCCGAGAAGGATCATCCTGTAGACTACCATCCAGAGTAAGCAATGTCCAAGTTAAGTCCAAAGCAGACTGCGAAGCCCTACAAACGGATCTCACAAAACTGGGTGGACTGGGCAACAAAAAGGCAGATGAAATTCAAGTGTTGCTAAACACAAAGAATTCAATATTTCGAAGACACAGATGAATCCCATCATACAAAGTGAGGGTGGTGTAAATTAGCTGTTACCACTCAAGGAGAGAATCTTGAGTCATTGTGGGATAGTTCTCTGAAAACATTCACTCAAATGTGCAGCAGCAATCAAAAAAGTGAGGCAGAATATTGGAATCATTAAGAAAGGGAATAATAAGACAGATATATTGCCTCTTATTAAATCCAAGCTATGCTCACCTCTTGAAATACTGCATGCAGATGTGGTCGCATCTCAAAATAGATATATTGGATTCGAAAAGGACAGAAAGGGTAACAAAATGATAAGGAGCATGGAACGGCTGCCATATGAGGAGAGATTATATAAGTTGGGACGTTATAGCTTGGAAAAGAGGAGGCTCAGGGGGATATGATGAGAGTCTATAAATCATGACTAGTGTGGAGATAGTAAACAAGGAAGTGTTTTTTAGACTTATAACACAAAACTAAGAGTCACCAAATGAAATTAATAGGCAGCAGATTTAAAACCAATAAAAGGGAATATTTCTTCACACAACTCACAGTCAAACTGGAACTCTTGCCAGAGATGTTGTAGGCCGACTATAATGGGTTAAAAAGACTAGATAATTCATGGAGATAGATCCCATCAATGCTATTAGCCAGGATGGGCAGGTTGGATGTGTCCCTAGCTTCTGTTTGCCAGCAATGGGAACGGGCAACAGGGATGGTCACTGACTTTGCTGTTCTGATTCCTTCTAGGCACCTGGCACCAGGGCCCCTGTCAGAAGACAGGATACTGGCTAGATGGACCTTTGCTGACCCAGTATGGCTGTTCTCATGTCTTTCAAGAGACTCAAGATCAAATTCTTTATCCTTCTTGAATTTCACCGTTAGTGCCATGGCCAGTACAATTTCTTTCTCCTGCAAAAGAGCAGCCTGAAACCATTGCCACCACTTGCTTATTTGAGAATTGTATTAAACGATATACACAAGTCACTGCAACACAACACAGAGTAATCAAAACAGCCATCAGCTGGAACTTCCTCTTCTTTACCCAGGGTCTCAAAACAAATGACCACAAGGGCCACAGCGGTCTAGTGCATTTGCCCGAGGGCCATATCACTGACACCCCTACCCTCACTGCCCCGGACCCCACCCCCACTCAAACCCTTCCATGAGGCCCCATCCCTGCCCTGCCTCTTCCCACCCCTTCCCTGCCCTTTCTACCCCCTTCCCAAAGTCCCCACCCCATGCTGCCCTCCCTGTTCCCAGGGGGTGCAGAAGGGTGCGGGTGGTGGCAGGGGTCAGGGCAGGGAGTTTGTGTGTGGGTGCAAGAACGGGTGAGGGGTGCGGCAGGGGGTCAGGCGCGGGGTTGCAGCCGGTGTCCAGGGCAGGGGGTTCAGGAGGAGTGTGGGTGGTGTGGTCACGGGCTTGGGCGAGAGTTGGGTGCAGGAGAGGGTGTGGGGGTGCGACAGGGGGGCTCAGGGCAGGGAGAGTGGGTGCAGAGGGATGAGTCAAGGTCTGGCCCGGCGCCGCTTACCTAAGGCGGTTCCCAGGTGGACAGCAGAGCACGCATCAGGGGCCAAGCAGGCTCCTGGCCCTGTTTGCCGTGCCGCTCCACTCCAGGAAGCGCCAGCCGGCGGAATCACGGCCCCTAGGGAGCAGGGGGGGGCACGGGCTCCACTGCTGCTCCTCTGGGTACCTCCCACAAGCTCCATGGCCATGGTTCCTGTTCCCGGCCAATGGTGGCGGGAGAAGGGGGGTACCTTGAAGCAAAGGCAAACGCAGGAGCCCTCTGCCTCCTCCCCCACCCCTCTGGCATGGAAGGGACATGCTGCCAAGCCGTTTAGGGGAGCGGTGTGGGGTTCATGGCGCCACCGAAGAGGGGGGGGGGGGGCATCCCGCAGGCCGGTTTTAGAACATGGGCTGTATTTTGCCTACGCCTGGCCTGGAGGTAGGCAGAGGGGCGTGGGGGGTGGGGGAGCTTGGCAGGCCACACAGAAGAACTCCATGGGCTGCGTGTTTGAGACCCCCGGTCTAGTCTGACCTCCTGCACAACACAGGCTGCAGAATTTCAACCACCTACTCCCACAACAAACCCCTAACCTATGTCTGAGCCACTGAAGTCCCAAATCATGGTTTAAAGACTCCAAGGTGCAGAGAATCCTCCAGCAAGTGACCCGTGCCCCACGCTGCAGAGGAAGGCGAAAAACCCCCATGGCCTCTGCCAATCTGCCCTGGAGGAAAATTCCTTCCTGATCCCAAATATGGCGATCAGTTAAACCCTGAGCATGTGGGCAAGACTCATCAGCCAGACACCTAGGAAAGAATTCTCAGTAGTAACTCAGATCCCACCCTAAGGGACTGATGGATTCCCCTCCTAGTGCAAAGTTCTGCTCCATCTATCCATGTGTAGATCAAGTTCTAATATTCTGTTCTCCCAGCAACACAGTCATAGATATCAGGAAAGCAGAACGTGAAGAGACACAGTGGTGATCTGAGAGCACAATTCTGCCCTTATTCGGTCAAGCCAATTCTGCCTTTTTAAATACTGATAATTCAGCAGGAAACTCATATGACCCAACTAGAGAATAAGTCAAACCAGATTAAGAGGGAGGGATCTCAAATAGAAATAGAAACATCCATATCCCTTACCCTCCTTTGTAGATCACCATATGTGGTCAGTCCAATAACCCAAGATATCACATTCACATGCACCATTTTCAGGTGCCTCTTTTTTGACCTCTTGGCTGAGTTGTGCAGTGCTCTCCCAAAATGCTTTGCATGTGTAATTTTGGCTTTGTGAATACACTCCATCTGGCTCATGTTTGAAGTCTGTTGGGATGGGTCTGCATTTAAAAGAATGTGGAATTACTCTCCCAGATACAGAGGGAGGGGAAAAGCTCCAGTATTTGAGCTGACAGCCTGATGCTACAAAGCTAAATGCAGTTTAGCAAATTGCAAGGCATAATTTATTGGCCAAAACAATATTACACTGCATGAAAGAGAAAATGATTTACTGGGAAATCTACATTTTAAAAAAAATGAAAGTAAAAATTTTAGCTTATCTTTTAATATAGGATTTTCACTCTTAGGTGGTATATTCTGAATTCAAGACATAGTGTACCTCCCTTGCCATTATTTGACCCTCTCAGGCACTAGTAAGAGAGGCTAGCATGCCCTACCAGATGCCCCTACCTTACCCCCAGCACATAGATTCATAGACTCTAGGACTGGAAGGGACCTCAAGAGGTCATCGAGTCAAGTCCCCTGCCCTCATGGCAGGACCAAATAATGTCTAGACCATCCCTGACAGACATTTATCTAACCTACTCTTAAATATCTCCAGAGAATGGGTCCACTACTCCCTAGGAATTTATTCCAGTGTTTAACTATCCTGACAGTTAGAACTTTTTCCTAATGTCCACCTAAATCTCCTTTGCAGTTTAACCCATTTGCTTCTTTTCTATCATTAGAGGCTAAGGTGAAAAGTTTTCTTCCTCCTCCTGATGACCACCTTTAATACCTGAAACTGCTATCAGTTCCCTTCTAGTCTCTCTTTTCCAAACTACAACCCAATTCTTTCAGCCTTCCTTCATAGTCATGTTCTCAAGACCTTTAATCATTCTTGTTGCTCTTCTCAGATCCCTCCATTTCTCCACATCTTCTTGAAATGCAGTGCCCAGAACTGGACACAATACTCCAGCTGAGGCCTAACAAGCGCAGAATACAGCAGAAATGACTTCTCGTGTCTTGTTTCACACACACCTGTTAAGCATCCAGAATCACGTTTGCTTTTTGCAACAGTATCACACTGTTGACTCATATTTAGCTGTGGTCCCACTATGACCTAGAATCTTCTTCTGCCATACTCCTCCTAGACAGTCTGCTCCACTCTGTATGTGTGGAACTGATTGTTCCTTCCTAAGTGGAGCACTTTGATTTGTCTTTGAACTTCATCCGGTTACCCTCAGATCATTCTTCCAATTGTCCCAGATCATTTTGATAATTGACCCTGTCCTCCAGAGACAGGGTGCAGAATCCTCTCAGTTGCGTATCGTCTGCAAACTTAATAAGCGTACTATGCCAAGAAATCTAAGTTAGTTGATGAAGAATATTGAACAGAAGCCAGTCCCAAACAAACCTTGCCGAACCCCACTGTTATACAACCTTTCCAGCAGATTGCGGAAAACCATTAAATAACTACTCTCTGAGTACGGTTATCACCTTCAGTTTATGCACCACTTATAGTAGCCCCATCTAAATTGGATTGCCTAGTTTTATCGATTAAGATATCATGCAGAACGTACAAGCTTAAAGTAAGTCTAGGTATACCACATCCACCGCTTCTCCCTTATCCACAAGACTCGTTATCCTATCAAAGAAAGCTATCAGATTGGTTTGACACGATTTGTTCTTTACAAATCCATGCTGGCTATTCCCTATCACCTTACCACCTTCCAAGTGTTTTAATCTCAGACACTTCCTGGATTTTGTGGGAAGCAAGAGCTCTTAATAAAAGGCAATTAGAAATAATAAAAATAAACCATTTTGGCAAAACACCATCCCAAGGAAACTACAAAACCAGAGAGAGTATGCCAGCTCAGTGACATCCTCCCAGAGCAGGAGGAGAGGTCAGTGGTGATTCTCATGCTGTCAGATGGCCTGATCAGCAGTGTTATAGCCACAGCACAGACTTTAATCCTTTGAGGTAAGAGTTGTCACCCAAACACTAGCGGGGATGTGACACACACTTTCCCAGCAGAAGACTGTTGTGAATCAGGATTCTATTCCTGGGTTTGGAGGGGTGTGTGGGCTTGTGGTTACTGACAACACTGCCAAGTGGATGGATAGGCACACTGATTCTAAGAGGCCATGTGGCTTTAGACCTGTCATATTAAAGACTTGGGTTCTACTGCCAGCTCTGCTGGGAGTAACCTAGTGTAGCCCCATCTGTCAACTCGAGAGAATGATGCTTGCTTCTTAGGGTAGCACAGAGTTACAAACACCAGATAGCAGAAGCACCTAGAGCAGAGCCTCTCCTTAGGCCCAGGGCTGCTGTTTAGCCTGTGTACCATCCACTGCCAAGGAGGTGGCCCTGTGGGGCTGGAGGTGGGAGCATGCTCACTGAAGATGGTATGTTCCAAGATTTCAGCAGCAAGTTTCTAACAAGCTCTACTGAACATGTACAAATGTTGATTTTTCAGAGGCTTTTAACTCTGCCAAGTGTGAGCAGAATTTTCATGAGGACAGCAAAAGGCATCTCTCTGGTCCCAGGGTTACGTCCCTGTCAAATTTCCTGTGCCAAAGTGTAAAGACATTAGAGCTCTTCAAAGAAAGAGTTGTAAGAATTTATCTTGGGCAAATTTACCAGTTTTTCTTGGAAACAGCTGAACAATTTTTGCTGAACCATACTAAGAGAATTGAGACTGAAGCAAAGAACAAGCATGGAAAATTTTACCCCCAATAGTTGAAATCTCCAAAAGTAACAAGCTAGTAAAAAGAGGGGCTTACAATGGAAAATGTTAGGCAATCTTAACTATAGGTTAAGCTGTCCAGAGGTAAGTTTAAGATTTAGTCACAGGTATTTTTAGTAAAAATCATGGACAGTGTGACGAGTTTGGTCACAGAGACCCCCTTGGGACTGTCACTTGACGTGCTGGAATTACCTCTGAGCCCATTTTCCCTGCCAGCTTGGGACTTCCAGAACCCTGCCTTGTTGAGCCAGACATGCTAGCCTGCTGCAACACAGACCCAGGGTCTGGGCCATGCCTCCAAAGCTGCAGACTTAACTGAAAACAATTTAGCAGGTTACCTGCCTCCAGCACTCAGACACCCAGTTCCTGATGGGATCTAAACCCAAAATAAATCTGTTTTACTCTGTATAAAGCTTATACTGGGTAAATTCATAAACTATCCACCCTCTCTAACACTGATAGAGAGATATGCACAACTGTTTTCTCCCCCAGGTATTAATCACTTACTCTGGGTTTACTAATAAACAAAAGTGATTTTATTAAGTATAAAAGGTAGAATTTAAGTGGTTTCAAGTAATAACAGAAAAACAAAGTAAGTCACCAAGCAAAATAAAGCAAAAACACGCAAGTCTAAGCCTAATACATAAAGAAACTGATTACAGGTGATATCCTCAGAGACGTTCCCATAAGCTTCTTTCACAGACTAAACTCCTTCCTAGTCTAGGCCCAATCCTTTCCCCTAGTACGGTTCGTGTTAGTTCCAGCAGACATCCTAGGTGGAAAACTTTCTCATGACTGGCAGCCGCCTTTGTCCTGCTCCTTTTATAACTTTGGCACAAGGCGGGGAATCTTTTGTCTCTCTGGGTCCCCACCCCTCTTTCTAAATGGAAAAGTACCAGATTTAAGATGGATTTCATTATCAGGTGACATGGTCACGTGTCCCTGTGAGACTTCATTTCTCATTACCCACGGGCTGGCCCACACTACACAGGAAGGCTTGCAGGTAAATAAACCATTTACAACCAATTGTCCTAGTCAATCGGAGCCATCAAGATTCTAAACCACCATTAATGGCCCACACTTTGCATAATTACAACAGGACCTCAGAGTTATACTTCATATTTCTAGCTTCAGATACAAGAATAATATATGCATACAAATAGGATGAACACACTCAGTAGATTATAAGCTTTGCAATGATACCTTACAGGAGACCTTTTGCATGAAGCATATTCCAGTTACATTATATTCACACTCAATAGCATATTTTCATAAAGCATATGGAGTGCAACATCACATCCTCCTCCTGAGCTTACTGCCAGAGACTAGGAGACTGTCCATGGTGGAGGCAGTACATTTAAAATTCCGTTTCAGCTCTGGTCATACCCCCAGACAGCATTATTAAACACTATAATGCTATTCACAGGGATTCTTGCAAAGTTCTGGGTTTCTGGTCCCCAGGTACCCGAAAACTTGTTAGAGTGTAGCACTGCTAACAGAATGCAGATAGCAATATCTGTAAAAGTGTAGGTTTCTTGGCATTTAGCCACCAATGCCATGAGGCGGTGTGCCTCAGTTTCCCCTTCCACACAGTAGTGTAGGCCTGTTATGCTTTTGCTGCTGTGTGAAGCTCCCCGCCTGTTTACAGGTATAAGATGAAAAGCAACCTGCTTGTGGAACTGTCTTGTCACCATCCCTAGCATGAACAAAAGTTTTTTCCAGAGATCTGGTATGTTACACACCTTCAAAGGGTTTACCATTAGTATTAACAACTTTGTCTTGACTCATAGGTGAAGTAGTCAAAGACACAAGATAACCAGCAAATCTATGGTGGACAGGCTCTGTTCACACAGTTTAGCTTGTTCAGTGTCTATTGTATTTTCCAGTCCTTTTGTGTGCCATGGTAGGGGTTTAGACACAGAGTCTCCTGTCTCTTTGGTGAAGGCTTTCAATTCAGGTATGTGCTTGGGGTTTTGGCAAGGAAAGAGTGCACTGAAACCACGCCTGCCCTTGGCCCCTCCATCTGGAATCTCTTTCTGTTGGGTCCCACCAGCTTGTGAAGCATCCCAAATGCAAAGTTTTTCCTTCTCCTGCCTTGAAGAGACAATGTTAATTTCTACAAGCATAGCAGGAACAATATCTTTTAATGGAGTGCTTTGGATTGGTAAGATCCCATGGGTCACCCCATTCTCTGTTCATCCAGGAGATTTGATCCCCAGTCTTCCCTTAATACCTCATCCACAGGTGAGGGGTCTGGCATTTCAGATGCAGATCCTTCACCCTTCTCCTGGGGAAATGCCTTCCTACAAAAGGTGGGCAGACCCTCCTGTCCACCCTCACCTTCCGTCTGGACTTCCTTCTCTGGGTTCCCCCCAAGGCAGACATCCCTGCGTCCTCCAAAAGGAAAGGTGACCCTGATCCAGCTGTAGGCTCACAACTACCAGATATGAGAGACCCTTCCCTGGCCAGCAAACCCTGCCCCCCACCCCCACCCTTCACTCAGGTTGGGCTTGCTTCCAGCTACAGAGCCCTTGGGGTCTGTTCCTACTGCAGTGGTTGTCAGGACCCCAACTTCCATTTCCAGGATACATGTTCCTGTGCACCCTAGGGCAGGGTCTGTCCCCTGCTGACCTGCAACTTCCTGGCAGTCAGCAGCTGGGAAGTCCCCCCCGTTACCAGGTGAAACATCCCTCTCCCCCAAGGAGATGATCACAGGACAGGAGCTGGCTCCATCCATTCCCTCCCACAGGGACCTGTCTTGAGCCCCAGGGCTACAGGAACTGGTCTCGACCATTCCTGCCCCCAGTGGCACATTTTCCCCTGCTACAGAGAAATTAGACACTCTCCCATTTCCTCAGCAGTCCCTGTGACTTCACCCTCCCCTCTGGGCTTTCAGCACAAGATTCCTTCTTGCTGCTAACAAACCCTGGGACAGATTCTGCCACATCAAAAAAATCACTCCCCAGTAGAAACAGTGCAAAATTATGTGCCACCACTACAACAGTTAGTTCAGCCTGCAAATCACCAGTTTCCATGTATACCTTAGGTAAAGGTGCAAGGACTTTGTAACCTCCCACCAATTCTAATTCTGCCATTTTTCCTGGTAACAAATCCTCGTGGATCAGGTCCCTCCTGACCACAGAAATCTCTGCACCAGTATCCCTCCAACCTTGGAGCACTTTTCCATTAAGTTTAACAGCATGCATATGTTCACTGCTTGTTTGTGTAGAAGCAACCTTTACAAATCCTGTGTGGAAACTGGCAGTAACCTGGGATACGCCCATGCTCTGAGAAGCAGCAACTTCATGTGTTACCTGGAGCCTGTTCCCACTCAGCCCAGGACATTTATTCCTCATGTGCTTAGTGGAATTACAATGATAGCACCTTCTGGGCTCCTCTGCTTGTATAGGAGACTTGGGATGAGTAACAGGGGAATGGGGAGATGAACACCCAGCCTCCTTTTTCCCAAGGGTAAAATGGTGATTCTGTTTTCCACCAACCTGTACCCCTCTGCCAGTGGTTTATGTTTAATCGCAGCTTGTGATTGCTCATAAGAGTCTTCAAACCCAGCTAATTCACCCACTCCATCCACCTTTTTGTCCCACAAATACTGTTTTACATTGTCACTGCACATATTCAGGAACTGTTCCTGAACAACCAAATCACACATTTCTTCAAAGCTTGTAATGCCTTTTCTACTCACCACTTGTCTAACAAATCTCTCATTTCATTTACATAAGCCACATTATTCAACCCAGTTCCCCTTTTAAGGCTCTTGAATTTAACCCTGTAGGTTTCAGGTGTAATCTGAAACTGTTTCAAAACAAGTTCCTTAAATATACCATAGTTTGAAGCATCAGTAATAGGCATCTTATTGAATATGTCCAGAGCTCTCACAGTCAATTTTGCAACCAAAGTAGTCATCTTTTGATCCTCAGGAACAGCATGGAGAGTGCACAGTCTCTCAAAGGTGATGAGATACTCAGCAATATCACTGGATTCATCATACGGTGGACATAACCACTCCCATTTATGGATTTTGGGGGAAGTGGAGCCAGCTGCTGAAAGGTTCTGTATCTTCCACTCCATTACAGCCAGTTCATGCTTCTGGGTCTCCATTTGGGTTTGTCTCAACTCCAGGGCCTGCTGCCTCTCTCTTTCCTTCTCCTCCTGAGTAGCTTGTTGTGCTAACCTTTGGGCTTCCATGGCTCTTTTGTGAGCAGCTTTTTCCCAAACAAATTGTGCATTAATCTCCATTTCTCTTAATTCCATCTGTCTTTTATGTTCATTTTCCTTCTCAGCAATTTGCAACCTGTGCAGTTCTAGCTTCTTCTGAGCCTCACTGTCAATCATTTTCCTGATTTTCCTGCCTCTATTTCCCTTACCCAAAATAAGCAAACAGAAAATAACAAACCAGTAACCACTTTTTCTATTCTCTGGCCACCACACTTAAAACTCACTTAAAATCACTACCAGTGTCTCAAAGCAATCAGCTGTGCACAGATCCTGTTCGACTATGCCACAGTGACTGGTTCAGTCACACAAACCACAGAGACTGTCACCTGACGTGCTGAAATTACCTCTGAGCCCGTTCTCCCTGCCAGCTTGGGATTTCCAGAACCCTGCTTGTTGAGCCAGACATGCTAGCCTGCTGCAACACAGACCCAGGGTCCAGGCCATGCCCCCTGTCATAAATATAAAGGGAAGGGTAACAACCTTTATGTATGCAGTAACATAAATCCCTCCTGGCCAGAAGTACAGAATCACTTACCTGTAAGGGGTTAATCAGTTCAATTAACCTAGTTGGCACCTGACCAGAAGGACCAATGGGCAAAGAAGATACTTTCAAATCTGGGATGGGGGCGGAAGGTTTTGTTTGTGCTTTCTTTGTTGGTTCCCTCTTGGGACAAAGAGAGAGACCAAGAAGGTAACCCAGCTCCTAAAAAGATCCTGAACTGATACATCTAAAAATTACAGAACTTGTAAGTAATAGCAAGGAAATGCATTAGATTATCTTTTGTTTTGGCTTGTGAATTTTCCCTGTGCTAAGAGGGAGGTTTATTCCTGTTTTTGTAACTTTGAAGTTGAGCTAGAGGGGAATCCTCTGTGTTTAAAATCTTTTTATTTACCCTATAAAATTATCTTCCATCCTGATTTTGCAGATGTGATTGTTTTACTTTTTTTTTTTAATGAAATTCTTCTTTTAAGAACCTGACTGATTTTCAGTGTCCTGAAAACCAGGGATTTGGTCTGTGCTCACTTTGTTAACCTATCGGTTGATATATTATTCTCAAGCCCCTCCCGGAAAGGGGGTGAAGGGACTTGGGGGATACTTTGGGGGAGATAGGGCTCCAAGTGGCCCCTCTCTGAATATTTGTTTAAATCATTTGGTGGTGGCAGCAATACCATCCAAGGCAAAGAAAGGAATTTGTGCCTTGGGAAAGTTTTTAACCTAAGCTGGTAGAAATAAGTTTAGGGGGTCTTTCATGCAGGTCCTTACATCTGTACCCCAGAGTTGAGAGTGGGGAGGGAACTCCAACACTCCCAAAGCTGCAGAGTTAACTGAAAACATCTTAGCAGGTTACCTGACTCCAGCACCCAGACACCCAGTTCCCAATGGGATCCAAACCCCAAATAAATCTGTTTTACTCTGTATAAAGCTAATACAGGTAAACTCATAAATTGTCCGCCCTTTATAACATGGATAGAGAGATATGCAGAGTTGTTTTTAACTTAAAGCCTGCAGCTTTGGGGGCTCCCTCACTCACTCTCCCCACCCCTACTCACTTTCACTGGGCTGGGGCAGTGGGTGAGGGGGAGGTAGGGGAGTGAGGGCTCTGACTGGGGGTGTGGGCTCTGGGGTGCGGCCGGGGATGAGGGGCTTGGGGTGCAGGAAGGGGTACGGGCTCTGGCTGAGGGGGTGGGACTGGGGATGAGGGATTGGGGTGCAGAAGAAGGCTAAGGGCTAGGGCAGAGTGTTGGGGGGGGTGAAGGTGCGGGCTCCGGGAAGGAGTTTGAGTGTGAGAAGGGACTCCAGGCTGGGGCAGGGAGTTGGGGTGCGGATGGGGATGTCGGGTCCCAGTGGCACTTAGTGTGGCTCTCAGAAAGCGGCCACCAGGTCCCTGCAGCCCCTAGGCACGTGGATGGCCAGGAAGAGTCCGTGTACTGCACTCGCGCCGGCAGGCACCACCCCCGCAGCTCCCATTGGTCGCGGACCGTGGTTCCCAACCAATGGGAGCTGCGGAGCCAGCACTTGGGGCAGTGGCAGCATGTGAAGCCTCCTTGGTGGCCCATGCATCTAAGAGCTGCAGGAAACTGGGGGCCACTTCCAGGAGCCATGCAGAGCTTTGGCAGACAGGGAGCCTGCCTTAGCCCCAGGCCACTGCTGTGCTGCTAACTGTACTTTTAACA
The DNA here is from genome assembly GCF_003597395.2 of Chelonoidis abingdonii. Classification (NCBI taxonomy): domain Eukaryota; kingdom Metazoa; phylum Chordata; order Testudines; family Testudinidae; genus Chelonoidis; species Chelonoidis abingdonii. The sequence goes on along the minus strand of NC_133775.1, from coordinate 69,350,358 downwards.
GCCTGGTCAGCGGAGCCACCAGGGTCCCTTTTCGATCAGGAGTTCTGGTTGAAAACCAGATGCTTGGCAACCTTAACAGCAGCTCACACTGGCTCCAGTTTAGATTATTAACTTTTTTGTTATTGGACTAAACATTAAACGCTATGTACAGGACATGAGTCACAGGCAGTAGCGCAGCTGGGGCGGGGGGAGCAGGGGTAGCAGCCGCTACCCCACTAAGCATGTTGTCAAAAAGTGGTACCTTAGGGGTTACCATGGTGCCAATGGCGCCAGCTAGGCCCATGCTCCGCTCTGAAGCTTGGCGCTGCTGGCACTGGACTCCTGCAGCAAGGCAGGCTTTGCCAGCGGCAGCCAAGCTCCTTCCCCGCCTCTTCCCCCAGCCTGCTGCATACCCACCCTGCCCCTCCCTGCCGCCGATCAGCTGTCTGCCTGCTGAGAGACAGCTGATCGGCAGCAGAGAGGGGACAGGGAAGAGCTGAGCTCCAGCAAGCTGGCCCCTCCTGGGAGGAGAAGAGGCGGGGGCAAGGCCTTGAGGAAGAAGGGGGTGGAATCAGTCAGGGCATGCCCCTCCAGCCACAGGGGACAGAGACATCCACCCACCAGTCAACTGTTTATGGGGCCCGTGAGCCATCAGCTGTTCAGCTGGGGTGGGGGCAGTAGGATAGCTAGTGGAGTGCTGTTTAGCTGGTTTTTGGCCACCAGCCAATCAGCGAGGGGAACTCTGCTCCTGGAGCAGGGGCTGAGCTGAGCGACCCCAGCGGTGCGGTGCAGCCCCACCTCCTTCTCCTACCTGGTTCTTGTGGCAGGCGTGCTTTCTCTGGCTCTGCAGCTCCTAACCTCTCACTCAACTAAAGGCAGCCAGCAGCAGCAGCTGGTAAATGTATTTCAAAGGGGATCTTGTGGTGAGGGTGGTTGGGGGGGTCATCCCAGGTGGCTGTGCTGAGAGCCAACACCTGGCTGCTGGCGGGGTGGCCATCTGCATGGTGGGGGGCACACCACTAGCTGCCACCCAGCTCTCTGCATCTGGCAGGGGGCTCAGTCAGAGGCATCTCCAAAAACATCCCCTGCCGGGCAGCTGGACCAGGACAGGCACAGTGGGCGAGGGGAAAGAAGGCATCTCCTGGTCTCCTACGGGGTGTGGTACCCCCCTGCTGGTGATCAAGTTGCAGGTGGCATTGCTGAGTCCCAGGGTTGAGTAATTCTCTGGTGATGGTGATCATTAAATTGCTAATTGTCATTCATTTGCTGCACAATGGCTGGTGGTGGTTGTTTAACATCCACCCAGCCATTTGGTCAAGTGTCTTCTTGTTTCTTGGGAGTTGCCTTCTGTAACTTAAATAATTCCATCCCACTCTCCTGGGAGTACAAATTCTAGTACTAAAGACCTGGTGCCTGGATCCCATATTGCCTTGCACTGGGATTGGGAATTAGTGCCCTGACATGGAACTCCTCCCATTGTGCCAGTGTAGAACCTGCTGTTAGTACAACTATTTGCAGGTGCCCTTGTGTTTAGCTGAACCTTTGGACTCAGTCCCTGAGTGTATCCCCACTAAACTGAGAGCTAAACTGACACTACTATCCTGCTGTGTGGATCCCAGTATGCTTGTACTGTGAATTTTTGGCATGCACATGTGGCTACATTTATCTCATTGTGCTGGTAGTGCTACTTCCTTGGTGTGATGACATGCTGGATGCTAAGATGAATCCTAAAAATAGTGTCCTAGTGTGATGGTGGTCACTGTGTGGTGTTCATGTGAATCTTGCGTTTTTGTATGCTGTGTTAGTGTACCCCTGTTGTTCCCAGGAAATTAGAGCCACAAGGTGTGTGAGGTAGTATCTTTTATTGGAGCAACTTTTGTTGGTGGGAGAGAGAGACAAGCTTTGGAGCTTTCATGGAGTTCTTTCTTCTTCCTGAAGAAGAGTTCTGTGAAAGCTCAAAAGCTTGTCTCTCTCACCAACAGAAGCTGGTCCAATAAACTATATTACCTCACCCACCTTGATATATATCCCCCCAACCCACCATATTACCTCACCCAGCTTTCCAGGAATGAGTTTTCATGATGACATGGGAAGTGCTCTGACTGGTCCTGACTTCTCTGTATCAGCCCCTCTAGCTTGCACTGCAGCCCAGTACCTGGGGGCTAAGTGCCAGTAGCGCTGAGAGTCTGCGAGATCAGGGACTCACAGACCGAGCTGGGAGGGGAAGGGCACCTCCTCCTCAGCCTCTCTCTCTTGCTGCCTCCTTTTCCCAAGTGGCCTCATGATGCATAGAGCCAGCGTGGCTAGGTGCTACATTGGAGAGTCTCCCAGTGCAGCCCCTCCACCTCCTCTCCCCCACCTCCCCCATGCAAACCCCCAACAGACCCTGCCCACGTCTGTCTGATTGTCTCTCGCTTGCGGGGGACTGTGCCCCCCCCCCACCTTGCTCCTGCGTGCTGCCTGCTTCCAGGGGCCACAGACTGCAGAGCAGCTGCCTCAGGAGAGATGAGAGGGACTGTCTCACCGGGTGCATGCGAGCAATGGCCCCCTCACAGCGAGATGCTGTGCTGCTCCTGCCTCCATCTGGGTGGTGACCCCGGCCTGAGGAGTGCGAGGCAGCGTGAGCTGAGCATGGGGGCTGGGGGCCAGGCCAGCAAGCCTGATCACTGACACTCAAGGTGTGCCCAAGTGTGGACCTAGTGCTCTGGGATTCTCCTTCATTCAATGACACATCAGTGGGACTTGCTTTTTCGTGCAGAATTTGCCTTTCAGAAAGCAAACTAGCCCCCTCCACCCACAGCCCTTTTCACTGAGATCCTGGGGGCTCAGGTCCCTTGGGGAGGCAGCACTGGGATTGCATTAACGAGGGGGAGGTGTACTGCTGCCTTGGCGAGCCAAGGCGCTTGGGGGCTTGGAGCGGATCCGGGCACTGAGCTGAGAACAGGGGCAGAGCCCAAAGGATCAAGTCAGCAGCTGGTCAACCCCAGACCCCAGCCCACTCCTGGGTCTGCTGCTCCAGCCACGTGCCACGCAGGGAAGGAGAGCCTGGCGTGAGCAATCTGCTTCTCCTTTGGAGCTTTTAATTCAAAAAAGGCAGAAAACTGATGGCTCTAGACAATACAGAGACTTTTTTTCACATGGGGGGTAAGCTCCCAGTTTGCCCCCCCCGCCTCAGAAGCTGCCTGCCCCGCTTTGGGGGCTTTCCCCTTACAGTGCTCATCTGCCAGGAGGTTGCAATTTGAGGCTGGGGCTTTGGAGAGACGGATCCCTGGTGATGTCGCCCCACACACACACCCCAGCTGGTCTCAGCTGATCCCTTTGCTACAGAGTAGGGGCTGCAGGGGCTGGGCCAGCTTTGCAGTGCTTAGCTCTGGTGCCTCTCCTGAGCTGACAGAGGGGTTTGCGGAGGTGGGGAGGTGTCTCCGTGCTTGGACTCAGCCTTGGGCTTGAGACACAGCAAATCTGGCGTTGTAGGGGGTATGGTGCGTGCGGGGAGCAAAGCCCCTGGTATCGGGCAGTAGCTTCCATCACATAATCAGATGTGGCAGAAACTTCGTCTGTACACTTGTAACACTTACCACTAGAGCATTAGTCAGTCTTGTAACATGTGAATCCCGTGCAAGAGCCAAGAGGCCCACATTTTTTAAAATATTTTGTCTTTGCCCTTTTGTTGGCGCTTTTTTTTAATAGGCTGACATGTACACTCACTCACCCAGGCACTCACACAAGTGCGCGTACTTATAAGAATTGTTTCCTGCAATGTAAACAAATGCTGAACTCTTTGGATAATTTCAAATAGTTCAGTCTGTTTGATTACTTCTTAGTGTGCGGATTGTTTTTACTTCTCCTCTAGTTTTGAATAAAGTGGTGCCTTTTCAACAAATCATTTAACACTTTGCTGACCAAATTTGATGGGCATCAAATTCATAGAGCTGTGAAATTAACCTCGCTGCTGGAATATAAACAGCACAGAATACGTAAGAGAAAAGGATTCCATGAGGAAATTGGAGAGGATGAAGAAGGAATACTTGATGCCCGGAAGAAATTCATAGTTGAATCCTACTTCGTATCCTTAGATTCTGTTATAAATAGCATGAGTAAAAGATTAGAGTATTTTAAAAATGTGGCTGCCAAATAAACTAGGTTTAGATCCGAAGCATTTTGACAACATAGATAATGTGAACAAATTAGAATTTTTGGCAGACGTACTCAGATGTGATAGTGAAATCACAATTGTGGAAGAGTTTCTTTCATTTAAAGATATGTACAAAGAGATAATGAGCACTAGCGGTAGGGTAAAGTCAAGTGTCGACGAGAAACTCACCATCAACAGTGTACTGAAATTCATGATCGCCAATGATATGTGTTCCATTCATCCTAACCTTTCGAGATTGTACTACATTTTTCTGACCTTGCCAATAAGTAGCGCAGTTGCAGAACGATCCTTTAGCCAACTTAAACTTATAAAGTCCTACCTGTGTTTTACAATGGGTGAAGACAGATTGTCTGGGTTAGCTTTGCTCTCCATTGAAAGATAATTGGCTACTGAAGTAGATTATAACAAAGTAATAGATAATTTTGCTAGAATGAAGCTTAGACGAAAGAGGCTGTTGTATTTGCTTCATAGATTATCATATTGTTTTGATCTTATCTTTGAAATATAAAATAAGTAAATAACACGTGTTTTAAGTACAAAATAAATATGTATAACAAATTTAAAAGTATGTAATTAGTAATTTGATATGTTGGATGGCGCCTTTTTTTGTGTGTTCACTCCCCCTGTTAGAACCTAGCTACGCCACTGGTCACAGGGTTCATAAATGCAGCATCACCTTCCTACCCCACATCCTCTTCTGAGAAACCCTTCTCATTGATTTGCCTTGACTGAGTTGCAAGATGTCATATATGTTTGTGTGTGGCTAAAATGTGATCTTCTGCCACACATATGGATTACTACAAACAGGCTCAGCATGGCCAATCCCCAGTATTCTAAAACCATAAGTCAGGCCCCTAGAAATCATGAAGTTCTTCAAAAGTAAACACATTTTAGGTTCTTATTGTTTAGTCTTTAAAATTTTAAGTTACCCACTTAGGTCACATTTCCAAGCTTTTCTTCATAACCATGACATCTTGCTTTTCTTTGAAATGAAAGCTGAGAGTCTCACAAAAATCACATGACTCCAGGAACTGGGGCTTTAAGAAGAGTATGAAATATTTCAAGACTTGTGAGAATTGGCAAAACTGACTAGGTAAAATTTTCAAAAGCACCTAAATGATTTAGAAATTGTAGCAGGATGCTGGTGCAAAAGCACCTAATCAGCCCCTGCCCAGTCAGCTCCAATCAAGGGAAACAGATTGGGGCTGATGGAAAAGGCCTCATGCCAGCCTAAGGATTGGTAACACCTGCTGGCCTGACAAGCCAAGGGCTAGAAAGACTGGGAGGGAGCCAGAAAGCAGGGGGCAGCCAGGAAGAAGTCAGTCAGAGAGGGAACCGGAGGCCTCCAAGCTGAAGGCTGACTCTGCCTGTAAAGGAGGTGACTAATCTTGTAAAGCTTGTATATAGATGGACACTGGTGGTGGGACAATCTTAAGCCTCTCTGAGCCTGATTCAGGGCAGCAATTGGGCCCCAGGAAGAGGGGTGGGTCGTGAACCCTGTTACAGGAACCTACGTCTCATTTTCAAAAGTGACTTAGGCACTTAGGAATCTAAGCCTCAGTGAAAGACAGTGGAACTTAGGCAACTACCGGTCACATGTTCAAAGGCCTTTTGGCATCTAAAAATGCAGCTGGCATCAAGTAGGATTTCCAAAATTGCCTAGGTACCTACAGATCTTTGAATATCTATTCACTTCTGAAATGTTACCCCTTGATCTCTTTTCTCCAAATGACCAGTCATAGGTCATGATGACAGTGGCCACACAGTTAAATGAAATGGTGGCTAATTACCAGTTCTCTCATAAGGAATGGAACACCATGATTTGGCTCCAGATGCCAAACGATTAGGTGCCATTTCATTTTGCATGATGCCGTCTCTAACAAAACACCCAAAGAAAAAGAAATGGATCTCATCTTACCTCCTCTAGTTTCTCCACTCGGCCCACCAATTTTGTTGTGACTGAGTGTAACTTTAGAAGGTCTAAGCCATAGAAAGCACTTTCTAGCATCTCTATGATGGAGGATAGCTGTAAAACAAAAGTGACATAATGTTAATCAAGATGGGACTTGCATCGTCTCCCACTTTTCTCTGCTATACAATATCAGCTTGGCTTTAAGACAAGATTTCCCATTCATATCTGCAGCCTGGAGAATTTTGGAATCAAAAGAAAACATGTAGAGCTAAGTAGAGCATTTTAGGAATTTATATGGATACAAATGGCACCTGCATTTACACTAGCTAGTGTTATAATTAGCATGTACTGTAAGGATTTATACTGCTCACCAGCTAGGAAAAAATGTCCAGAAACAGAAAGGTATTACACAGTTAGGTGCTTTATAGCATGGATGGTTACACCCTCCTCTAGTATCCACGCTGGCCACTGCTCAAGAAAGAACACGGGACAAGTTGGGCCACTGTTCAGTTCCAGTGCAGCAAGTCTTTAAATAGATACATGTGGAAACAACAGATACTACCATGAGATATAAACAATAAAACAATATTGGCTGGGATTTTTCATAGAGTCATAGATTCTAGGACTGGAAGGAACCTCAAGAGGTCATCAAGTCCAGTCCCCTGCCCTCATGGCAGGACCAAATACTGTCTATCTAGATCATCCCTGATAGACATTTATCTAATCTTCTCTTAAATATCTCCAGAGATGGAGATTCCACAACCTCTCTTGGCAATTTATTCCAGTGTTTAACTACCCTGACAGTTAGGAACTTTTTCCTAATGTCCAACCTAAACCTCCCTTGCTGCAGTTTAAGCCCGTTGCTTCTTGTTCTATCCTTGTTTCTCCCTCCTCCTTATGACATCCTTTTAGATACCTGAAAACTGCTATCATGTCCCCTCTCAGTCTTCTCTTTTCCAAACTAAGCAAACCCAATTCTTTCAGCCTTCCTTCGTAGGTCATGTTCTCAAGACCTTCAGTCATTCTTGTTGCTCTTCTCTGGACCCTCTCCAATTTCTCCACATCTTTCTTGAAATGCGGTGCCCAGAACTGGACACAATACTCCAGTTGAGGCCTAACCAGCACAGAGTAGAGCGGAAGAATGACTTCTCGTGTCTTGTTTACAACACACCTGTTAATGCATCCCAGAATCACGTTTGCTTTTTTTGTAACAGTATCACACTGTTGACTCATATTTAGCTTGTGGTCCACTATGACCCCTAGATCTCTTTCTGCCATACTCCTTCCTAGACAGTCTCTTCCCATTCTGTATGTGTGAAACTGATTGTTCCTTCCTAAGTGGAGCACTTTGCATTTGTCTTTATTGAACTTCATCCGGTTTACCTCAGACCATTTCTCCAATTTGTCCAGATCATTTTGAATTTTGACCCTGTCCTCCAAAGCAGTTGCAATCCCTCCCAGTTTGGTATCGTCCGCAAACTTAATAAGCGTACTTTCTATGCCAACATCTAAGTCGTTGATGAAGATATTGAACAGAGCCGGTCCCAAAACAGACCCCTGCCGAACCCCACTTGTCATACCTTTCCAGCAGGATTGGGAACCATTAATAACTACTCTGAGTACGGTTATCCAGCCAGTTATGCACCCACCTTATAGTAGCCCCATCTAAGTTGTATTTGCTAGTTTATTGATAAGAATATCATGCGAGACCGTATCAAATGTGTTACTAAAAGTCTAGGTATACCACATCCACCACTTCTCCCTTATCTACAAGACTTGTTATCCTATCAAAGAAAGCTATCAGATTGGTTTGACATAATTTGTTCTGACTATTCCCTATCACCTTACCACATTTTGGGTGGCCTCCTCTGCATTCAGGAGGATGATTCAGCTACCGCTGTGTATTTCTGTTTCTGTGTGGATGTGCCATGAGAACAGGCTCTCTACTGGCTGTTCCAGAACTTTCAGCATTTCCATTCTCATTCACAACCCAACAGCATACAGGTGCATAAGATGAAACAAAACCTGGCACATTGCAGAACCTGAAGAAGGCTTGGGGTCAAGATTTGGGTGCTAAGAATCATTAACAAACCAAGATAGAAGAGGCAGCACTCTACTGAGCTCCACTATGATGTTATTGACATAAACTGTAACTATATAGATCATTGTTGCAGCCACTGTTATATATTTGCAGCAAATATTGTATAAAGGTTGTTGTGTAAGGAATCTATGGAGAGGTTATGGTTTGCTGGTTATGATTACGCTATCTTTTTTGTAGTTGAAGTTATGAATATTGACTATGTACTTGTATCTTAATGTGTTTTAATTCTAAGTGAAGCATTTGGTCAGCTTCTTGAGAAAGGACTATTCTCAGTAAATGCCCAGTCAAGAAACACTTAACTGACAGTGAACTTTGGGAGATGACTATCCACATCTGAGTTTTCCTGGGAAAACTTTTTTCTGTCTGTTACTACTTGGAACCACTTAAATCCTACTTTCTGTATTTAATAAAATCACTTTTTACTTATTAATTAACTCAGAGTATGTATTAATACCTGGGGGAGCAAATAGCCATGCATCTCTCTATCAGTGTTATAGAGGGCGAACAATTTATGAGTTTACCCTGTATAAGCTTTGTACAGGGTAAAA
>NC_133775.1:69336407-69341562 GCF_003597395.2 Chelonoidis abingdonii | reverse complement strand
AAGATCCAGGGGGTCTGGGTCTTGGGGGTCCCCAGGGAAGGTTTTGGGGAGACCAGAGTTTGTCAGGCACTCAAAGTCCTGATTGGTGGCAGCGTATCAGATCTAAGCTGGTAATTAAGCTTAGAGGAATTCATGCTAGTATCTCATTTTTTGGACTCTAAGGTTCAGATTGGGGAAAGATACTATGACAACAGTGTCATCCACTTAAACACTCCAGTTCAATATATGGGCAACCAGACATGCCTGGACTTGTGTTCTCTAAACTCATGGACTAAGGGTATAAAACAGAACACCATGGCCACATGCTTGGCCTTTCTCCTTCCCCCAACTATGTTGCAAGCAACAAGGATGCTCAGAAGACTGAAGACTCCAATAGATGGGACTGGCCCAGGTTTCAAGGGCAATAACCACCGGGGTGAGAAAAATTGCTTAATCTAGATGTTGCCCAGTCTAATAGGGTTGAGAGTTTAGACTGCATGCTTATATTTTCTTTTCTTTTGGTAACTAACTTGGACTTTTTGCCTATTGCTTAAAATCTATCTTTTGTAGTCAATAAAATTGTTGAGTATCAATTCAGGACAAATTGCTTAGAGCAGGGCAGTCACAATCTAAGGCTGGGGTTCCTTCACTACCAAGGCACACCAAACCAGCCAAAGAGAGAGGACTTTGGTTTTACTCCCCTGGTTAACCAGAAGTCATATAAGCAATTCCCTCAGACACTCCAGTTTCCCAGTATCACCACCAGCACCGCTCCTTATGGGGATTATAGCGGGGCAGTCAGCCCGCTTTGGTGCGGAAGGGGTTAAAAACAGCCCTGGGAAAGGGCTGCCCCAGGGAGCCAATCAGGAGCAGGCTTGAGGCAGCCATTCAGGGCCGGGCTGGGAGTATAAGAAGGGCTAAGGGAGGAGCTGTGTCAGAGTCTCTCTCTAGCTTTGGAGAGAGATAAACCTAGTTGCCCGAAGGAGCAAAGGGTACCTTGGACAGAGCAGTGCTGAGGAAGGGGAGGCTAAGCTGGGGAGCTCAGGCCTGGCAACCTCCCAGGCTGAGGCCTGACAAAAAGCCCTGCAGAGGTACTGGGGCTGCAGGGAAAGGCAGCAGGTCCAACCCCCTTGCCAGTTATGAGTGGGCATTACAAACTGAAGCCTGTCCCAGTGAAAGGGGGCTAGGTGATGACTGGCAGTAGCCACTGAGGCAAGATGTGTATAGAGGGTTGGGAGTTCCTCTGGGAGGGGAGACCCAGAGTGTGGTGGTACTGCTAGGGCAGAGCCTTGACGTAAAGGGGAACCATGGTGCAGGAGGGACCTGGGGACCTGAGGCAGGTGAGCCACTGGCTGGCAGAGGGCACTCCAAGGCTGGAAAAGAGCTAATTCCCAGGATGACCAACAGGAGGTGCCACACTGGTGAGTCTCAAACTTGCTACAGGGATGAATGACTAGAAAAACCAATACCACAGTAAAAGAAAAAAGGTTCTCCCGATCCCAAAGGACCAAGCCCCAATCCCAGGTCAATATACCAGTTAGATCTTACACACAAATCACACTGTTGCCAACCTTTAGAATCTAAAGGTTTATTCATATAAGGAAAGAAATATAGATGAGAGTTAAAATTGGTTAAATGGAATCAGTTACATACAGGAATAGCAAAGTTCTTGGTTCAGGCTTGTAGCAGTGATGGAATAAACTGCTGGCTTAAGTTAAGTCTCTAGAATACATCCACAGCTTGGATGGGTCATTCAGGCCATTGTTCAGAGCTTCAGTTTGTAGCTAAGTTCCTTCAGAGATTAGAAGCAAGACTGAAGACAAAATGGAGAAGATGCAACTGCCTTTTATAGTCTCTTGCCATGTGGCCTGTGCTTCCTTTTGTCTGTTACAGCTATCCCCCTATTCCATTTTGTTTCTTACAGCTGTCCCCATACTCCATTTTGTTTTTGTTCTCCTGTGGCCTCCCCTCCCTGGCTGTTAAGTTGTTTAGCAGGGCCACTGCCCTTCTCAAAGGGAGGCCCCCTTAAAGGTTTACCCAAGAGCCATTGCCTCTCAGTAGGATGGCCACTTGTGCTAAGTGGACCACTGCCCTGGGTTTTTTTTTTTCAAGGTGTAGTCCCTGTTATCACCTTTGTTAAACGTGGCTCGGTGTAGGGTTAGACGAATCCGTAAGTGGGTCCCACGCTTAAGCAAGTGCCAATGTGTGTCTGTAAGGTCCTGGGCAATGAGTTCATTAGGCCTCATGTGCTTTTTGAGTCACCTACTGCACAGGACTCTGCCCAGACATGTCTCTGTCGTCACTTGTTTTTTTTCCTCTTTCCCTGGCCTCTGAAGCCAATCAGAAAGTACTAGTGGGAGATTGCCCTAAGTTTGCCCCTTAAAAACAACATTTTCTGATCAGACCTCAGAAAGGTTCCTGCATGCTGCCTGGTCTGGAATCAGCCAGGGGTTTCCTGGGGGTCCCTCTCCGCCTCGTTTTATTTTTGAGCCGTACCCCCCGTTTTTTGGAAGAAAAAAAACCCCACGAAGAACGAATTTGATGCTAGAGATCTCCTGATTAAATTGAGACCGTACCTAGCCTTCTGATGATCTTTTTGCTGCTTTACCTCTGCTGCTTCTTTGGGGCTGGGTAAAGAATCCCTCTGTGAAACTCTCTACACTTTTGTTTTATTATTTTAGCTGCTGGCTTCTGTTTCCCCCAGCAGCCAGACTTAAGCTAAACCTTTGGTCTGTGCCTTAAAACCTCTCTTAAAACTCCCGCAGCACTTTGCTGCTAAAAATAAGTTTGTGCCTGCTGCTAAGCTCTGCTCCGTGGCTTTGCCTTGGGGCTCTCTTCTTCCAGCTGTATCCACGTGCTGCCAGCTCACATCTCCTGGCTTCCCTTAAAAAGCGGATCTGGGCATATACCACTCTGAGCCTCTGTACCTCCCCATAACATAAGGTGCACCTATAGAAATTAGGTTCTTAGTCTAGATAAGTTTGTAATTTCATTTTGCATAACTGTGGTTTAAGTTTAAGGTTTAAGAGATTGTTTGTATTGTGTCTGTAAGTAGGTTTTAAAAAATTGTTTGCATTGTGTTCTGTTACTTGCTAATTTGTGTAGGTCTTGTTAAGTTTAAATCATAGAATAAGATTTTGCTGTGTTTCCTGTATAGTTGTGGTTAAGTCTGTCTTCCTGCTAACCCCCCGAGCTCTCCAGTCCACCCCATAAACCTCAGTCCCTTCGGGCTGTTAACCTGCAAGCCTCCTGTCCTTCTCTGTCTCCTGAAGTTTGAATCATCCCCTCCTGCTATCTGCTCACCTGCCTCTCTCCCCCATCCCGCCAACCTCAATTCCTCCGTACCCCCTGCCTTTCCTCGTCTCTCTCTCTCTTTTTTATCCCTTTCTCTAATTTGCCCCACCAAAACCCTCAAATTGTAATTACGAGTCTAGCAATAAAAACCCCATTGTTACCCTTTTTTCCCCTCTCTAACACACCCACATTTTACATTTTATACGCATGTGGACCACCATTTACCTATCAGTTGGTATTACCACATTTTTCCATAACTGTAGTTGGCTATATGGCTGCTGTGAACACCACTTTTACATAAAATTGTTTAGCTACCTGAACATTTAAATTTCAGTGTTAAATTGGTTACCAACTGTAAGTACCCACTGTATTGTAAACCTCCACATTGAAACCCCCCATACTAATTTGCTAAAAAGAAACCCCTCCCCAATTTGTCTACCTTAACAAATCCCCATAACCCCTCACTATGGAATATTCTGTTTTTGCATTTTCTTAATAAAGTTTATTTTGGACCCCACCTGTGTGGTAATTGCTCCCCAAGACCCCCCTGGGGGCAGGGAGGGGGCAGAGTTGGGGTGGAGATTTCAGGAAAGGGGTTGGAATGGGGGCAGGGAAGGGGTAGGAAGAGGTGGGGCAGCGGCAGGGCCTCATGGAAGGGGTGGAGTGGGGGTGAGGCCGAGGGCAGTTGCGAGGAGGTGTCAGTAATGCGGCCCTTGTGCCAATGTACTAGTCCTCAGGTGGCCCTCGTAGTCATCTGAGTTTGAGACCCCTGGTCTAGAGCCAATACTTATAACTTTAAATACATAATGATACCTGCATGCAGATGAGCAAATCATAACCTTTTCATACACACCTTCTCTGACCTCCTTTGTACAAGATTTGGTGCAACAATGATCTATAAGGTCAGAGTTCATGTCAATAATGTCACACCCTGTTACCAGATTTCCCCGTTACTTTGGGGTATGCTCATTTATTTGGGTTACTCTTTTGGGGGATGCGGGGGGAGGTGTTCCATAATTCTATCCCTGTACTGCTTGTGTCATGTGTGTTTTCATAAGGAGCTCTACTTTTCCCATATGCAAGTACCCTCTCAATGGAGCTATCCTGCAAGACTTAGGTTTCCTAGGGCTGTGTTCCTCCAGCCCCAGAACTGGATGAGCGCACACACACACACAGAGCAAGTCTGAGCGAACTGGGTCAAGCAGCACTTTCAAGCTGATCCTTTATACATCCCTGGACTCAATGGGCTGGGTCAAGCAGCACTTTCAAGCTGCCTCCCCTCATATGTCCCCGGACTCAATGGGCTCGGTCAAGCAGCACTTTCAAGCTGCCCCCTCTTATATGTCCCAGACTCAGCACGTCCCTATCCCCACTTTCACATCACAATTGTACTGGTAGTAACCTACTTGATGAGCCAACCCCTCAGTATTTTGGGTGCTGCAGGGATCTCTCACTTAGGTAAAAGAAGCATTGCTGCAGAATAAATGGGGGAAGCTAGAAACACAAAAGAGTAAAGTTCAGCAAGAGAGAGAAAAGTAACCAGCTTAACCATAGAAGTTATTTATTGACTAATAGTGATAACTACACAAAGAGGGCTAAACCAACATAACACAGTGTGATGGGGCAAGGCCAGATGGCTACAGTAAAGTACTGGGATACAGGTATGTTAGCCCCAGGCTAAACAAATCCCTAGTACCCTGGTAACCAACTGGCAGTTGCTCCAGGTTAATCATGGCACCTGTGGCCAATTAAGATCTTTCTAGAAGGCAGTGGAGATAGCTACTTTAATTAAAACACCTGCAGCCAATCAAGGCAGGCTAATCAGGGCACCTGGGTTTAAAAAGGAGCTCACTCCAGTCAGGCAGGGAAGAGCCAGAGGAGA
>NC_133775.1:69294437-69319815 GCF_003597395.2 Chelonoidis abingdonii | reverse complement strand
GGGGGGTAATAGGAGCCTATATAAGAAAAAGACCCAAAAATCGGGACTGTCCTATAAAATCGGGACATCTGGTCACCCTAGTTGAAGAACATAGCTACTTTATTTACGCAAGCTCTGGCAAATGTTTGGAACCCAAATAATATCAAGACAATGTAGATATTAACGTTGTCCCTAGCTCAGGAATCTTGGCATTTAGCCATGAAAGCAATATGGTAGTGTGCCTCAGTTTCCCTTTTCATATAGCACATCAGGTCTGGAATGTCTTTTCTCCTGGGAAAAGTTACAAGACTGTTTACAGGCACTAACAGTGCAACATGAGCACTACAAGGCCTTTTTAGCATAAGAGGGATACATAAGAACACACTTTAACATGTTCAAGGGATTTTCCAAAAGATTAGGCACATTGTACATTTTTACAGTTCTTGGTATTAGCAACACATTAGTTACAAAAATCACCGTTAGCAATAACAACAAATTCATTGCAAGTGTCCATCTACAATTATTTTTGTCTTGCCACACCTTTGGCTCAATACCGTTAGGGTTTGGGCCTTTTAGGGTTAACCCGTGGCTTCCTTTTGCAAAATTAAGCTCTCTTTTTTTCTCCTTGTCCTCTAGGATCAAACCCTGATTTCTCTTGCTTAACAGAATCTATTGGCTGATTGGGTGTGCTCTCTTTGCTAACAACTATTAGCTAGCTACTCTGTTAGCCAGGTACTTTGCATCAACACAGACAGGAGCATGTTCACCAGTTTTCAGATCGTTAATTGCTACCAATTCCAAGGCTAAACTCTGTCTTAAAGAAATATCATACAAATCCAAAGAATCTGAGGATGAGAGTTTGCTTGCTCTCCTCTGCATCCTTGAGCATTCAGCCATAAAACTTTTCTGCTATGAAACAGCAGTAACCAAATTTGCCCTCAGACCCTGAAGCAGAGACTGCTTACTCAAAGAATCAGCATGGAGACATTCCACTCTCAACAGCCTTGTCTTCCCAACAAGCTGGCCAAACACAGCCAATAGCTTGGCCAAACACAGCTTGGTCAGGGCCGGCTCCAGGGGTTTTGCTGCCCCAAGCAGCAAAAAAAACAAAACAAAAAAACCCAAAAACAACAACAACAAAAAACCCCATGATCGCGATCTGTGGCAATTCAGTGGGAGGTCCTTTGCTCCGAACGAGAGTGAGACCCTCCGCCGAATTGCTGCCGAATACCTGAATGTGCCGCCCCGCTCTGGAGTGGCCACCCCAAGCACCTGCTTGCTAAGCTGGTGCCTGGAGCCAGCCCTGCACTTGGTTATGGGGCTGTTCAACTTTCTTAACAGCTTTTATTCCATCTGAGACCTTCTTAAAGCTATCCACACTGGATCTTTCAAAAGGAAAGTCAGTGGATCCATTCACAACAGTTAGTGTGTGTGCACGCCGCATACACGGATGTCGGAAACTTCTTCCCTAGCAGCTACCCGTCGGGCTGGCTATGGAGCCCCCTGGAGTGGCGCCAATTTGGTGCTTTATATATGACCCTGATGGCCTGGCCCCCCTTCAGTTCTTTCTTGCCGGTACTCCGACAGAGGGGAAGGTGGGAGGGAATGGAATAGATATGAACAGCACATCTTGAGGAACAACAGTTACAGAAAAGGACCCCTGTTTTTTCTTCTTCAACTGCTTGCTCATATCAGTTCCAGTTAGGTGACTCCCAAGCCATACCTCGGAGGTGAGGTCGGAGTCAAGGTATTGCAGACTGAAGAATCGCCCTGTCAAAGGCCACATCATCACGAGATTGCTGGACGATGGTGTAGTGCGAAGTGAAGGTGTGCACCGAGGCCCATGTGGAAGCCCTGAAGATTTCCTGGAGGGGAATATGTGCCAAAAAGGCTGCTCATGAGGCCTGAGTCCTCGTGGAATAAGCCATAACAGCAGGCGACATTTGCCAGGTTTTAACAAGTGTGGATACACGTGATGATCCATGAAGATATTTGCTGGGAGGAAACCGGTGCACCTTTCATTCGTTCCACGATGGTGATGAACAACTGGGGTTGTCTTGCAGAATGGTTTTGTCCGGTCTATGTAGAAGGTGAGCACTCTTCTGACATTCAGTGAATGCAGCTGCTGTTCTCGAAGGTCAGCATGTGGTTTTGGGTAGAAAACCAGTAGAAAAATGTCCTGGCTAACATGGAAACAGGATACAACTTTTGCTAAGAAAGCTGGATGAGGTCTCAGCTGAACTTTATCCTTATGGAAAATGGTATATGGCGGTTCACACGTGAGAGCCCATCACTCAGAAACCCATCGTGCGGAGGTAATGGCCACTAAGAAGATGACCTTCCAGGAGAGGTAGAGGAGTAAGCAGGAAGCCAGCCGCTCGAAAGGGGGACCCATAAGATGGGAAAGGACCAAATTAAGGTCCCAGGCCAGTACAGGCGGCTTCATCGGGGGATGGACTTTTTCCAGGCCTTTCGGGATGGGGTGCATGGACCCAGAACGCATGGTCACACCCAGGTGAAATGCCAAGATAGCCACGAGATGAACCTTAAGCGAGCCAAAAGCTAGGTGTTAGTCCTTCAAGTGCACCAGGTAGTCCAGGATGCACGGGATTGAAGTTTGGAGCGGGAGCATCTGCCGTTGAGCGCACCAGATGGAAAACCTTTTCCCTTTTGCTTCACACATAATTCTAGTAGGTTTATGGCTTTCCAGGAGCACCTGTCTCACCAAGTCCAAACAGGTGCACTCAGCCTGGTTCCACCACAGAAACCCCAGGCCATGACGTGGAGTGACTGAAGGTCTGGGTGTAGGAGACGACTGTGGTTCTATGAGATGAGGTCAGGGGTGAGAGGTAGATGCAGTGGGGCCCAGATCGACAGATCCAAAAGAGTCAGGTACCATCTCTGGCAAGGCCAAGCTGGGGCCACCAGTATGACGTCCGCCTTGTCCCTGCAGACCTTGAAGAGCACCATGTGGACCAGAGGATATGGCGGGAAAGCATAATGCAATTGGCTGGACCACAGGATTAGGGAGACATCCGCGATCGAGCCTGGGTGTGACCCCAGAAGGAGCAGAAGGCTGGCCATTTCCTATTGGTCCGCGAAGTGAACAGATTGATTCAGGGAAACCCCCAGCTGTGGAAAATAGACTGGATAATATCCAGACGAATCGACCATTCGTGCGTAAGAAAACATCTGCTCAAGCTGTCTGCCAGTATGTTCTGAACACCCGGCAGGTATGAAGCTTGAAGAAGGATGGAGTGGGCTAAACAGAATTCCCACAGTAGAAGGGCTTCCTGACAAAGGGGAGATGACCAGGCTTTGCCTTGTTTGTTCAGATAAAACATGGCCGTGGTGTTGTCTGTCAATACTGCTACACAATGGCCCTGTAGGCAGGACAGGAATGCTTGGCATGTGAGGCATATCGCCCTGAGTTCCTTGATATTCATATGCAGGATTAGTTCTACCTGCCATAAACCCTGCGTTGTCAGGCTCCTGACGTGTGCCCGCCCATCCCAGCGCAGATGCATCTGTTACCAGGGTCAGAGGGGGCTGAGGAGGGAGGAACGGAACCCCGGCGCCCACCATGTGGGGGTCCAGGCACCAGAGCAGGGAATCGAGAGTATGGCTTGGGACTGTGAACACCATGTCCAGATTGTCGCGGGCCAGGCAACACACGGACGCCAACCATGTCTGTGGGGGCCTTAGCCTCAGTCTGACATGTATGTATGTAAGTATGACATGTATGCATGTATGTAAGTATGTATGACATGTATGCATGTAAGTGCAGGATGCCATGTGACTCAGCAACTTGAGACACTGCCTCGCTATTGTAATGGGAAACCTGCAAAGGTTGGTGATTATGTTCGCAAGAGCCAGACGTCGGGCCTCTGGGAGGAACGCTCTCACTTGATTTGCATCCAGGACTGCCCCAATAAATTCTATTGTTCGGGTTGGGGTGAGAACAGACTTGGTGACATTCAAATGATGCCCAAGCAGTCAAATCTGTGACCATCTGCACTTGAGACTGAACTTGCTGGCACTTTCTTACACTAAGAAACTGGACCATCTACTCAGGACACTCCCTACACTAACACCAGAACAAATCAGCATACCCTTAGAGCCCCGACCAGGGTTATTCTATCTACTACCCAAGATCCACAAACCCGGAAATCCTGGACGCCCCATCATCTCGGGCATTGGCACTCTCACTGAGGGACTGTCTGGATATGTGGACTCTCTACTCAGACCCTATGCCACCAGCACTCCCAGCCTCTTCTCCTTGCACCAATGATTCCTGAGAGAAACACTAAAGCATTGGTCACCTCCCAGAAAAACACCATCCTAGCCACCATGGATGTAGAGGCTCTTCTACACAAACATCCCCACACCAGATGGAAACAAGCTGTCTATGGAAACAGTATCCTGATGAAGCACACGGCCACAACTGGCTGCTGAGATCTCGTGCCTTTAGCTCACACCACACAATTTCAAGTTCTGATGACAATATAACCCCTCAGATCAGTGGCACTAGCTAATGGGCCACCCGCACGGCCCCAACAAATACGCCAATATATTTTATGGCTGACAACTGAACAATGCTTCTAGCTCTCCCTCGCCTCTCGTCCACCTCAACTCCGGCCCCTTCTCTACCTACCGACTATCATAGCATTGTACATCTTCAACTATCTGGACCCATGGGAAGGAGACTCTAGAAAAATTCCAACCACAGATTCAACACAACTTCCACCCACCATCAACTCAGCCTCGACCAATCATACAAAAACATGGAAGAATCGCTCCACTCAGACAACCGAACGCGGCAATAAGGGGAGGCACTAAACACCAACCTATATCGAAAACCCTAACCGCACGCTAACGCCTACCTTCATGCCTCCAGCTTCCATCCCGGGCACATCACACGACCATTGTCCTACAGCCAAGCACTGAGGTACAACCGCATCTGCTCCAACCTCAGACAGAGACCAACACCCTACAAATCTCCACCAGCATTCTCAAACTACAATACCCGCACGAGGAAATTAGGAAACAGATCAACAGAGCCAAGAACGTGTAACCCAGAGCCCTCCTACTGGCAAGACAAACCCAAGAAAGAAACTAACAGGCTCCACGGGCCATCAATACAGCCCAGCTAACCCACACCCAAACGCATCATCAGGGATCTACAACCCATCCCTGGAACAATGAATCCAACACTTTCATGGGTCTTGGGGTGGCAGGCCAATCGTTGCCCACAGACAACCTGCCAACCTGAAACGTATTCTCACCAGCAACTGCACACCGTACCATAGTAAACTAGCTCAGGACCAATCCATGGCAACAAACCCGATGCCAACTCTGCCACAATATCACAACTCACAGCGGACACATCACAGAGGACCTAACCAGATCAGCCAACCATCACTGTTCATTCACCTGCACGCCACAATGTAATTACTCCATCAATGCTAGCAATGCCCCTCTGCTATGTACATCGGCCAAACTGGATCAGCACACAGAAAAAGGATAAATGGAACACAAATCAGATATCAGGAAGGGCAATATACAAAAACCTGTAGGAGAGGCACTCAACCACCCTGGCACACTATAGCAGACCTTAAGGTGGCTACCTGCAGCAAAAAACTTCAGGACCAGACTCAAATGAGAAACTGCTGAGCTTCAGTTCATCTGAGCAAATTTGACACCATCACTCTGGACTAAACAAGACTGTGAATGGCTTGCCAATACAGAACCAGTTCTCCTCTCCCTTGGTTTCACACCTCTACTGCTAGAACAGGCCTCACCCTCCTGATTGAACTAACCTCGTTATCTATCTAGTTTGCTTGCTACAAACCCATAATTGCTATACCTGCCCCTGGAATTTCACTACCCCCCTGCGTCTGACGAAGTGGTATTCACGTACCACGAAAGCTCACGCTCCAAAACGTCTGTTAGTCTATAAGGTGCCACAGGATTCTCTGCTGCTTTTACAGATCCAGACTAACACGGCTACCCCTCTGATACTGTATGAGCCAGTTGTCTAGGAAAGGGTAGATGTGTATGTGATGTCGGTGAAGATGCCACGACCGCCATGCCCATTTGGTGAGGACACAGGGGGCTGTGCACAGGTCGAATGGGAGAGCTGTGACCTGATAGTACATCTTGTTCACCACAAAGCAGAGAAAATGTCTGTGGGACAGGGTGACTGAAATGTGAAAGTAAGCATTTTTCATATCGAGGGCAGCGTACCAGTCTCCCGGATCCAGTGAGGAATGATTGTTGCCAAGGAGACCATGCGGAACTTCAAGTTGACAATATGTCTGCTGAGCTCCCTGAGGTCCAGAATGGGCCTTAGGCCTCCTTTTGCCTTGGACAAGGAAATAACGTGAATAGAAACACCTGCCCTTGAGTTCCTGAGGTACCTCCTTAAATTGAAGGGTGACTGCACTTCTTGAATAAGAAGTTGCTTGTGAGAGGGGTCCCTGAAGAGGGACGGGCAAGGGGGATGGGAGGGTGGAGTGGAACAGAAGTGGATAGAATATCCCGCCTCTACCATGCAGAGAACACATCGGTCCAATGTAATAGGGGACCATGCATGGTAGAAGCGGGATAGACGGTTCAGAAAGGAAGGAGAGCTGACCGGGTTGTGGACTGGTAATCCATCCTCATGCACATCTTCAAAATGGGCGCTTAGGGCCCGGTGGCAGGCCTTGGACTGCCTCTGGCCCTGCCCAGGAGGGGAGTGTGATGGCCTACACCGAGAGGATCTGTTCCTCCTGCGGGAGAAGTTCTGCCTGGGTCTGGCAGGGAAGGAGGGCTGAGGCTTGAATGGCTTTCTTTGAGTTGCCAGGGTATGCATGCCTAAAGATTTAATGGTGTTTCATGAATCTTTCAAGGTATGCAGTCTTGAATCGGTCTGTTCGGTGAATAAGCCTTCACCATCGAATAGAAGATCCTGAATCGTCTGTTGTACTTCAGGCGGAAGACCCAATGACTGGAACCAGGTGTTTTGTTGCATGGCGATGCCAGATGCCAGAGTATGTGCTGCCGCGTCTGCAGCATCGAGGGAGCCTTGGAGAGATATGCAGGCCACTAGTCTGCCCTCCTCAGCAATGGCGCCCAGCTCCGTGCGTGACTTTGATGGGAGGAGCTCCTGGAACATTAGGATTGCAGACCACAAGTTGTAGTTGTATCTGCTGAGGATCACGAGTTGATCACCAGTAGAATAAACCTTCCTTCAAAAGAGATCCAGTCGATTCGCATCCTTTGATCTAGGGGCGGGCCCCTGTTGACTCTGCCTCTTTTTCATTTACCGCATCCACCATGAGGGAACATGGGGCAGGATGGGTAAAGAGGTATTCATACCCCTTGGTGGGGACAAAGTACTTTCTTTCAACTCCCTTGGCCATGGGGGGAATGGAGGCAGGAGCTTGCCAAATTGTTTTGGCATTGGATTGGATCGTTTTGTTCATCAGCAAAGCCACCCTGGAAGGCCCTTCTTCCACAGCCTCCTCCACTTGGAGGTTCATGTTCAGGGCCAGTTGCTGGAGAAGCTCCTGTAGAGCCCTGAAGTCCATAAGAGATGGGCCAGATGTGGACGTGCCCGCCACAGCCTCATCAGGGGAAAACGAGGCAAATGCTACCAGGAGAGCCAGGTCTGAAATAGCCCCCTGGTCTGTTGGGTCCGGGTCTTCCTGAGCACCAGGAGTAGCCTCCAAGACAGGTGGGGCTGGTTCCAGAATTTGTGCTGGGTCTGGAGGGGGGCAGCTGAGGGTTGCCTCAGGAGGCTGGGTACCTGAGCATGATGGCAGAGGGACGGCGGGGGAGAGGAGGGGCGCCCTGGGCCCCTGATGGTATGCCCAGGGTGTCCAGAATTACCACTTGTGTTGCCACTGAGGCACTGAGGGGTCATGTCCAAGACTTCCCAGGCCCAATTGGGGTATGTCTGAAGCCCCTGATGCTCTACCCAACCTAATGGAGGGAGACTGGGAGCACAATGGCCAAGAGGGAGCAGTGCACGAGTGCACCAAGGAAGGCACCGTGTCCCCTGACAAGCGGTATGAGTGCTGCGGGGAGTAGCGAGGTGCGTGCAGTGATCAGGGCTGATATGGAGAGCAGTGCTGTGAGGACAATAGGTGCTGAGAAGATGGGCCCCGCCTTAAAGCAGAGCAATGTTGAAGGGGTGACCGCTACCAGTGCCGTGCCAGAGAGTGGTACTGTAATGGAGACCGGTGCCATGATGGAGCCCGGCGTCGTGCAGGGGACCAGTGCCATGACGATGACCGGTGCCATGGTGGGGACTGGTTCCGGGAAAGGAACCGGTGCCAGGATGGAGACCGGTGTCGAGTCGGGGATCTACGCCATGCGGGGAAGTTGTGCCACAGTGGGGAGCAGTGCTATAGTCGGAAACTTGATAAATCTCGGTGCCACAATGGGGAGTGGTGCACAGAGTGATGTCGGTCCAAGCAGTGCCCTGAGGTTTCAGAGCACGATCTGGACCTCGAGTAGGACCACGATTTGTCAGCCAATGACCGCCTCGAGCGGGAACCACTCCGAGGGTCAGGGCTGCGAGACCAGTGCCACGAGTCGGACCGGTGCCATGAGACAGACCGGCGCGTAGGGTACGTGTGGTGCCGGGACTCAGAATGGCGCCAGGACTCAGAGCGGCACGATGATGCTGGTCTGGGGGAGGACGGTCCAAACATTGCTGGCTTGCCCCTCGATGGTACTGGAGCTCGAGTCAGGGGAGGCCTCAAGATCGGGGAAATAGGCACAGTCATTTCAATGAGACCTCTAGTGGCCTCAAAGGTATGGAGGGCAGGGCAGCATGACCTCCTCCGCTTGCAGGGGGCCCAGTGGTGCAGGACTGCTCCGTGTAGGCCGAGGCCTAGTGAAGGATTTGCCAGTCTTAGGGGCCTGGTCCGCGCCCTGCCCTGTTGGGGCCGTAGTGTCCACTTCAGCCTCTGAGGAGGTCCTTCCATGGCCTGCTTTTTACTGGCAGTCAGGGAATGGGAGCGGTGCCAGGGGGAGCGCTTCTGGGCTCTGGGAGATCGTCAGCCCCTAGGAGGGCGTGCCGAGTCCTTTTGCAGTGCTGTAGATGGCACTGCTGGAGGGACGCTATGCACCGAGGCGTTTGGGCCAGCATCTTGAGAGGGATGGAGGGCAGACTCCATGAGGAGTTGCTTGAGGCAGATAGCCCTCTCCTTTCTTGTGTGAAGTTTAAAGGCCTTGCAAATTTTACACTTGTCAGCCTGGTGGGACTCTCCCAGACACTGAAGACAGGAGTCGTGGGGATCGCCCATGGGCATAGGCTTGCCACAGGAACTGCAGGGTTTGAAGCCCTGGGATGGCATGCCCTGGAGCCCCGCGGGGCACTCGTTGAAGGGGAAGACCCCCCCCAACTACTATACTACACTTAACACTAGAGATAACTACTAACAATTAATTAACACAGGTAACTATATACAAAGATAAGAGAGTAGCGGGGCACTTGATAACAAGAGACCACTGTTCCAACAACCGTCACAGGCGGTAAGAAGTGTATGAAGGGGGGTCAGGCCAGCAGGGTCATATATGGAGCACCATATCGATGCCACTCCAGGGGGCTCCGCAGCCAGCCCGACAGGTAGCTGCTAGGGAAAAAGTTTCCAACATCAGTGCATGCGGCATGCGCGCACACCTAACTGGAATTGATATGAGCAAGCACTTGAAGAAGAACTGAAATTTCCTTGATTAAATCACTTTCACACCCTTCAGTTACAGCAAACTGCTTGCAAAAATTACCATGAGGATTCTTTTCCTTAGGAGCCTTTTTGAGTAACAATTCACCTCTCACAGAAATTCTGCCCTTACCCTCTTCATCTAGGGCTTGCTCTAAAAAAAGGAACACTTTCCTGAGCAACCACAGACTTTTTCTGGCTCTCACATTCAGAATAATTTCTGGCCCATCAGGACAATTTTTACACAATCTCCTTTCCAGCAAGCTCACAGACTCATTCAACAAAAGGTTAGAGGTACTCTTTTTCCCTCTGCAACTTTCCTCACAGTCACTAGCAACATGCAAGTTGTCAGGCCCAACACACACAAGTTTAGGAATTATTTCCTCCTTGCTGAAAGTTTTCACATCATCAGTAGGTAACACAATCAAATAACCTTTATGCTCTCCTTGTGCCCTGGCTAGGATATCAATCTGATCAGAAAGAGTTGGAACACCCTTTCCCACCAACACACTAGCAACAGGCAAAGCAACAGTACCCAAATTGTTTGGTCTCTGGGATTTTGCTAAGACAGTAACTGGATGCAACCTAGTTACAGTGTCATTCTCCCTAGCAGACACAAACTTAGGACCATTTCCTTCCCGGGCTTTTGTCAAATCCAGAATCAACTCTGGGACCACTGATAAATTGTCAAGTAGCATAAAATGAGAAGCACTTTCTGTCTGCTTCACAGACAAAAAAGAGCAGGAAAAACCTTCCCATTTAACAGACACACAGCTTGGGGTCTCATTTCCCTTGTCCCAGCACATGTCTGTTCACAGACAATTGCTTGGAGATTGGGGTAGCTTCCTCCATGGGCAAGTCAACACCCCTAACCAACACAAACACCTAAGGTATAAGGACACTCATCTTCCACTAACCTTGCCTTCCCAAACTGCTGATTAGACAAAGCCATCAGCTCACAAGGCAGCCTAGGCTCCTCCAAAATTTCATTGTCCTCCTCTCCCTTGTCCCAGCACACAGGGCTGGTTACAGACAAATACTGGGAGACTGCTATTCTCCACACTACACTGAGCTACTTCCAGCAAATCACAGTCACCTTTTTCAGATTTACTTTTACAAGCTGTATTAGCCAACAATCCATCACCCATCAAATATCTACTCTTTCCTTCCTCAGTTAGGGCTTCAACCTGACCATCCACTTTAATCTGCTCCAGACAAACATTTTCCCAACCAATGAGTTCGTTCTGTGTGTAACATTGCACTATATATGATTTTATGAAAATATGTTAATGTAACTGGAATATGCTTCATGCAAAAGGTCTCTTGTAAGGTATCATTACAAAGCTTATAATCTACTGAGTATGATCATCTTATTTGTATAAAGGTACCACTCTTGTATCTGAAACTAGTATTAGGCTTAGATTTGCGTGTTTTATTTTACTTTGCTTGGTAATTCACTTTGTTCTGTCTGTTACTACTTGGAACCACTTAAATCCTACTTTCTGTATTTAATAAAATCACTTTTTACTTATTAATTAACCCAAAGTATGTACTAATACCTGGGGGGGTGGGGAGCAAACAGCTGTGCATCTCTCTATCAGTGTTATAGAGGGCGAACAATTTATGAGTTTATCCTGCATAAGCTTTATACAGGGTAAAATGGATTATTTGGGTTTTAGACCCCACTGGGAGTTGGGCATCTGAGTGTTAAAGACAAGAACACTTCTGTAAACTGCTTTCAGTTAAGACGGCAGCTGTGGGGCAAGTAATTCAGCCTGGGTCTGTGTTGGAGCAGACGGGTGTGTCTGGCTCAGCAAGACAGGGTGCTGGAGTCCCAAGCTGGCAGGAAAAGCAGGGGCAGAATTAGCCTTGACACATCAGTTGGCAGCTTCCAAGGGAGTTTGTGACCTAACCCGTCACACTGTGCTTGATCTAATTCCAGATTCACTTCTGAGACATTAGACAGACATTCAGAAACTTCATTCACAGACAAACAGCTATTTGCCATCTTTCCCAGGTTTCAATCATCCTCTCCCTGGCCATAGCAAAACTGGCTAAACACAGACAACTGCTCAGAGTAATACAACATACCAACATTGTTATAAACTGGACTTTTAAGACGATACAGTTTCTGCTGTAGTTCCATTGCTTTTTTGACTTGGAGCTTAAGTCTGGCAATTTCTTGTTGCATCTGGTGAACCCTCTCCTCAGCAACCAGCAGTTCCATACGCCCCCATATGCTTTTTTTTTCCAACTCGGCCAAGGCTTGCTTTTCTCTCATTTGAATTTCTGCCAGTTTTTGATTATGTTCAAATTGCAGGCTGTCTCTCAGGGCCTGCAATTTCATTGTTTCTGCTGATGCTTTGATTTTTAACCCAACAAACTCTCATGCCTAAAATTCAAATTTGGATAGGATGGTGTTCTGATCCAAAGCTTAATTGACCTGGTTCTGTGGATCATGTGACTATGCCACTGTAACAAAGCAGCCTCTGGTGGGAACTACTGAGAGTATCAATTTGGGACAAATTGCTTAGAGCAGGGCAGTTGCAGCCTAAGGCTGGGGTTCCTTCACTACCAAGGCAAACCAAACCAGCCAGAGAGGACTTCGGTTTTACCCCACTGGCTAACCAGAAGTCATTCAAGCAATTCCCTCAGACACTCTAGTTTCCCAGTATCACCACCAGCGCCACTCGTCATGTGGATGAATGGTTATGAAAACCAATATCCTAGTAAAAGAAAAAGGGTTCTCCCAATCCCAAAGGACCAAGTCCCAGACCCAGGTCAATATATTAGTTAGATCTTACCCACAAATCACACTGTTGCCAATCCTTTAGAATCTAAAATGATTCTGCCATGCTATCCCCCTTCCCCAGAGAGTAGTAACAGCTTCACTCCCCATCCCAGGGCTGCTACCTCTCTCTGGGGAAGGGGATAGTGTGGCAGAGAGGGGTAGCAGTCTCTGACACACACACCTGCTCCCTCTGGCCTCGTGTCCTGACGTCTCTCACGCACACGCTCCCTCAATCTCTGTGGCCCAAAGTCTCTCAGACGCCTCATCCCTCTGGCCCCAAGCCCTGATGTCTCTCACGCGCCTGCTTCCTCCGGCCCGCATCCCAACATCTCTCACATGGGCCTGCTCCCTCCTCCCTCCACAGCTGGGATGGGTCATTCAGTCCTTTGTTCAGAGCTTCAGTTTGTAGCAAAGTTCCTCCCGAGGTCAGAAGAAGGACTGAAGACAAGATGGAGGGGTTTCTAGGGCCTTTTATATTCTCTGCCCATGGAAGGACACCACTTTGTTTTTATTGTGGAAAATCACAGCAGCAAGATGGAGTTTGGAGTCACATAGGCATGCATGACTCAGTTTGCAGCCCGACGCCATTGTTTATATGTTAGTTTGAACATTCCCAGGAAAGCTCAGATGTGGATTGTTGTCTCTCAAAGTCCATTGTCAGTTTAGTGTTTCTTGATTGGGCACTTACTGAGAATAGTCCCTTCTCAAGAAGATCACCAAATGTGTCACTGAGGGTACTTGGAATCAAATACATGAGGTGGACGAGGCTTTCTTCCGGCAACTAACAGAAGTTACTAGATTGCAGGCCCTGGTTCTCATGGGAGACTTTAATCACCCTGATATCTACTGGGAGAGCAATATAGCAGTGCACAGACAATCCAGGAAGTTTTTGAAAAGTGTAGGGGACAATTTCCTGGTGCAAATGCTGGAGGAACCAACTAGGGGCAGAGCTCTTCTTGACCTGCTGCTCACAAACCGGGAAGAATTAGTAGGGGAAGCAAAAGTGGATGGGAACCTGGGAGGCAGTGACCATAAAATGGTCGAGTTCAGGATCCTGACATAAGGAAGAAAGGAGAGCAGCAGAATACAGACTCTGGACTTCAGAAAAGCAGACTTTGACTCCCTCAGGGAACTGATGGGCACGATCCCCTGGGAGAATAACATGGGGGGCAAAGGAGTCCAGGAGAGCTGGCTGTATTTTAAAGAATCCTTATTGTGGTTGCAGGAACAAACCATCCTGATGTGTAGAAAGAATAGTAAATATGGCAGACGACCAGCTTGGCTTAATAGTGAAATCCTTGCTGATATTAAATGCAAAAAAGAAGCTTACAAGAAGTGGAAGGGACAAATGACCAGGGAGGAGTATAAAAATATTGCTCAGGCATGCAGGAGTGAAATCAGGAGGCCAAATCACACTTGGAGTTGCAGCTAGCAAGAGATGTTAAGAGTAACAAGAGAGGGTTTTCTTCAGGTATGTTAGCAACAAGAAGAAAGTCAAGGAAAGTGTGGGCCCTTACTGAATGAGGGAGGCAACCTAGTGACAGAGGATGTGGAAAAAAGCTAATGTACTCAATGCTTTTTTTGCCTCTGTCTTCACAAACAAGGTCAGCTCCCAGACTACTGCACTGGGCAGCACAGCATGGGGAGGAGGTGACCAGCCCTCTGTGGAGAAAGAAGTGGTTCGGGACTATTTAGAAAAGCTGGATTGAGCACAAGTCCATGGGGCAGGATGCGCTGCATCCGAGGGTGCTAAAGGAGTTGGCGGATGTGATTGCAGAGCCATTGGCCATTATCTTTGAAAACTCATGGCAATGGGGGAGGTCCCAGATGACTGGAAAAAGGCTAATGTAGTGCCCATCTTTAAAAAAGGGAAGGAGGAGGATCTGGGGAACTACAGGCCAGTCAGCCTCACCTCAGTCCCCTGGAAAAATCATGGAGCAGGTCCTCAAGGAATCAATTCTGAAGCACTTAGAGGAGAGGAAAGTGATCAGGAACAGTCAGCATGGATTCACCAAGGGCAAGTCATGCCTGACTAACCTAATTGCCTTCTATGAGGAGATAACTGGCTCTGTGGATGAGGGGAAAGCAGTGGATGTGTTATTCCTTGACTTTAGCAAAGCTTTTGATACGGTCTCCCACAGTATTCTTGCCAGCAAGTTAAAGGTTATGCATTGTGTTACTGAAACGGAATCCCTGGATACTGAACCCGGCCCTTGTTGCTGCCAACTCAGAGGGGCAGAAGGGTTACACTAACTTAACCACAGCTATGCAAAAATGAAATTACAACTTATCTAGACTAAGAACCTGATTCTAATAGGTGCACCTTACACTATGCCGATTCTTTGATTGGGAGCGGGAGCAGTTCCAGAGGGCAGAGTGGTTTGTGCCCAGGGTACAGCCCCAGGAGTGGGGGGTTTAACTAGGGGTGGCTGCAGCAGTGGGGCGGCTGCAAGCTGGCAGCCCAGGATACAATCCAGGAAGGCCAACAAGAACAAGTGCAGACGGACGGAAGAATCCCAGGCACTGCTACAGACTAGTGACCGAATGGTTAGGCAGCAGTTCTGTAGAAAAGACCTAGAGGTTACAGTGGATGAGAAGCTGGATATGAGTCAACAGTGTGCCTTTGTTGCCAAGAAGGCTAATGGCATATTGAGCTGTATTAGTAAGAGCACTGCCAGCAGATCGAGGGAAGGGATTATTCCCCTCTGTTCGGCACTGATGAGTCCACACCTGGAGTGTTGTGTCCAGTTTTGGTTCCCCACTACAAGAAGGATGTCAAAAAATTGGAAAGAGTCCAGTGGAGGGCAACAAAAATGATTAGGGGGCTGGAGCACGTGACTTGTGAGGAGAAGCTGAAGGAACAGGGATTGTTTAGTCTGCAGAAGAGAAGAATGAGGGGGGATTTGATAGCTGCTTTTAACTACCTGAAAGGGGATTCCAAAGAGGATGGAGCTCTGCTGTTTTCAGTGGTGGCAGATGACAGAACAAGGAGCAATGGTCTCAAGTTGCAGTGGGGGAGGTTTAGGTTGGATATTAGGAAACACTTTCTCACTAGGAGGGTGGTGAAGCACTGGAATGGGTTACTTAGGGAGGTTGTGGAATCTCCTTCTTTAGAGGTTTTTAAGGTCAACCTTGAAAAAGCCCTGGCTGGGATGATTTAGTTGGTGTTGGTTCTGCTTTGAGCAGGGGATTGGACTAAATGACCTCCTGAGGTCCCTTCCAACCCTGATATTCTATGATTCTATGATTCTACATAGCCCGTATTCATAACTTCAAATACAAAAATGATACACACATACAGAGAGCATAATCATAACCAGTAAATCATAACCTTGTCACAGACATCTCACACGACAACCTTTGTGCAATATTTGCTGCAAATATATAACCGTGGTTGCAACAATGATTTATACGGTCACAGTTTATGTCAATAACGTCACAGCAGGTATGTGAGAGACATCAAGACGCAGGGTTGGTGGGATCAGGTGTGTGAGAGATGTCGAGATGCGGAGCTGGAGAGAGCAGGTGCATGAGAGACGTCAGGGCATGGAGCGGAGGGAGCAGGCATATGTGGGATGTCACAGCACATATTTGGAGGGAGCAGACACGTGAGACACATCGGGGTGCAGAGCTGGAGGAAGCAGTGTGTAAGAGTGTTGGGCTATGGGGAAGGAGGGAGCATGTGCATGCAAGATACCTCAGGGCATGGGGCAGGAGGAACTGGCATGTGAGAGATGTCAGCGCATGGCGCCAGAGAGAGTTAGCACATGTGAGAGACATTGGGGCGAGGAGCCAGAGGGAGCAGGCGCATCAGAAACATCGGGGCTTAGAGCTGGAGGGAGCAGGTGTGTGAGGCCTGGTCTACACTATGAGTTTATATCAAATTTAGCAGCATTAAATCGCATTAACCCTGCACCCGTCCACACAACGAAGCCCGTTATATTGATATAATGGTCTCTTAATACCGATATCCGTACTCCTCCCCGACAAGGGGAGTAGTGCTGAAATTGGTATTGCCATTTCAGATTAGGTTTACTGTGGCCGCAATTCAACGGTATTGACCTCTGGGCACTATCCCACAGTGCACCATTGTGACCGCTCTGGACAGCAATCTGAACTCAGATGCACTGACCAGGTAGACAGGAAAAGCCCTGCAAACTTTTGAATTTCATTTCCTGTTTGCCCAGCGTGGAGTGCTGATCAGCACAGGTAATCATGCAGTCCCAGAATCAAAAAAAAGCTCCAGCACGGACCGTACGAGAGATACTGAAGCTGATCTCTGTATGGGGAGATGAATCTGTTCTATCAGAACGCCGTTCCAAAAGACGAAATGCCATAGCATTTGAAAAAATCTCCAGGGCTATGATAGACAGAGGCCACAACAGGGACTCAACACAGTGCGGCATGAAACTTAAGAAGCTGAGACAAGCGTAATGAAAAACCAAAGGATCAAATGGACACTCACGGAGGGAGGGAGGGAGGGAGCGGGGGACTGAGGACTCTAGCTATCCCACAGTTCCCGCACTCTCCGAAAACCATTTGCATTCTTGGCTGAGCTCCCAATGCCTGAAGGGTCAAAAACATTGTCGCGGGTGGTTCAGAGTATATGTTGTCTCTCACACACACACACACTCCAGTGAAAGAAAAGGGAAAAAAATAATTTCTCGCCTTTTTTCAATGACACCGTATGTCTACTGGATGCTGCTGGCAAATGCGGTGCTGCAGCGCTACACAACAGCATCCCCTTCCCTTCCCTTCCTGATGGCAGACGGTATAATATGATTGGTATCCGTCATCATCATCCTGTGAGTGCTCTTGGCTGGCCTCGGTGAGGTCGGCTGGGGGCGCTTGGGCAAAAGTGGGAATGACTCCCAGTCATTCCCTTCTTTAAGCTTTGTCTCCTGGAGATCCAGTCCTGCCTGGAATAACATAGCAGCTGGAGGCTGCGCTCTCCTCCCCTCCTTTAATGTCTAATGGAGATTCAGTCCTGCCTGGAATATCATAGCAGCTGGAGGCTGCCTTCCCCCCGCCTTTTATCTCTGCAGTTTTTTATTTCTGCATCTTTATTACTTCATCATCACACAATGGGGGATAACTGCCACGGTAGCCCAGGAGGGGTGGGGAGGAGGGAAGCAACGGGTGGGGTTGTTGCAGGGGCACCCCTAGAATGGCATGCAGCTCATCATTTCTGCAGGATGTCTGGGGCTCTGACCTGGAACGGCTGTTTGCCTCTCTGGTTCTTTAGTAGACTTGCCTGATATTCTAGGCAGGACTGACTCTACCTTTAGACAAAACTAAAGAAGGGAATGACCTGGGGAGTCATTCCCATTTTTGTCCATGCGCCCCGGCCGACCTCAAACGAGGCAGCCAGGAGGCCAGCCAGACAGAGCACCCATGACAAAGCAGCAGACGGTACAATAGACTGGTAACCATCTCTGCTAACTTGCAAAGGCAAGGATGCTGCTGTGTAGCACTGCAGTACCGCGTCTGTCAGCAGCATCCAGTAGACATACGGTGACAGTGAAAAAAGGCTAAACGGGCTCCATGGTTGCCGTGCTATGGCGTCTGCCAGGGCAATCCAGGGAAAAGGGCATGAAATGATTGTCTGCCGTTGCTTTCACAGAGGGAGGATTGACTGACATATTTACCCAGAATCACCCGCACGACACTGTTTTTGCCCCATCATGCATTGATCTCAACCAGAATTCCAATGGGCAGGGGAGACTGCGGAACTAATAGGGATAGCTACCCACAGTGCAACGCTCCCGTAAATCGACAACTAGCCTCGGTACATGGACGCACACAGCCGAATTAATATGCTTAGTGTGGCGCGTGTGCACTCGACTTTATACAATCTGTTTCCAAATACCGGGATGTGAGCTGGAGGAGAGGTGGTGAGAGAGACAATATAGTCAATATTACGAGTTAGATCTTACCACGAATCTCGCTGCTTGCCATCCTTTAGATCTAAATCTAAAGGTTTATTCATAAAGAGAGAAAATATAGATGAGATAAATTGTTAAATGGAATTAATACAGACAGTATGGCCAAGTCTGTCAGGATTGTAGCAAGTGATGAAAAACTGCTGGTTAAGTAGTCTCTGGAGCCATCCACAGGCTGAATGGGTTCAGTCCATTGTCAGAGCTTCAGTTTGTAGCAAAATTCCTCCAGATAAGAAGAGGATTGAAGACAAATGGAGAAGATGCAGCTGCCTTTTATAGTCTCTTGCCAGGCGACCTGTGCTTCCTTTGTTTCAAACAAAGCTGCCCAGCGCATGCTTGATGCCTGAGTTCTCCCACAGCCTGTTCCTGCATGCTTGGCTGAGTCATAAGGTGATCTGCCGCTTCAAGGGTCAATATATAGCCTGACGAGCCTTAATGGGCACTAGCAGGCTAGGCATCGATCCAAACTGTCTGGCTGTCACCAAAGCATAGCACAGTTTAATATAGACAACCATACATATCTGTAACTCATAACACAAAGGAGTACAACATTATAAACCAATTATCGTATCTGCAAATTATAACATTTTGCAGATATCTTACATGCATTCTGGTTGATACTTCGTGGTTTTACCCAAGCCAACATCTGAAACAAGTATAACGTCAATATTAAACTTTAATACAAAAGAGACTACATGCAACAGATCAGCATAATTGTAACCAGCAGATAATAACCTTTCTCATAGACACCTTACTTGACCTCCTTTGTACAAGATTGTGCAACTATAGGACCTTGATCTAATGGTATGCAGACCCAGACCGTGCGGTACAGGAGTCTTGGTAGAAGGGCCAATATACTGTCACTGGATGAGTAGATTTTCTGTTCCATGATGACCCAGACAGGGCTGCACTAGAGTAATTAGGAACCTGCTAGAACCAGTTAAGGCAGGGACAGGGCTGATTAGAACACCTGCAGGCCAATTCAAGGGAAGGCTTAATCAGCGGCACCTGGGAGTTAAAAGGAGCTCACTCCAGACAGGCGAGGGAGGAGTAGAGACGGAGGATGTTGCGGTAATGTGAGGAGCTGGTGAGGCAAGAGGCATAAGGAGCTGAGAGTTCAGAAGGTCGAGCTTGCTAAAGGAACTTACGGAAGTACAAGTGTTTATGAGACATAGGAGGAAGGTCTGTTGTGTGAGGATAAAGAGCGTGTTTGGAGGAGGCCATAGGAAGTAGCCCAGGGAGTTGTAAGCTGTCATTGCAGCTGTATACAGAGACACTGTAGACAGGCTGCAATCCACATGGCCCTGGGCTGGAACCGGGAGTTAGGGCGGGCCCCGGTTCCCCCGTAAACCTCCAACTTCTGATCAGACACAGGAGGAGTTTGATCCAGACTGTGGGGTAAGATCTTGCTGAGGTGAGGCAAATCTGCCAATAGCATGCAGGAACCCACCAGGGTAGAGGATTTGAACTTTTGTCAACAATTGATGTTCAGGAGTTGGATCTGGCTCTGGCACCAGTGTGGCAGAAGAGAGGGTGAGGCAGAAGGAGAGTGATTTAAAAAAAAAAAAGTAGAGAGTTTTTTTGCTTTGTTTTTGTATTTTTTCACCACAATGGATGACTTAGTACGGGCATTGACACAAGCTACGGTGGCCCAGCAAGAGGCTACCCATGTTCAGGCAGCCCCCCAACAGGCCGCAGTGTGGCTGCAGCAAGAGACTAATCGCCTGCTGATGGACCAGGCTTCTCAAGACCGAGCTATGTGGTGGGAACTGGTAAACCAGGTAAAGACCCTTACAGAGCTGAACCGTGGCCATGATGGGACGCAGATCATATGGGCCAGTCATTGGCTGCAGAAAATGACGCGGAAGGATGATGTAGAGGCATACCTTTTGGCCTTTGAGAGGACAGCCCTATGGGAAGCCTGGCCTCGAGATCAGTGGTCTGGCATCCTTGCCTCATTCCTGTGTGGGGAGGCTCAGAAGGCCTATTATGATCTGCCTGAAGAGGCTGCAGCAGACTACCCCCAGCTGAAAGCAGAGATCCTGGCCAGATCTGGGGTAACTACCACAGTGCGGGCCCAACGGTTTCACGAGTGGAGATACCAGGAAAACAAAACCCCACGGTCCCAACTGTATGACCTCATTCATCTCGCATGAAAGTGGTTGCAAACGGAGTCCCAGAGTCTGGAAGAGATACTAGAGGTTCTGGTAATCGACCGATACATGAGGGGACTACCGCCAGACCTTCGTGCTTGGGTAAGCCAGAAAGAACCCTCCACCTACGATGAGGTTGTTGCACTGGTAGAGAGGTGAAGGACGGTGAGGGAGCTGACCTGACCAGTTAAGGAAGAGGCACCCTGGGTTAAACTAGCAGCACCAAGCCCGAGAGCTCGCGTGACTGGGCCATCAGGAGGGCCCAAGTGGAAAAAACAGAGGGGATGAAGGCCCATCAGAGGCCACAAAGAGTCGGAGCACGGAGGTAGAAGGGGATCATGATGTTAGATTGCCCAAACCAAGAGACCAGGGAATGCCTAGGGCTCCATACAGATGTTATGCCTGCGGGGAGTGGGGACATATAGCTGCACAGTGTCCCAATGCTGAGGAGCCAATGCAGTGTAACTTGGGGAACTGGGCAGACCCATGCTCCCTAATCCACCTTGTGGGGGTCTCACTAACCCCACATATGTACACCAGACCAGTGAAACTAAATGGAGTAGAGACCACAGCACTGGTTGATTCGGGGAGTTCTATCATGCTTGTCTCTGGGAAGCTCGTGAAGTGTAGTCAGCTGCTGCGGGCTAAGCATACGGGGATAACATGTGTCCATGGGACAGTTGGTTATTACCCCACCTCCCAGTAAAACTCGAGATTCAGGGGAACACTACTGAGGTAGCAGCAGGTGTAGTCCCTAAACTTCCATACCCGGTGCTCATAGGGAGGGACTTCCCAGGGTTTGGAAACTTACTCCCAGTAGGAGGACTGGAGGAAAAGGGGAACCCTAAAGTTAATGAGGCATCCACAGTAGATTGTCAACCCCCAGTTTTCTCTGAAATATCCCCAGATTTATTTTCCATTCCCAGACAAGGTAGAAAGTCAAAAAGAGAAAGGAGGGCAGCTAAGGCCTTGGGAACCCGAATACTGACTCAAAACCAAGGGTCGCTCTCATAGGTAGGCGGAGCCGAGCAGCTGAAAAGGAGGCCACTCAGGAGGGAGAAGCCCCCGAGTCTGACCCCCACCCTAACGCTTCTGAACCAGTAGAGGCAACAGAGACTGGGCCCCTAGATCTTGAGCAGATTAGCCCCAGGAGAGGAAATTTTGGACGGGACCAGGCTGAAGACCCAAGGTACGACAACATTAGGAAGGAGGTGACTGAAATAGATGGGGTCCCCACGGAAGGGAAAATCCAGGGACCAGGACCCTACTTCATAATGAAGAGGAATCTCTTATACCGGGTTGCACCAGTACAGGGGCAGAAGGTACAGCAGATCCTAGTACCTCACGGCCTCTACTCTGTGTTCGCCAGGGCCGCTGTGGATTGGTGTCTATAGTGCCTCCGTGTAACAGCTGCATTCGCCCCTACAACTCCCCTGAGGCACGCACGTCCCATGGCTTCCTACACTCTTTTCGCATCCAGGACCCCTTCTTTTGGTGTCCTGATATGCCTGGTACTCTCCGTCCTATCCAGCAGATCTCCTGGCTCTCGTCCTTGTGCCTCTATGTTGTCAGAGGTGTGTTGTCGCTGCTCCGGCGTGTGGTGCTATGCTCTCTCGTTGTTGGTATCCCTCGCCACTGCGGTGCCTGTGTTCCCTCCTGAGTGCTGCCAGCTCTGCGAGCTAGCTTGACAAGGCACAGACACGAAGAGAACCATGCACCCACAGAGTCTAGTAGGTACCGAGCATCGGCCAGGCTTTCATTTCGCCGTGATTGGAACAGTGTGTTCTCCGCGTTACTGTAGCCTTACCGGCCTTACTACACAAATATTGTACCTACACACGGTATGGTCGCCTCGTCCAGTGGCGGAGGTTTCCACCCGGGCCCCCCCTTGGGCGGGCGCCGAGCAATAGAATCGCCCAGGGCATGATTTATATCACACGGAAACACCAGTCTACACATCCTCTGACGGTTTGGGTGCCACCTCTCGTAGAACAGGTCAAACCCCTCTACGTCCAGTAAAGGTTTACTCTCTCTTGTAATGTTGGTTGACACCCCTCTTCTTCCTTTACCCTTTTGGACCCTGTCATTGGGATGAGCGTTTTCCATACTGCTTCAGTATGTTATCTGCGTGGAATGTGCACAGTTATGTGATGTTCTGATTCTAGTGTCTACCCTTTTGCGTTATGTACTCGTTTCTGCCAGAAGTCAGCCCTGGTTCCGCTTGCCGCCTTCTTATGAGAGGGCTGCCTCTGGCTCAAGCTTCACTTGCTTTGTTACAGCAAGGTCTTCCATTTTTAGTTCAGGCGTTAGGCCTCTACTGGGCCTATTATCAGCCTTCACTTATAAACTTCTTGTCCCAGCTCATCACATGCCTCTCTTGGTCTTCCTTGCTCTGATGGGAGTGAGCTCTGTTTACCCAGGTGCCTTGATTAGCCTGCTTGATTGGCTGAGGTGTTCTAATTCTGTTGCCCTTAATTGGTTCTAGGGTTTCTGATTCTCTAGTGCGCCCCTGCTCTGGTCACATGGACAGAACCTGGGGATCATCATGACAGTTATATTTGCCCGTCTTTCGTCCTGTACCCCATGGTCTGGGTCTGTACTTCACTCCCCCTGCTCAGCTCCAGGGGTTGGGCGCTGTGGGATGCCAGACAGTGCAACACGTACAGCATGCGCATTTGCCGATACGGTCCTGCTCTGTGTTGCAAAGACTGGGAAGGTTGGAGGGATAACACTAGTACCTTGGTGTTTTTCGTTTTCGCATTGCCCATTGGAGGGGATGGTCGGTCACTGGAAATTGCGACCGGCAAGTTGGCGCCCAATGCTTTTCTTGGCCATTTTCAGTGAGGCACTGCTCTCATCACTGATATTTTTGTTTTCGGAAGGGTTTCTACTGAGTAGAGAATTGGATGTTCCTCCTCCCCCCCCCGCCTTGTGATAGGCGCCCACTAGCCTTCGATGCTCTGGTTCTGCGGATAATTCCTTGGTGAAATTCCGGGCTATCAGTACGGGATTATTGTATGAGGCCGTCATGGTAGGTTGGAATGTTCCTATGTGGCTCGCCATCTCCCAGTCAGGTCACGGGCTGTTCACTAGTCTGTCAGGGACTTGCCTTTGTGGCCAAGTTGGGGGGAAATCGTCGCTAATACCACTACACTAGGATGCCGGATTGTTTCTTGTGCAGTGGTCAAGGCAATTTTGGAAGGTCTGCACACTTGTTTTGGGTTTTACCAGCCTTTTTCCACCTGTAGCCAGATTTTGGCGCCGTAAACGCTCAGCGCATTGGCGGGTTTGCTTGTAAGGCAGCTCGTCTGGAAGGTATCAGGCTGCGTCCCTTTTGGGTGGGTTTCCCGTCTGGGTTGCTGACGCGTCCAGGAGTCAGCGATAGTGTTGATGGGAGTAATGTAGCTGTCATTGTAGGCATGGAACAGTAGCTTGGGGTCTGTAGTCAAAGGGAGGACGTATTGAAAAGACCTCTGTGGTGTAGGAGCACGCGTCTTTCTTTGCGTCTTCCGAGGGAATTGCAGTACCTTTGTAGTCTAGGGTTAGTCAAGTACCGGCGGGCTTCGAGTTCATAGCTCATCTATGCGAGGTATGGGGTAGCGTCGATGGAGACTTATTTAGTCGCGGAATCAGTGCAATCTTGTAGGTGCCATAAGGTTTGGGCACCAGCATGGGTGGACCACTGCTGGGGAATTCTTTGGTGATCCCACTTCGCATTTTTTTCTTCTGCTTTATTTCTCCCTTTTGGTGTGCACGAGAGGGCTCTTGTTATTCTGGCTTTGGGTTCGTGATGATGTGGTGATATGTTCGGTTGTTCACCCGTTTTGTTCGCACATTTTTTGGTTCTGAGATATCTCGGACCCTCTTCTTTTGTCTTTTGTGGTATCGGGAGACCTCTCCCTGTGTGGAGGCTATTTTCCATGGGTTAGGTGCTTTTTGGACAGTTATGCCCGCTTGTGATGCCAGGGTTTCAGAAGGTTTGATGTTGATAAATTTTTCTTTTTTCGCGCTTGGGTGCCGCACCGTTTCTTTCCCGGGTTCAACCCTAGAGGGCCCTGCCTTGGGCCAGAGCTTGCTTTCTGCCATGGGTCAACCCATACCTCCCTGGTTGGAACTGTTGGCTTTGCCTGGCGATTTGTAGGGTCGTCTGGTACGGTGCTTTTCTGTTCCAGGACAGAGGTGGACCGGCTATCCGAGTCTTGATCTGTTTACATGTTCTATGTATATTTTCCGCTTGATTCCTTTCCCAGATCTCTTTGGTTGATATTGTGGCTAGGGGGTGCGCCTGTTAATACTCGAGGAACCCAGTTGAGCGCTGCGGTATTCCTGGTAGCGACATAAGTAGGGTAGGTGGGTGTCATCCTTTCGTCACTGACACCTTCGCGTATCTATAGTCTTGAGGGTTTGTGTTAACTTTCTAACATCGTCTGCGGATTGTTAGACTAAGTTCTAGGTGATGTTTGGAAGCAGCGTACAGAGTCCTTCATTAGCTTGAATAGATGGGGTTTTGTCTCTTATTTCCTTGGTAGCCCTCAGGTCAGTCTCACGTCTTTGGTGATCAGTTTAGTTGTTTCGCAGCGGGATGGCTTTGGGTGCGGTAGATAGTCCAAAACACAAGTATTTATTGGTGGCCCCAGGTCTTCTCAGGGGTCCCACTGGGCCGGTATTTCGCTCAAAGTGACTCTGTGTGGGAAGGGGTACTAAAGTGCCTAGGTGGGACTTTGGACCGTGCGCTGGCACTCTGTGGCGGACTCCAGTAGCCTCGCCTTTTCTTGTACTAGGCCGGACGTGTTAGGA
>NC_133775.1:69233364-69294245 GCF_003597395.2 Chelonoidis abingdonii | reverse complement strand
GGCCTGGGTTCCCCCCAAACCTCCCAACTCCTGATCAGACACAGGAGGAGTTGACCCAGACTGTGGGGAAGATCACTGAGGTGAGCAAATCTGCCAATAAGCACAGGACCCACCAAGGTAGAGGAGGAACTTTGTCACAATGGATAGTTCATGTCCATAACGTCATAGAGGGGTTGGAGGAAGCTAGTGCATTAGAAATGTTGGGATGCGGAACTGGAGGGAGCAGGCACATGCGAGACATTGAGGTGCAGGGTCCGATGGAGCAGGTTTGTGAAAGATGTTGGGGTGCATGGCTGGAGGAAGTAGGTGCATGAGAGACCTCGGGGCTCAGGTTTGGAGGGAACAGGCATGTGGGAGACATCGGAGCGTAGGCCTGGAGGAAGCAGGTGCATGAGAAACATCGGGGCATGGGGCCAGAGGCAGCAGGCGTGTGCGAGACGTCAGGACGTGGTGCTAGGGGGAGTAGGTGCGTGAGAGACGTTGGGGTGTGGGGCTGGAGGGAGCAGGCATGAGAGACAGATTGGGCACACGGCTGGAGGGAGTAGGCATATGAGAGATGTCAGGGTGGGGGGTTGGAGGGAGCAGGTATGAGAAACACATTGGGCACAGGGCTGGAGGAAACAGGCACGTGAGAGATGTTAGGATGCGGGGCCGGAGGGATCAGGTGTGTTAGAGATGTCGCAGCGTGGATCCGGAGCAGCAGGCATGTGTAAGATGCCACAGGGAGGATTTGGAGGGAGCAGGAGCATGAGAGACGTCAGATCACAGAGTCAGAGGGAGCAGGCACGTGAAACACATTGGGGCATGGGGCCATAGGGAGCAGGCCTGTGGGATATTGGGGCACGGGGCAGGAGGGAAGAGGTGCGTGAGAGACCTCAGTGCTCAAGGCAGGAGGGAGCAGGCATGTGAGAGACATCAGAGCATGGGGCCGGAGGGAGCGGGCGTGTGAGAGACGTCGGGGTGCAGGGCCAGAGGGAGCAGGCATGAGAAAGATATTGGGCACAGGGCTGGAGGGAGCAGACATATGAGAGATGTCGGGGCATGGAGCTGTAGGAAGCAAGCACAGGAGAGGCGTTAGGGCCCAGATCCAGAGCAGCAGGTTCGTGGGAGACATCAGGGCTTGGGCCCGGAGGGATCAGTTGCTTGAGAGACCTCAGGGCGTGGGGCAGAAGAAGCAAGTGTGTGAAAGACCTCGGGACGCGGGGCCGGAGGAATCAGGCACATGAGACACGTCGGGGTATGAGGTCTGAGGGAGCAGGCTGTGATGTTATTGACATGAACTGTGACTGCATAGATCATTGTTGCAACCAAGGTCTTATAGTTACACCAAATCTTGTACAAAGGAAGTCAAGGTGTCTATGAAAAGGTTGTAATTTGTTGGTTATGATTATGCTGCCTGTATGTGTGTATCATTTTTATATATGAAGTTATGAATATTGGCTATGTACTTGTATCTCAGTGTATTTGATTCTAAGTAGCACCAGTGAAGCATTTGGCCGGCTTCTTGAGAAGGGACTCTTCAGATTAAGTGCCCAATAAAGAAACACTGAACTGACAATGAATCTTGGGAGACTCCAACACACATATGAGAAGCCTCCCTGGGAACGTTCAAGGTAGCATGTGAGCAATGGCTGCTCTACCTGTAAAGAACTGAGTCATGTATGGACATGTGACTTGCCCATGTGACTCCAAACTCCAACTTGCTGCTGTGATTTTCTACTGTAAGAACAAAGGGGTCCTTCTACATGGCAGAGGATATAAAAGGCCCTGGAAACCCCTCAATTTTGTCTTCAGTCCTGTGTCTTACCTCTGGAGGAATTGTGCTACAAACTGAAGCTCTGAACAAAGGACTGAATGACCCATCCCAGCTGTGGCTGTACTGGAGACTTGATTTGAACCTGCAGTTTATTCCATCACTGCTACAAGCCTGAACCAAGAACTTTGCCGTTACCGTATGTAATTGATTCCATTTAACCAATTTGAACTCTCATCTATATTTCTTTCTTTTTATGAATAAACTTTTAGATTCTAAAGGTTTGGCAACAGCATGATTTGTGGATAAGATCTAACTTGTATACTGACCTGGGTCTGGGGCTTGGTCCTTTGCAATCAAGAGAACCTTTTTTCTTTTTACTGGGGTATTGGTTTTCATAACCATTCATCCCAATAAGGTGTGGCACTGGTGGTGATACTGGGAAACTGGACTGTCTGTGGGAATTGCTTGTATGACTTCTGGTTAGACAGGGGGGTAAAACCGAAGTCCTCTCTGGCTGGTTTGGTTTGCCTTAGGAGTAAAGAAACCCCAGCCTTAGGCTGTGACTGCTCTACTCTAAGCAATTTGTCCTGAATGGATACTCTCAGTTGTGTCCCGCCAGAGGCAGCATTGTTACATCTGTTTCTTCCAGCCCTGTGCCCACTGTCTCTCTCATGTCTGCTCCCTCTGGCCCTGCAACCCGACGTCTCTCACATGCCTGCTCCCTCTAGCCCCGTGCCCTGACATTTCTCATGCACCTGATCCATCCAACTCTGCACTTTGATGTCTCTCACAGGCCTCCTCCCTCCCCCAAAATCTCTCATAGGCCTGCTCCCTCATGCTCTTGTACTGACATCTCTCATGTGTCCTGATTCCTCCGGCCCCGCGTCCCAATGTCTCTCACACACCTGCTTCCTCCGCCCCGCGCCCCAACATCTGTCTCACACACCTGATACCTCCAGCCCTGCATCCTGACATCTCTCCCACACCTGCTCCCTCCTGCCCCGTGTCCCGATGTTTGTTATGCACCTGCTTCCTCCAGCCCCATGCCATGACATCTCACATGTGCCTGCTCCCTTCGGCCCTGAGCCCTGACATCTCTCATGAACGTGCTGCTCCAGATCTAGGCCCCGATGTCTCTCACGTGCTTGCATCCTAAAGGTCCATGCGCTGATATCTCTAACACACCTGATCCCTCCAATTCTGTTCCCTGACATCTTTCACACACCTGCTCCCTCCAGCCCAGACTCCCAAAGTCTCTTACATGCCTCCTTCCTCCATCCCTGTGCCCAATATTTCTCTCATGCCTGCTCCCTCCGGCCCCACACTCCGACATCTCTCACGTGCCTTCTCCCTCTAGCTCCACGTCCCGACATCTCTCACATGCCTTCTCCCTCCGACCCCATGCCCTGACATTTCTGACACGCCTGCTCCCTCCGGCCCTGTGCCTTGATGTTTCTGAAGAGCCTTCTACCCCCAGCCCTGCGCTCCAATGTCTCTCACATGCCTGCTCCCTCCAGACCAGTGCCCTGATATCTCTCATGCACCTGCTCCCTCCAAATCTGTGCCATTACATCTCACATGTGCCTACTCCCTCCATCCCCGAGTCCTGATAACTCTCACAAACCTGCTGCTCCGGATCCGAGCCCCAACGTCTCGCTTCCTTCAGCTCCGCACTCCGACATCTCTGAGCCTGATCCCTCCAGCTCCATGCCCTGACGTCTCTCGCACACTGCTCCCTCCGGACTCGCGCCCAGACATGTCTCACACGGCTGCTCCCTCCAGCTCAGACCCCCAAAGTCTCTCACATCCCTGCTTTCTACAGCCCTGTACCCAATGTCTCTCTCACGCCTGCTCCCTCTGGCCATGCACTCTGACGTCTCTCACGCGCTTACTCACTGTAGCTCTGCATCCTAACGTCTCTCAGAGGCCCGTTCCCTCCAGCCCTGTGCCCTGAGGTGTCTCGCATGCCTGCTCCTTCCAGCTCCACGACCCGACATCTCTCAAGTGCCTGCTCCCTCTGGCCCTGCGCCTTGACATCTCTCACGCGCCTTCTCCCTCTGGCCTTGCGCCTCGATGTCTGTCATGTGCCTTCTCCCTCCAGCCCTGTGTCCAGACGTCTCTCACAGGTTCATGCTCCTTTGGGGCGTTGGCCCCAAAGTCTCTCATGCGCCTGCTCCCTCCAGCCCTGAGTCTCGAAGTCTCTCATGTGCCTCCTCCCTCCAGCTCCACCTCCCAACCTCTCTAACACATTTTCTTCCTCCAGCTCCGCATCCTGATGTCTCTCATATGCCTGCTCCCTCTGGCCCCGTGCCTGGACATCTCTCACGTGCCTTCTCCCTCTGGTCCTGTGCCCCAATGTCTCTCATGCACCTTCTCCCTCCAGCTACATGCCCTGATGTCTCTCACACATCTGCTCCCTCCGACCCCTCACCCCAACATCTCTCACATGCCTTCTCCCTCCAGCCCCTCACCCCAACGTCTCTCACGCACGTGCTCCCTCCGGTCCCTCACCCCAATGTCTCTCACATATCTGCTCCCGCTGGCCCCAAGCTCTAATGTCTCTCACGCACTTGCTCCCTCCAACTCCACGCCCCAATGTCTCTCATGTGCCTGCTCCCTCCAACTCAACACCCCAACATCTCACGTGCCTGCTCCCTCCATCCCCTAGCCCTGACGTCTCTCACACGCCTGCTCCCTCTGTCCCTGCACCCCAATGTCTCTCACACACCTGCTCCCTCCGGTTCCATGCCCTGACTTCTTTCACTTGCCTTTTCCCTCTGGCACTGCATCCAGACATCTCTCACAGGTGTGTGCTCCTTTCGGCCCTCTGACACAATGTTTCTCACATGCCTGCTCCCTCCAGCCCTGCGTCTTGAACCCTCTCACGTACCTCCTTCCTCAGGCTCTGCCTCCCAACATCTCACACACACCTGCTCCCTCCAGCTCCACATCCCAATGTCTCTCACATGCCTGATCCCTCCAGCCCTGCATCCTGACATCTCTCACAGGGGTCTGCTCCCTCGGGCCCTCAGCCCCAATGTCTCTCACACACGTCTGCTCCCTCTGGCCTCATGCCCTGACCTCTCTCACACACCTGCTGCCTCCAGCTCTGTGCCCCAATGTCTCTCATATGGCTACTGCCTGCGACCCTGTGCCCCGATGTTTCTCATGCGCCTTCTCCATCCGTCTGCACGCCCTGATGTCTCTCACATGCCTGATTCCTCCGGTCCTGCGTCCTGACATCTCTCATAGGGAACTTCTCCCTCGGGCCCTCGGCCTCGACGTCTCTCACACACCTCTGCTCCCTCCAGCCCAGTGCCCTGATGTCTCTCACATTTCTCCTCTCTCCAGCCACAGGTAGATGTGCCCCCCTCAGCATTGGCTCAGGGTGAAATGAACTGGTATTTTCAATACATGTCTTAATGGGCAAGTATCCACATAATATACATACACCTGGAACCACAGCTACAGTCTAGGTGCAGTTGGAGAGTGCAGAAGCCACAATGGTTTATAAGAACTTCCTCTTTGATTCCAATTCCCACTGATCCACACTCCTTAGACTTTGCTTTGAGTTTTGAACTGAAATGGTCCTAAAAACCCACAGTAAAGCTCAGCAACAACTGCTGTGTTTCACCCATTTCATGCAGGAATCATACACTGCCCAGAGTCCCTCAAAAGATTCGTGCACTACAGCAATTTTTTGGGCATAATTTAGGCTGAGTTTTGAGTTTAACAAAATGTATGGTCTTGGGGTCTGTAATACAAGATTCTAACAGTTCTGTTCACATCCTGGCCGGGGGATGTTTACATCCCTCTGCAAAACTGCTCCCTTTGAAATGGAAAAAAATCATGAAAACATCAATTCCTGGGCGGAAGGTCTTCCGGGTAAAGCTCCGACAATGATTCCTTCCATGACCTTGGGTGAATCACTTGGC
The DNA here is from genome assembly GCF_003597395.2 of Chelonoidis abingdonii. NCBI lineage: Eukaryota > Metazoa > Chordata > Testudines > Testudinidae > Chelonoidis > Chelonoidis abingdonii. The sequence goes on along the minus strand of NC_133775.1, from coordinate 69,288,554 downwards.
TGTGCCTCAATTTCCTCCCCTTGGAAATGTGATTTCAAATCTTTTTGTGCGGAGACTCACTATGTCACTGTGAGGTGAGGAGGGCAGTAGGTTTATAGTATTTGTCCGTTGCTACAGAAATGCAAAACTTTATCATCTTAGGTTCTGAAAAAAGTTTTCTCCTCATGCCCCTGTATTTTGGGAGTCAAGTGCTCAGCAGACACTCTTTAACACTGCATTTAATACAAGCAGCACTCTGCAAGCTTCTCTCAGGCATAGCTGAGTGGCACCCAATGTCCTTCCTGTCCAGGCTCTGTGCCTACTCTGCTAAGTCTGCCAGCAGGGAAGACTTTCTGCTAAATGACATGGCAGCTTTTCGTAACACAGTCTGCTTTGTGGATATGCATTTAGTCCAGTTCCTAGTGGAGAGTGAGACCATCAGCAGAGTTTACATAAGCCACCAAACAGCCATCAGACAGTCACATTGTTGATAGAGGCTGGATATGCACCACTGACCTAGCAAAGAAAAGTTGTAGAGTCCATTAAAAGTCTTCCAAACCATCCAGTCATGCACGACCGTACATCTGAGAGTAAAGAATGCAGGCCATAACTACAAGAGGAGGGCCTGTATCCTGGAAAGCAGTGACTCTGGGAAGATTTAGGAGTCATAGTGGATGAGGAACTAAAAATGAGTAGCACTGTGGCAAAAACGGCTAATGTGATGCTTGGATGTATAAACAAGAGAGTAGTAGTAGGGAGGTGATTTTACCTCTGCATATGGCCTTTGTGAGACCAATACTGGATTATGCATCCAGTTCTGGTGTCCAAATCTTAAAAAGGATGTTGAAAAATTGGAAAAGGTGCAAAAAAGAACCACTAAAATTATTCAAGGGCTGGAGAAAATGCCTGATAATGAAAGACTTAAAGAGCTCCATCTTTTCAGCTTAATAAAAAAAACCAAGAGGTGACTTGATTATGGGGTATCAGTACCTCCACAGGGAGAAAATACTGGATACTAAAGGTCTCTTTAATGTAGCAGAGAAAGGCAGAACAAGAATCAATGGCTGCAAACTGAAGCCAGACCAATCCCAATGAGAATAAGGCCCACATTTCTAACAGAGAGGGAAATTAGCCATTAGAACAAACTCTCCAGGGAAGTGGAGGATTCGCCAATCCAACCTTTCTGGAAGATACAAGTTATTGAACTCGGTATCAGGGTAACTGGGTAAAATGTAATGGTCTGTGATATACAGGAGGTCAGCCTAGGCGATTCCTTCTGAACATAAAATTTATTCATTTCCCAAGGAGAAAGTTTAAAAATCAGAAGTGCATGTCTTCCCCCTGCCAGGCTTTACAGTGCATGGCTTCCACACTGTGGCTATATATTGCTGGCCTGTCTGACACAAGGAAGCATCGCCCATTGTGAGAGAGAGCCTGTTCTCACAGCTTCTGCAGCTTGATTTCTTCAGCAAAAAAAATGTTTGGCTAACCCTGTTGAGGGATCTTTCTGAACTGAGCTGGCGGGGCTCAGCCCATTCCTAGATGACAAGTATCCATGCCACAACTGGCTGTAAATACCTCCTTGGGGGGAGTCTCAGCAGAGGCCAAGGACTGGACTAGCCATGGAGAATGAACTCCTCCTAGAGGCAGGCTCTCGTTGCTGGGCTTGGGCAGGCTCCTGTGTGTGGATGATGTGCAGGAAGCTCACACTGCTGTTGCACATGTCTGTTGATAAAGAGAACTTCAATGTCTGGATCTGTCGTTTGAGTCTCAGATTAACTCACAATAAACAAAGAGACCCAGCATGAGTTTGCCTTTTATCATCATAATGACTTCATACTTCTCACTTTGTCTCAGCTGTGACTGTAAACATGGTAATGGAGCCATTACAGTGAACTGAGTCACCGTTCAAAACCAAACATAGTACTGTGCAAAAAGCTGGATAACATATAGCTTATCCATGCACTGGGTACTGTTCTAACTATGCACTGACACTATCCATAGTAACAGCTCCTTGGAGAGGGGCCCCGTGGCCTATGTAGACAATGAATAGGAAGACTACTAAGTAAAGTTGTAGATCCAGTGACATTGGACATTGGCTGCAAAGTCTCACAGTTTCATAGTCTTTAAGGCCAGAAGGGACCAACGTGATCATCTAGTCTGACCTTCTACACATCGCAGGCCACAAAACCCCCCGCTTTCCCTCCTGTAATAGACCCCTAACCTCTGGCTAAGTTACTGAAGTCCTCAAATCATGGAATAAAGCAGGGTGGATAAAAATCAATGACACTTTTTTTAAATAAAAAAAATCAGATTTTTTTATTTAAATCTGATTTTTTTGATAAAATGCTTTTTGAGTAAAAAAACTATCTTTAGATAGTTTTAATTAAGATCCATGATGACATATCTTTGAGGTATAATGTAATAGGGATTATAAATTCTAATTCTATAGTACGAGACAATATATTCATGTAATGTTTAAGAAAAGTTTTGTAAATGAGTTCCAATAGTTCATGGATTAGGGACCCAGTCTTAAGGGGCTTCCAGGGGCTTCTGTACAGATTATTTAGGTTAATCTTTCTATCTACCCAATGGGACTCAGTGCTCAGTCTAGAATAGAAGCGGAAAAATTTTTGGCCTGAGGGCCGCATTGGGTTTCAGAAATTGTATGGCGGGCCAGTTAGGGGAGGCACAGCCTCCCCAAACAGCCAGGTGTGGCCTGGCCCCCACCCCCTATCTCCCTCCTGCTTCTTGCCCCCTCTGGACTCCTGTCCCATCCAACCCCCTCGTTCCCTGATAGCCCCCCCCAGGACCTCTGCCTCATCCATCCCCCCGCTCCCTGTCCCCTGACCGTCCCCAGAACCCTCACCGCTGATTGCCCCCTGCTGCCCCATGCAACCCCACCTCTCATTCCTGAGTACCGCCCCCAGGACCTCTGCCCCATCCACCCACCCCTTCTCCCTGACCACCCCTGCACCCCTGCCCCTGACTCCCCCCCACTGTCCCATACAACTCCCCTCCTTCCTGACTGCCCCCCAGAACCCCTGCACCCATTCAAGCCCCCCATTCCCCGCCCTCTGACCTTCCCGATCCCTATCCACACTCCCATCCCCTGACCACCACCCCAAACTCCCCTGCCCTCTATCCAACCCCCTCTGCTTCTTGTCCCCTTACCATGCTGCCTGGAGCACTGATGGCTGGCAATGCAGCTGTGGCTGGAGCCAGCCATGCCACTGTGCAGCACAGAGCACCGGGTCAGGCTGCGGCTCTGCAGCTGTGCTGCCTGGCCGCCCAGAGCATTGTGCCGGCAGCGCAGTGCGCTGAGCCTGCAAGGGAGGGGGAACAGCAGGGGAGGGTCCGGGGGCTAGCCTCCCGGGCCAGGAGCTCAGGGGCCAGGCAGGACAGTCCCTTGGGCCAGGTGTGGCCCGCAGGCCATAGTTTGCCCACCTCTGCTCTAGAAGATACCATCAGAGATGCTTAGTTTTGCAGTTCTCAAACCGTAGATTTGTGTCTTCAGAGATAATATGCTTGTTAACAGCAAATATCTTTTAAAATAAATAATATATAGAAGTGAGAAATAACGGCCCTCAACCCTATTGTCCCTCTGCAAATTTGTGTACACAGAGTCAATCCCTTACCTCTCTCTAAAAGTGCAAAGTTTCACAAAGTTCAATGAATAGAAGATTGTTGGGGGTTGAATAGATCTGGAGAAGGAGAAGAAGTCTGGATATAAATGTGAGGAAGGAGGGACAGGCAGTAGAAACAAAAGTGAAACTGTTTGAGCAGCATATTCCAGAAGTCTTGAGGTCTTTCCGAGTGTAGCTTTCATTAATTTGAGATCTACCATATCATTCTCTCATTAGAAGGGAAAACCTATAATGGCAACAGGACGTAAAAAAGACCCAGTTTGGGAATATTTTAATGAAGTTCCTCTCCCTGTGGGTAAGACAGGCATGTGTGCAAAATGTAAACAGTGTAACAAAGAAATGCAAGGCCTGTTTGCCCGAATGAAACAACATCAAGAGAAGAGTTTCTTCTCAGGAGGAAGCTGTGTTGAAGATGGTGAAAGGAACATGTCTGAACATGCAGGATCTTCAGGCTGGTAACGTTTTTTATTTCATACTTCTTTCTTAAGGACTGCCTGTCTTCTTTATGGACTATTCTTGAATTCTCATATTTGAGCAAAAATATAGTGGTTTCTCTATGATACTATCATTTTAGATGCAGTTGTGATAAAAAATATATAGCTGTAGTAGATAGATCTTCCTTTTACAATTTGACCTTTAAAACAGTACTGAGTGTCAGCAAATGCAATGAATAATACTAAATGAGCAGTATGGTAATAATAATTAAATAACTGCATTGACTTATTTTGTTTAGGAGAATCTATCCTCAACATACAGGTTTCTGAAGACTATCCACATTCAAGATCACCATCATTTTCTATAGTTTCAGAGTTATCTGCCAATGATAGTGTTTCAGTCACATCATGTATGTCACATAGCCACAGTATATCACCTGTAGCAAAAAGAAAAAAAAAATCTCCATCATCCAGAAACAACCATAGATAAATTGTGATAAGAACCAGCAGATTACAAAATGAGGTAATTGAGGAAAAAGTTGCCCAGTTTGTTTATGCAACAAACTCTCCTTTCCATACGATTGAGAAGTTGAACCCACGCTTTATTAACATAGTTCCATCATTAAGACCAGGATACAGGCCACCCAACAGAGCAGATGTCACAGGCAAATTGCTGGATAAAGTGTATAAAAGAGAAATTGAGCAGTGTGCAAAAGCTCTAGAGGGTGAAATTGTCAACTTGAGTCTTGATGGGTGGAGCAATGTCCACAATGATCCTGTTGTATGTGCTTGTGTGACCACAGAAGCAGAGAATGTCTTCCTTACAGAAACAATTGATACATCAGGAAATGCACACACAGCAGAATGCTTACAAGTAGTAGCAGTAAAAGCTGTAACAAACTGTGAAAAAAAATGCAAAGTCTAATACACAGGTTGGTCACAAATAATGCTGCAAATGTATCCAAGATAAGAAGAAATTTAGAAGAGAGTCCCAAGCTAATAACATACGGTTGCAGTGTTCATTTGATGCACCTCCTAGCCAAAGACTTCAGCGTTCTAGAAATAAAGGCTAATGTTGTTGAAATTGCAATATACTTCCGTAACAACCACTTTGAAGCAGCTGCTCTGAAAAAAGTGGGAGGAACCAAGCTAACTCTCCCACAAGACGTGCGATGGAACTCAGTAGTGGACTGTTTTGAGCACTGTATCAAGAACTGGCCTAATCTGATAACAGTTTGTGAACAAAATTGTGAAAAAATAGATGGCACTAAAAAAACGAATGGGACAAGCACTATCTCCAGCTCATTTTCTTGCAAATATTCTCAATACTCGGTACCAGGGTCAAACCTTAACTGCCAAAGAAGAGGAGTTAGCTATGACATGGGCATCCAGCAGTCATCCCTCCATAAGGCCAACTATAATAAACTTCAGATCTAAGGATGAACCATTTGAGAAATATATGTTTGCTAATGATGTTTTAAAGAAAGTCACATCAGTGAACTGGTGGAAGTCACTTAAGAACTTGGGTTCAGAGACTGTTGAAGTGATGATCTCACTTTTAACAGCAGTAGCATCTTCTGCCATTGTAGAAAGAATATCTTCTTCCTTAGGACTAATTCATTCCAAACTGAGAAATCATTTGGGACGTGAAAAAGCAGGAAAGCTGGTTTTTCTTTTCCAGATTATGAACAAACAGGAAAATGAAGGTTAAGACGACTGAGTTAGCCGCAGAAGCCAATATTTTAAGTTTCTCATGTTGACCTGGCTGACATAGTCGATTTAATTTTTGTTGTTTTTTTTTAAATATTTCATTTAACTATTTTAGTTAAAAATAATTTTAACAAAAACAAACTTGATTTTAAAAAACTTGAATGTTTAACTAATTCAAAAATTCATATGCTTTTGTTTTGTTAAAATATTATGTTTGCTGTTGAAGAAAAATACCCAGAATACATAACATTGTTGTTTTAAATCAAATCCACCCTGGTTTAAAGGCTTCAAGTTACAGAGAATCCACCATTTACTCTAGTTTAAACCTGCAAGTGACCCGTGCCCCACGCTGCAGAGGAACGTGAAAACCTCCTGAGTCTCTGTCAATCTGACCCAAAGGAAAATTCCTTCCTGACCCCAAATATGGCAATTAGTTAGACCCTGAGCATGTGGGCAAAACCCACCAGGCAGACACTCGGGAAAGAATTCTGTGTAGTAACTCAATGCCCCATCTCCAGGTATTGGAGGTATTTGCTACTAGCCGTCACAGATCGGTCACATGCCATTGTAGGCAATCTCATCATTACTATCTCCCTCAGCCACTTCACGAGCTCAGTTTTGAAGCCAGTTAGGTTTTTTGCCCCCACTGGGAGACTGTTCCAGAACCACATTCCTCTGATGGGTAGAAACCTTCATGTTATTTCAAGCCTAAACTTGTTGATGGCCAGTTTATATCCATTTGTTCTTGTGTCAACATTGGACTTAATTTAAATAACTCCTCTCCCTCCCTGGTATTTATCCCTCTGATGTGTATATATAGAGAGCAATCATAGCTCCCCTCAGCCTTCGTTTGGTTAAGCTAATCAAGCCATGCTCTTTGAGTCTCTTCTCATAAGGTAGGTTTTCAATTCCTCAGATCATCCTTGTAGCTCTTCTCTGCACCTGTCCCAGTCTGATTTCATCTTTCTTAAACGTATGAAACCAGAATTGCACCCAGTATACCATATGAGGTCTCACCAATGCCTTGTTCAATGGTAAGAACATTTCCCAATCTCATTTGGAAATCTGTCTCTTGATACATCCTAGGAGGACGGCATTAGCCCTTTTCATGGCCGCTTCACATTGGCAGTTCATAGTCAACCTGTGAGTAACCAATACACCCAGGTCATTGTCCTCCTCTGTCACTTCCAACTGTTAAGTCCCCAGACTTGTTCATAACTGTTCACTATGTCATTTGGAAACGAAAGAGTTAATATGTTACTGTAGCATCACAAAAATTTGAAATGGGAAAGACCTATTGACCTGTTAAGTCACCTAGCCCGTCCCCTACTGGTCGGCAAGATGGTTCACTGCAATATCAATCTTATATTTACATTGTAGTAACTTTCATCCCAAAGGAACCCAAAATGCCTTACAGACTGATCTGCCAGGGTCACACTAGCCTCCAATGGAGTGAAATAGAGCAGCGGTTTAACAAAGTGAAGTAACCCCATTCAGCAATTTTGACAAGTGACAAATATGCACTCCATCCTTGGCTCAGCTCATTCTGTGTTCTCTGAATCCACAGAGCAGCAAATGAGAATTTCACATCGCAAAAGCTATAGCAAACAGAGAAAACAATGTGACTTAAGGATTGAGTGTCAACTTTAGGAGTAAATCCACTGTGGTGTGTTAATTTAAATCACTCCCTTATGGCTCATTTAAGCTAGATTTGTGTATAAAATATGCAGATACAAGAGCAGCCAAGAGATAACATTTGTAAAAAAGTATTAGGTAATTAAAGTGCAACAAGATCAGAAGAAGAGAGTTTTAAATGATACTACTGATGTTATTATGAGTTGGCAAAGTTTATAACCGGTTTTTAACTGGATTTTATTTCAGACTGAAATAGGCAACATCTGCTGTGGATACTCTGTGCTTTTCAGGGCAACATTCTCCTCTCCAATCCACTTGTTAATATCTTTTCAACATTACAGATTTCAGATCTATTGCATATTCTGTACTCCTCTGCATGCATGGGTGGTGCGAGAGCCCCCCGTTCAGGGAGGGTAGCCCGCAGCTCTGCCCTTTCTGCCCAAGGACCCTCCCCTACCCCATCCCTTCTTCCCCTTCCTGCCCCAGCAGAGCCCTGAGCCCCAGCTGCCTTGAGCCCCAAGACACCGCCAGCTAGGGCCGGCTCTAGCAATTTTGCCAACCCAAGCACAGCGGCATGCTGCAGGGGGAGCTCTGCCGCTCACCGGTCCCGCGGCTCCGGTGGACCTCCCGCAGGCGTGCCTGCAGCTGCTCCACCGGAGCCACAAGACTAGCGGACCCTCCAGAGGCACGCCTGTGGGAGCTCCACTGGAGCCACCTGCCGCCCTCCCGGCAACTGACAGAGTGCACCCCGTGGCATGCCGCCCCAAGCACACGCTTGGCACGCTGTGGCCTGGAGCTGGCCTTGCCGCCAGCTGGCCCATGCACCGGCCATCCACAGCCAGCCAGAGCCTCAGCCCGCCAGCCCACCCAACCCTTAGCCGGCCAGCCCACCCACCTTAGCCCCAGCCAGCTTTTGGGGAGAGGCTCAGCAAGGGTGGGAAGAGGAGCAGTGTGGGTGGTGCCATGGGGGAAGTGCAGGAACGGGGTCTCAGGACAGAGCATGGGTAGGGCCACGCCTGGCTGTTTGGGGAGGCTTAGCCTCCGCTGGCCTAAGATACCCACTGCTCATGTCTGCATGACTTCCACTGATGTCAGCAGTAGTCCTACACCAGTGGTTCTCAAACTTTTGTACCGGTGACTGACTCCTTTCACACAGCAAGCCTCTGAGTGTGACTTCCCTTATAAATTAAAACCACTTTTTAATATATTTAACACCATTATAAATGCTCGAGGCAAAGCAGGGTTTGGGGTGGAGGCTGACAGCTCATGACCCACCATGTAATAACGTCACAACCCCCTGAGAGGTCCTGACCCCCAGTTTGAGAACCCGTGTTCTACACTGAATAAGTGCAAATCACTGCTGTATGGATAGGAGCTATGCTGTACATGGTGTTCAGGAAAATACTGCCTTTCTTTCATCTGTGGATATTTTAACACTTGCTATCTCGTGGTAACAATTTCCCTAGTGTAGATGAGGCTTCCTGCACATTATCACTGCCAAAACTTGGCACCAAAGTGTTAGCAGCACCTTTGCCAGCTGAGGTAATCAATCTATGTTTGTACACCTTATAATAGATCTTTTTCTGGGACTGAACCTACAAAGGGCAAGCCAAGCCTGCTTCAGATGCGCAACGTCTTTTGCAAACTTGCACTCCCATTGAAAAGGAACTATACTGATACCTTTAAGTCACTGCTCTCTGCTTCCCGCAACTTCTTCAACCTGAAGTCCCCCTCACAAGGGTTCAGAGCAGAAGGTGGAGCCACGCAGGCACACTTGCAATCAGGTCCTGAAGTGATGGTTTCTACAGTGTAAAAATCCTCTGCTTTGGAAGTGCCTTCATTAATCCTTTGGCAGGCGCCTCGGCCCAGAGGTCTGACCAGACACTTACACTGACAGTTGGAGCCTTCGGACACTGCTTTCACCTTGTCATAGTCACCTAGCAACTAATCACAAGAAAATCACAATGCATCAGTTTGCTCCTAACATAAGATTTTACTTTTGGTTTACTTTGTAAAGTTTTTGAGAAAGGCTCAAACACTCTGAACCTTGCAGAAATAGCTCACTGCTTACACAAATTGCTGACTAACATTTCTTCAAGACTGCTTGGTTTTTTGCTACTGAGCTATTTGGGAAAGAGAGATTTCTGATGAGATATTTCATTTCACCATTGGAAAAGAAACTGCTCAAGCCCAAACAATCCTAATCTACAAAGGGTTTGGTAAAATTAAAATTTAAAACAAAGGGACAGAGCCACCACAATTTATATTACATACACTGATTCTATCAGAGTTAATCTACTGAATTCTTTGTAGCTACATACAAGGTGCTCTACTTGGGTGGGTTTTAGGAGTTAAGGGAGTCAATGCGTGGTCTGGAATAATGCATAAAAGTAACCCATATACTTCCTGGTAATATATAATTTCTAATAGTCTCCTACAATTCCACAGGTTTCCTTTATAGAGATTCACAGAAACTGGTCATGAAATTGAAATATAAAAATAACTTGACAGTATATTTTCAATATTCTTCTGTGTTAGACATTTCCAAAGATAGCTAATATTGTACAGTACATCTGCCAAATCTAACAGAGAACACACCCTGAACTTTGCTGCTTTAATACAGATGCACTATTCTTGAACAAGGTGGGGGAGGTAATATCTTTGATTGGACCAGCTTCTGTTGGTGAGAGAGACAAGCTTTGGAGCTTACAGTGAACTATTCCTCCGGTCTGATTTGCGTGTAAAACACGCAGACACAGGAGCAGTCAGGAGGTCTGGTCTGAAGAAGACCTCTGTGTAAGCTGGAAAGTTTGCCTCTCTCACCAACAGAATACAAGATATGACCTCACCCACCTTCTCCGTCTAAAATCGTAGGTCCAACAGGCTACAACACCGCATACATGGAAGAGTCTTGATTTTCAATCATTTCCCTATGATACAGAGAAGCTGTGAATTGATTCTCCAGTTCCCTATACAGCAGTTCAACTGTATACAGGGAACAATTACTGTGCTGCAGTTGCAAATAAACAAAAGGGTGAATGGAATTAACTATGTGGATTGGCAATTAATTATATGCAGCAACAATCAGAATAATAAACCTCTCCTGCTCTCAGCTCCAATAACTAATCCAGTTCCCAAAGCGGGAGAGCAAGACAGCTCGGATTCGTAAAGCCACAGGAATTTGGCTCTCCCTTAGCCACTGGCTGCCTTGCCTCCCCACCCCTGGCTGGGAGCCTCACCTTAGAGCAAGCGGGACTGGAAGGGTTAAAGCCCCAGCGTCCTTCAGGGAAACTTGGCACCAGAGGGCCAAGTCCTCGCGCCTTTGTGCAGAGCGACACACACACACGCAGCTCCCTGGCGAGGGATCCTCAAGCCCGGTTGGTGCCAGGGCAGCTCGGCTCTGCACGCTGGGGGGGAGGGTTACCTGAGATAAGATGTTCTCCTGGTTGTCCGCCTCGTTTTGCAGGGGCTCCTCCTCTGGGACCCCCTCCGGCTGCGAGGTGCGGGCCGAGCCGGGCCGGGCGGGGGTCGCAGTCGGGGGGACGCCCCTGCCCGCAGCCACGAGCGCAGCGCAGCAGCACAGCAGCACCAGGGGCTGAGCCATGGGGGCAGCGGGCAGGGCGGCCGCAGCGGAGATCCCGGCTCCGAGCGCTCGCTCCGGCTAGGTGCGCGGCAAGGGCCGCTGCCGGGGCGCGCCGCGCATGTCCCCCGGGGAGCGCGCAAGGCTCCGTTTGCGCAGCCGGGCGCGCTTCCCTAGCGAGTGTCGGCGGAGCGCGCTGGGCTGGCGGCTGGCTGGGCTCGGCGGCAGGGCAGGAGGCGGGAGGAGGAGCCTGGCTATTGTGTCTCCGTTCGGCCGGGGCAGGGACAGAGGAGGAGCAGCCTGGGCCAGAGGCTGGCACCGGCGCCTGGAAGCTGGGAGTCCAGAGCCCGCCCCAAGGGTCTGAGCCCCTCCGCCCCGTGGGTGCCCGTTCACCCCGGGCAGATGCCGTGCACGGGGCTGACAGGTCGAGGCAGTGTTTAGAGGGCGCTTGGCAGAGCCCAGGGCAGTGAGCTCTTACCCCCACTGGGGTGCCATGTCCCCAGAGCCGTGTATCAAAGGTATGGGGGGCACCCCGGCCACGGAGGCATTGACATCCCTCCCCTGTGCTGATGCTCTGTCCAGCCAGGGACCCCTCTGCAGCAGCCCACAGTACAGTGGCATCTGGTTCCCACACTAGCTGTGCCAGCCAACCAGCCTAGCACTGAGCACTGTGACAGTCACCTGGCAGGCAACAGTCAAGGACAGGGACTACATGGGTTAATGCAAGAGCGAGTGGGAGAGGCTGTGCGAGGCCCTGACTTCAAGCTTGTCACATGGCTCCCCTGCACAGAGAGAGACAACGGGCACCAGGGGAAGAGAGCAGAGAGGGGAGCCCTCAATTATCTCTCTGACAGAGACTTAGGAGGCACAACAGCATCCATGCAGGAAGGGGAGCCCCAGAGAACCTCTGTGGCACAGTATGGGTCCCAGTGCAGGAGCTTAGGGGTGGCAGGCACTGTGCTGGCCACCAGCAGAGCACATTCACCACACAGCTTAGGGTTCTGGGTGCGATTCCCCCCTCTCCAGGGAAGGTGAGGGAGGCAGCTAGAAGGGCTGCTTAGGGCTGGAGGGAGACAAGGACTGCTGGGTGGGTGAGATGTTGGATGGGTGCCGTATATGTAGTGGGGAAACCAGGGTTTCTGGATGGCTGATGGAGGTACCCAAGTGGTTACTGAGGGTTACCTGACTGGGGCTGGAGCTATGTGTAGGAGCTGGCATAGGTGGGCACTGGTGTGGCTGTGGGTAGCTAGAAAGTGTCTGTGTAACACAGACGGACAGCAGTCATCAGCAGGCAGGATTGAACCAGGGACCTCGAGCTAAATGCATGAACTAAAAGCCAGATGGCCCTTAGCTAAGGACAGGGGCAGCTCTAGCTTTTTTGCCATCATAAGCACAGCAGTCAGGCAGCCACCGGTCCCGCAGATTCGGCGGCATGCCTGCGGGAGGTCTGCCGGTCCTGTGGCTGCGGCGTATCCGCTGCCAAATACGCGGGACCAGTGGACCTCCCACAGGCGCACCGCCGAAAGCGACCTGACTGATGCCCTCGCAGGGACTGGCAGGGCACACCCCAGGCACTTGCTTGGAGCACAGGTGCCTGGAGCCACCACTGGCTAAGGCTATAGAGCAGACTCATTAATCTCTGAGTGGTCTCAGTGCCACTAAAGGGGACAGAGCAGCATACCCAGAAAGTGTGTGGGTTACATCTGTCAGGCGGTTAGTGCTGTGCCCGTCCCTGCCCGACTGAGGGGTAGCTGGTGGGGAGGTTTCTGGGGGTAGCTCTGGAGATGTGCTGGTGAGGTTAATGCTGGGTTAGTGGGGAGGGTTCTGGGGAAGCTCCACAGCTGCATGCATTGTAAGGAGATAGTAGTATTAGAACAGCACATAAAGGCCACCTGAGATCCAGGCCCCTTGTGCCAGGTGCTGCACAGATGCAAGATGAGAGGTGATCTTTGCCCCCACACGCTCACAGCTTGAATAGCCAAGGCAGACAATAAGTTGGGGTGGGGAAGGCTACCTGATGCAGAGCAAACCAGCATCCTGTTGTGTCTGGGTTTTGGGAGGGGTGTGTGTGTGTTTATTTTTCATGTATGTTAATCATTTGGGAAGGGTTAGAGATGAAGGAGGAAGGTGGGCCCAGCCTTAGGGGTGGGCCACTCAGGAAACCACTCAGAGGTGCCATGGTCAAGGGGACAGAGGTATGTGCTGCTGGTGTAGTCAGAAACTCCTCACACCTGGCAGGGGAGTGCTATGTTGGGGGGATGCCTAGATTTCTCCCTGATTCCTCCAGCAGAGGAGTGCAGGGCAGGACGCGCGAGCGGTGATGCACAGATACTGCTCACCTCCTCCCAATAGGGCCGGCTTTAGGGCGATTCAGCTGATTCCCTGGAATCAGACCCCGGACCCCTAAGAGAGCCCCGCAACATCCTGAAGGAGCTGCCGCTGAAGTCCTGCCACTGTCTTTGGCAGCAGCTCAATCACTGCCGCGGAGGAAGCTCCCTCCGCCGAAATACCGCCAAAGGCAACGGTAGCCGATTGAGCTGCCGCTGAAGTCCCGGCACTGTTGGCAGCGGCAGCTCAATCATTGCCGCTGTCTTTGGCAACATTTCGGTGGAGTGTCGTTCCTCCGCGGCAGCGATTGAGCTGCCACCGAAGACAGCAGTGGGGCTTCAGCGACAGCTTCTTCGAATTGGGACCCACGGTGCCTAAAGCCAGCCCTGCCTCCCAATGTTCCTCTGCAGCCCCCTAGGGGGCCGTAAGTAGGGGAGCGAGGGGCAACACCAAGCGCTCCATATATCCAGGTTACTTTCCCCATCTGGGCTGTTCTGTGAGGCGAGCATCAGGAGCTGCTATTCTCCTGTCCTCCCCTTATGCAGACCAGGTAGCGAAAGTGACCTGGATGCAGAGTGTGCTGATGTTGTTCCTTGCTCCCCTCAGAGCCCCCTAGCCATGCACAGAGGAGCAGTCTTCAAGTGGGGGAGCGGCCAGTTGCTCTGTGCATCCAGGTCAGTTTCCCATGTGATCACAGGAAGGGGATGCAGGGATTAAAGGTGAAGGGGGGTGAAGACCCCATGGGGGCCAAGACAATGGGGGGCACCCACAAGGGCCAGAGACAATGGGAGGGGCACAGCGCTCATGGGGACCAAAGGCACCAAAATACAAGTTCACCCAGGGCACCTTTTTCCCTAAGGCTGGCCCTGGAGGGAGGGGACCAGGCAGGGGGAGCAGGGGGGAGGGGAGAATGTGGGGCCATTGGAGGCAGCAGCCAATCTGCAGAGGGGAGCAAATGTCCAAAGATCACTGCAGGCAGCATCCTTTACTAGTGTGCAATGGATGGTCCCTCGTGCTCTGCGCTGCCAGCTGAGTCTCTCCCCCAAACATGTGGAGCTGGCTGGCAGTAGGAACACTCAGAAGAGGGAGAGAGACCCTGTCACCTACCTGCAGAGCAGGTTTCAACAGCCCCAGAGACTGGGAGAATCAACTACAAGCAATCCCATGGGCAGGTGTGCCGTGTGACAGATGGTGAGTGTCACACAGGAGGCTGGACATGTGGTGTAGGCCCCACTGTGTGGTATTTCTTGCAGTTTCATCATGTCTTATGATTTTTGATGGTTTTTTTAAAGCCCCAGCTCCTGGAGTCATGGGAATACACTTGAATCCCAGCTTTCAATCTAAAAAGTCCATTTCTAGCCCTCTTGGTTGCACCATAATGCCTCAAAACACAGCCCCTCAAGGCTATAACACCAGAAAGCAAATAAACAGAACCTAGATGTTGTTTTTTAAAATTTCCTGTTTTTTAAGCCAATCTTGTGTTTTCTGGAACCTGGGCTCATGGCTTTTGAATGCTTCAGGTGGGCAACACTGCAGTCCTAAAAGACATACATTTGCAATACAGTATGGTTTCAGAAAAAGGCAGTGCCATTTTGGGGTTGCATATGCAAAAGCATCACGTCATAGAAGAGGGATTTACTCACCTTTTCTCTCTGTGCAGCTACACCTGGACTTGGGTATTTAATGTTGGGCTCCACCAGGAAGAGCTGACAAGTGGGAAGCAGTTCAGAGGAAAGAAACTAACTACAGCCACAGTGTGACAGAGGGACTGAGAGATGAGGACAGATTAAAATACGTGTAGTACGGCTAAGTGAAGACTTCAGTGGGTGTGTATGGGGAGTGATGGAAATGAAAGCACTCTGCAGATATTTGGAGAGTGAAAGCACCAGCTAGGCTGAAGAGCTATGGAGGGTGAAATATGAGGGCAGCGGTTAAAGATCAGAATAAATGGGGGATTTTCCCAGTGCGGGAGGCTTTATGTCTTCATGGGCACTACTAGCACATGCCGAAGTGACCCTCTGTCATATTGTGTGATGGGACAAAACACAGGAAGGAGAACAGGGCCAGTGGAATAACAGTATCTGAAAGAGACCATGTCCCCAAACATGCCCATAGCTAGCCTCACAAAAGTGTGCATGGCATGCACAGGACAGGGAATACTGGCCCGTCAGAGCTGATCAGGGAAGTCTCTGAAGCTGTTCTGCCTTGTTCCAGAAGTCGTACTGCAAAGACAGACCCATGAAACAAAAGACACAACCCTTGGGAGAGAGAAGTCATCCCAGTGTGACAGTTTGGTCTGAGACACAGCTCAAACTCAGACTCTAGGGTCAGGAACCTAGGCCTTGAAGGCAAGTGGAGCAAGGCTCCCCTCTCCGCCACAAGGACTTCTGGAAAGCATAGTCCCCAGGGGAGTCAGGGGCATGGAAAATGTAGGCCTTTACATTGCAAGATTTGCTGGGAACAAGAGCAAGACATAAGCGGTGTCCTCCCTTGTCAGGGGAAGCCAGAGCTGTTGGTCTGAAATTTTGAGCAGCTAGAATCCAGACAGCCAATGGGAATATGGCATGGGTGAAACCTCAGAAAGGGCAATTATGGGTTCTGTAAAAACTCCATGGGTTGGCCCTCTGCAGCCACTGGCCTGAAAGCAAGACCATCTTTTCTGCTTCCCCTCTAGATGCTCTCACACCCTGGACAAGAGAGGGTGCTAGTGGGAAGGCCTGGGTCCCAGAAAACTCCTCTGCCAAGCACCAATGTGGGCCTGTTGCTCCCACTGCAGTTCCCCAAGCAGCCCATGAAGTGACAGAAAGGAGGGTTCAGGGAGAGCTGAGCTCAAGCAAGGGAGAAGGGAGGAAACTCTCCCTCTGCTTTTAGTGGAGGACAGGGCTTGCAATCTCCAGCATTCCCACTTATTTTAGCCACAGCTGAGCCAGGCTGAGCACTAATGGCAGGCCCTGAGAGCAGCTCTTGGTTGCAGGGCTGATATCCAGCACAATCGTGCAAAGGGACATGCTTCTGTGAAGTATCCAGCTCCACACGTCCGGCTTGCTGGGCTGTTGTCAAGGTACAAGCCTCTCTGAGTTTACTGGCTCAAGCTCTGTGAAGTCACTGACTTAGCACCTTCCTCTGGCTTGCTGGCCTGCAGTCCGGGGACTGGTCGGTGAAATTACTAGCTCAGCGATTTCACTACTCTGGGCTGATGTCAAGCTGGCCTCTGTGCAGTTGACTGGCTCACTCCTGTCAGTGTGAACCTTTCTTAGCTTGTGTCAAGGCACAGGCTCTGTACGGTCACAGGCTCAGCTCTGCAAGCTGGCTGGTCTGATATCAAGGGATAAGTTCGTTGTATCAGCACCTGTAGTTTGTCATGCTTACATGAAGGCCCCGAATATTAGGGCGTCAGGCCAGCCAGAGGACTTCCTGTGGTTAATGATTCAATGTCTCTGGCTTGCTGCTCTCAGGCCTTTGTAGAGCTGTTGATTGAGCACATCAAGTTCTCTGGCCACTGTGAGATCCCTGGACAAGCATCTAAACTTGGATGTCATTGGTTCCTAACTCCTTGGTGGCCTATTAGCTAGGTGTCTGTCCCCATTTAACAGATGGAGAATCTGAGGCACAAGTGACGAGTGCAAGGTCTGTGGCTGACCCTGGGATTGAACCAGGTCTCCTGAGTCCCAGTACACTGCCCTATCTCACCAAGCTGTGGGGAAGACACAAAGCCATTAATGGCTGTGAGGGGCTCAGCTGCTGCATGACCAGGGCCAGATAAGATATGTAGAGAAAGGGGCTGGGTACAGGCCTTGTGTATGGTGCTGGCTCAGGAGTGATGATCCTGTTTTAGCCAATAAAGAGGAACAAGCTATAACTAAAGCCCTCAACTGGCCATGTGAATCTTAGTGCTTTGATTTAAAACAAACCCAAGACCCACAAAACACCAGTTAGAGGAAGGAAACTTTATGACAGACAAGGTGGGGCCAGCAGGGGCCCAGGGTATCCTGGAACTGGGTGCAGTGCAGCCTCCTCGGTTAGTCCCTCGCTGTGTGGCTGAGGGCAAGCATTGTTCTTGCTGAACTAGTCAATATTTCCTCATGAGTTAAAAATATAAACCACAGTCAGAGAATGAACTCTCGCCTTCCTGGTACATTCAAAGACTCCTCCTGGATCCTCACACCCCATGCAATTCAGTGGGGGGATAACAAGTTTTTAACATTGTAGGAAAAAAAATAACAGGGCCCTAATACTTCTGCCTGCACTGACCTGATTGCCTTCTTGGTTTCCCACTTCCCCAGTTTTTGTAGAGGGGCAATGCCACTGGGGGAATAGAAGCTATGCCAGGATCCAAACACTTCCCACCATATTGGAAGGAATGTCCTGTTGGACCCTAACAACACACCATTGTGTGATGCCATTCATCACTGTGTACCCATACATTCTCTACCACACTGCTTGATGGACCCAACAGTCCTGTGCTTTAGGGTTGGAGCTGATGCCATCTCAGGGTTGTGCTATAGTTAGCATTAGGGGGCTGGAGCTAAGATGTAGTTCAGGGATGAGTAACAGGGTGAGATTAATGGATTAGTTTTGGATCAGAGGTGAGGGTCCGTGTGAGTGGTTAGGGTTATCAGGTTATTCAGTATAGGGCAGGGTGAGCATAACATACAGAAAAGTTATTTATAAGAGATCATAGCAATTGGAGGCCCAATATCTTGTGATATCTCCCACAGACATGAGAGGATACCCCCATTCACCCCCTCCTCTGAAGCTAGGTGTGATGGGTTAGATCACAGAAACCCTCTTGGGAGCTACCACCTGATGTGCCAAGACTACTTCTACCCCTGCCTTCCCTGCCAGCTCGGGGTCCCAGCACCCTGTCTTGCTGAGCCAGACACTCTTGTCTGCTCCAACAAAGACCCAGGGTCTGAATTACTTGCCCCAAAGCTGCAGGTTTACCTGAAAGAAGCTAACAGAAGTGTTCTTGTCTTGTTCTTCATGATGGCTCCTCCTGCTTTGTTCTGTTCCACCCCTTTATATATCTTTTGCATAAGGCAGGAATCCTTTGTCCCTCTCTGGGTTCCCACCCCCTCCTTCTTCTCAATGGAAAGACACCAGGTTAAAGATGTATTCCAGTTCAGGTGACATGATCACATGTCACTACAAGACTTCATTATCCACTTGCCAGCACACAGGTATACAGGAAGACTTACAGGTAAAACACTGCCATCTGCAGTCAATTGTCCTGGTTAATGAGAGTCATCAAGATTCCAAACCATCATTAATGGCCCACACTTTGCATAATTACAATAGGCCCTCAGGTTTATATTTAATATTTCTAGTTTCAGATACAAGAGTGGTACATTTATAAAATAGGATGATCACAGTCAGTAGATTATAAGCTTTGTGATGATACCTTACAAGAGACCTTTTGCATGAAGCATATTCCAGGTACATTATATTCACTTCTTAGCATGTTTTTATAAAATCATATAGACTGCAATGTCACATTGGGACACACCTTTCCCCAAACTGGGCTGTGTGGGAGTTCTACAGCAGTCCCAGCTGGCAATAGGGGAGCACATTCTCAGGTCCTGGCTGTCACAGCCCATTGGACACAGGCCAAGGATTGAAACTCCCGCTCTCCCCCAGCTGCTGCTTTGCAGCCTGGTCTCTTGTTCACTCAGTGGTCTCAGAGATTCCCAAGATGAGTGCACAGTGCCATCCAGTGGCAGCTACATGACTATTTTACTCACTACTGCCTGGCACCTGATTTTCTGACTTTCTCCTAAGAGCATATGCTGTGATAACTGAATGCCTGGCTGTAGACAGCAGATTTCTTGGTGTGTTTGGAGTAGTTACTGGATCTATGAAGGTAGGTGTGGTGGTCCGTGGATTTATTGTGTATAATTGTTTGTATGGTTCCATTGTTGAAGCTGATTGTGGTGTCCAGGAAGTTAATTTTAGTGTAGGAGTTGTCTGAGTTTAATGGTGGTTGTTGAAGTTGTGGTGGAAATCTGTGAGGGAGTTTGGATCATCTGGCCAGAGGATGAAAATATCATCAGTGTAGCTCAAGTATATCATTGGTTTCATGTTGCATTTGTCCAGAAATTCTTCTTCAAGGTGGCCCATGAAGAAGTTGGCACAGTGGGGAATCTTTCTAGTACCATGGCTGTTTCCATGGTTTGGACAAAGTGTTTGTTGAATGTAAAATTGTTGTGGGTGAGGATGAGTTTGGCGATTGTTTGGGGTGGATATCTGAGGTGAGTGTCCATTATCTGGTAAATATTTGAGGCAAGCAGCTATGCCATCATTGTGAGGGATGCTGGCGTATAAAAAGGTGACATCCATGGTGGCAAAGATGGTGTAGGGAGGTTGCTAATGCTGCAGAGTTTCCAGAGGAAGTTGGTTGTGTCCTGGAGGACGCTGCTTCTTTGTGTGGTGAGTGTTTTGAGGATGGTTTCTATGAGTCCCAATATTCCTTTGGTAAGAGTGCCATGGACAGATATGATGGGTCTGCCTGGGTACCCTTGTTTGGGAAGCATGAAAAAGGTCCATGGGGTGGGTTCGTGGGGTATGAGGTTGTACAGTTTCTCTTGGAGTTGTTTGGGGAAGGATTTGATGAGACCCTTAAATTCCTGGGTAAACTGTGGTCTTCTCTGAGTTCTTTATAGTAGGTGGGGTCAGAAAGGTGTTGATTTGCCTTGTTGCCATAGTCTTCATGCTTAAGGACTACAGGGTTGCCCACTTTGTCTGTAGGTTTTATCACTATTTGGTGGTTGGATTTTAGGGACTGTATAACTGTCCTCTCTGCAGTGTAGCGATTATAGTGGATGTGAAGTTTAAGGATTTCAGTCATTTTTTTCCTGAAGCAATTGATGTAACGATCAAGAGTTTGATTTTATCCACTCTGTGGGGTGTTCAGTCAGATAATTATTTTTTCTTATGACTGTCGATAGGAACATGGTAGGTGTGGGCGATGTCGTCATTGTTATGAAAGAATTTTTTGAGGCAGAGCCAGTGCATGTTAGTATGGATTCAGGTTCTGTGGTGGAGCAGAAGTTCAGTCCTTTGGAGAGTACAGGTAATTTAGCTCCGGTAAGGAGTAGTCTTGATAAACTGATGAGGTTGGGTTGTTGTATAGTGCCTATATGGTAGATCCTGGCACTATAGTTTCTCCTAGACGATGTGTTTTGTGGGCTGTAGAATTGTAGTTGGTTCTACTTTTTGTTTTTGGGTTTGATGGCTGTCATCAGGTTTTCTGAATGGTTGTTTTGGGTTTCTTGCATGATTTCCAGGTAAGTTTCTTCCAGTGTGTGGGAGCTTCTATTGATTTCTTGTCTGACATGATCCCTTCTGGACTGTCTGAGGTGCATCAAGTTGTTCCTCGCTTTTTCTCAAGGCCTAGTTCAGCATATTTGAACTTGTATGTAGTGGTCAAAGGGTTATACGTGACAGAAAAATGATAGAGAAAAATACCATATCACCTGTTGGTGAGCCCTTCTCACAAAGCGATCACTCTACAGTCCTCATCCTCAAAGGAAACCTGCATGCCTTCAAAAGATGAGCCTGGGAGCATAAATTCATAACTTTGCTAAACACTAAAAATCTTGGCCTGAACAGAGACACTGGATTTGTGACTTATTATAACAAGCCATAACCTACTTAAACCACCTCTCCAGCTTTTTTCCCCCTTCCCCCCTGTAGTGAGGCGGACGGGCCTCCCTCCTCCAGGGTGAGTGAGGGAGCATTATCCGCCCCTGGAAGGGCAGAGCCTAAGCCTTCTCGCCCCCCTCGCTGGAAGGAGAAGGGCGGGGCCGGAAGTATAAAAGGCCAGACCCACAGCCCGTTCAGGGGGAAACCTGCAGAGGGGAAGGATGTGTCGCTGGTTCTGGAGCAGCTCAAGGCAGATCCCCCGCCTAGCCCAGTCCACGCCCCAGACGCAGAGGCGACTGGCCTGGAGTGCCTGCTGCTGTTTAGTGAGAGGAGCCGGACAATGCCTGGATGCAGGAAGTGGCCCAGGGGCAGCTGCCGTAGGGCTGGCTGCAAAGCCCAGACCCCTAGCGTCGGCGTGTTGCAGCTGGATCCCCACCGACCCCGGAGCAGCTGACTCTGCCCCTGCCAGGGCCCTGGGCTGGGACGCAGTGGAGTAGGGATGGCCCGCGTGCCCCTGCCCTCCCCCTGGGTGGCTGACTGTCGTTCCTCTGCAAGGGACTCTCATTCTGAAGAGAAGTGGCCCCAGCCCCCTGAAGACTGTGTTGTTTGCTGGCTGCCTGAGCCCTGCCCAGGCTATAGCCGGCCCCTTAAGACTGTGTTGTTTGCTGGCTGCCTAAGCCCTGCAAGCCCAGGCCCTAGCCTACCTGTAAGACTGTTGTTTGCTGGCTGCCTGAGCCCTGCCCGGGCTATAGCCGGCCCCTTAAGCCTGTCAGGGGATGGGCTGCTGGAGCCCAGGCAAGCCCAGTATGCAGGTAAACTGAGACAAGCCTGGAGACAGGCTATCGCAGCCCTCCAGGGACCTCCCTCCTCCGGGGTCAGTGAGGGATCATTACATCCCCTAAGACTGCAAAGGTGTCACTGGGTCACTCCATTTTGAATGGTCTCTTGAAATATATGTTAACTAGGTCTACTAAACAATCTGTTCCACACTGTATGTAGCTGTGACAGTGAGTACATTTCCCAGCCCTGCAGAAGAGCTCTGTGGGGCTCAAAAGCTTGTCTCTCTCACCAGCAGAAGATGGTCTGATAAAAAATATTCCCTCCCCCACCTTGTCTTGCTATTCCGATGATGGCCATTGTCCAAGGCACCTATAGCTGCACCAGAGAAAAATATGTGGCTGGACGGGCAATGGGCCAGTGGAGCTAACAGCCCTTCACAGCCTGTAGCTGCTGCTTTTGTGATCCAGCATCTGTCTCTGGGACCCTGGCTGGCAAGCTCTAGTTACCCTTTCCTTCATCATCCGTGCTGGGGACTGAGCCGCTAGTTGCAGGCCTTCTTTGGAGGATGCCTCTCCAGAGCAAAGCACATGGTGTTTACAAAGAGACCAATTCCCCTGGGCCCGAGTGCCTCCCACACGAGGTCATTAGAATCTGAGCTGAATGTGAACTCCTACCTCCCCTGCCCTTCAGCCTGGCAGCTTTCTCCCAATGACCCCTCACCCACACAGACCCGTTCAGCCAGACACACCCTGCACCTGCCTTGCAGGGCAGGGGTAGAGAGAGGACATTGGCCTAGTGTAAAGAACAGGAGCATCTGTAGGTCCCTGATACACTTGGCACGGCTCAGTGCACAGCGGCTGTGAGCTGTCTTTGTGCTCTTGGCCCAGCAAGGGATGTACGTCCTGAGGGAGCTGGGATTGTCAGAACCTAGGGATGCTCCTGTCACGGGCTCTGTCTCCCAAGTCCGGGCATGCTCACTGGGTTGGTGGGGTTGGTGCACCCACCCAGCGGCATTCTCAGCGGGCCAAGGCTGGGCCTTGCCCTCTAGTTTCTCAGCTGTCTGCTTCCTATGTATCATTTCTGCTTCAGCTCCTTCCCAAGACAGCTTCCCATGCAGTAATCTGTGCTGTGCAGCTCCTTCCCAGAACCTCATGCCTACTGTGTCTGGCTCTGGCCCAGCCTCCACCTCCCAAGCGATTAGCCATCTCCAGGCAGCAGCAGAGCCATGGAACAGGCATGCTGGGGTTGGGGAAGGAGGAATAGTGACTTGAGCAGCCCCACTGCAGGGTGGGGGCAGGCTGGGCTGTGGAGCCAGGCAGATCTGCTCCTATCCTGCTGGCAGGGAGACAAAGGGGCTGCCAGCCTCCCAGCAGCTGCAGGTGCTTTGGATGTTTCCTTGCTGTGTCCTGCAGTCAGGGGGGCGTGGGCTCTTCCCTGCAGGCCAATGAGAGGGAAGGAGTGAACCATGCAAAGGAGGAGTGAGCCTACCTTCAGAAAAATCCCTGCTCCAGTGCTGCATCTGTGCCCTGAGCTGTGAGCCTGATCCTGTCCAGCTCCCGGCTCTGCTAGGAAACAGCCTCGCTCTGCTAGCTCCCAATCAGGTAAGTACCTGTGCTGTCCTTGCACCCTCAGGCCTGGTTAGCAGTGGCCTTAGCCCAGGAGCAGGGCATAGCAGCACCTCGCCTAGTCTACTGGGCACTGTGCCTGTGTGTTTGCCTCTCTGCTCTGTAAGCTCCTAACTCCCATTCCCCTGTCCCTTTGGCTCTATCACTGGTCCCCTCTGTTGGGGTCTGTTCCTGCCAGTGTTTCAGGCTTTGCTTTCACAGCCGTGAACTCAGGATGAATAACTAGCAAAACTGTGAGCTTTACATATGGCAAGAGCAGGCTTTTGCACTGCCTTGGGACTTCGCTTTCTAGTCTGGGCTGGGGCCTGGCAATTGTGTCCGTCCCCTGTCTCCCCCCCCCCTGCCCCCCAGCTCCAAAATCCCCTGTTGTGTGGGAGGGTTCCTGGCATATTCCTAGAATCCATGTTTCACATTAAAGGAACGGATTGTGGTTTGTGCAAAGGGGCTTTGATCTGCTTTTACCATAGCAAAGGCCATC
The DNA here is from genome assembly GCF_003597395.2 of Chelonoidis abingdonii. NCBI lineage: Eukaryota > Metazoa > Chordata > Testudines > Testudinidae > Chelonoidis > Chelonoidis abingdonii. The sequence continues at coordinate 69,264,717 of NC_133775.1, read as the reverse complement.
TAGACAATGTAAACTAGGTCTAGCTGGAAAACAGGAATTCCATTTCACAAATCCATAGCAGGATGAAACAAAGACCTTTCACATTTTTTTGTGATTAAACAAGAAAATTCCAGATCCTCCTACCCTGTTATAGCTGGTAGCCCAGTGATGAGGGCATTCACTAGGCATAGAGGAGACCCAGGTTCTAGCTTCCTATCAGGACTGCCTGATTTAAATGTGGGTCTCTCACATCCTTGATGAGTACCTAATTACCAAGCTACAGAGTCAGTCTTTCTTACTGGTCCAATGAATAGTTAATTATTTATACAAAGTGGAACAGCTCCAGCAGGAGAAAGCACAAAAGCCTAAAATAACTACTAGCCCTGGGTTTCAGGTGCCAACTTTCTAATCTCAGAGGCCCCACCCCCACTCACTCCATCCTCCCTCCCTCTGTCGCTTGCTCTTTGCCACCCTCACTCACTTGCTGGGGCAGTGGGGTTGGAGTGCGGGAGTGGGGTGAGGGCTCCAGCTGAGGGTGTGGGCTCTGGGGTGCATCATGGGAAATGTAGTCCAGGCTGGGAGGAACTCCCATAATGGTGAACAGTGGCAAGACAGACCTGGACTCACAACAGTTCCCATGAAGCACTGCAGTGTCTCAGCTGGAAACAGAGATTAACATTGATAGGGAATTAAACAAAATGTTTGGTGTTGATTTTCCTGACAGAAGATCCTGCTGGGGACACTGCAGTCATGGCAGACCCCTTTCTGATGGCAGAAGGCCTCGCCCCAACTCTTGCGGCTCTTCTGCCATCAGGGAGGAGTTGGCTCCCTTGCAGCACAAGCCTGGGCAAGGGGAGAGGGGGCGAGGAGCCTCTGGAGCCTTCCCCACATCTTGGCAAGGGATGGGACCCCATTCAGGCCCCGCCCCCCCCAGGCCTGGGAGACTGGTGTGAAGTGCCCCAAGAGGAGCAAAGGGGAAGCTGGGGGATGGCTACTTCCGGGGCAAAAGCTCCTGCAGCAGGGGCCAGAATCCCCTGATCCAATATATCTGGAACATTGGCAACACTGTCTCCACATGCAGTGGGGCCGGGCAGGGGGCATTCAGCAACCAAAGGACAGACCACAAATCATCATATAGTCCTCTTAAAAACAGATCTGGTGGGGGGGTTTGTTTCCAGCCCATCAGTTTTGATCTCTTGACACTGGCAATATTGAGACTGTTTTGATAGAAATTTGTTGACCAATTTTTTTAACCAAACCAAAGGAAACCACTCCAAAACTTCCATCTCCAGTGCCTCCAAGTCATGGCCTCTCCACACATTAGCCCACGCAGCACACACAAGTGTATGGGAGAGGAGAATTGGACTCTTTCGTGTTCTGTCTGCAGAGCTGTCCCTCTGTCTCTTAGAATAACCAGTGCTGCTGTGGGTCAGGGCTGGGCTGCCCTGCTGGGGTGCCCAGGGCTGGAAATGCCAGAGGTCATGCAGGAGTCCACAGGCAGAGCTGTTTGTGCAGAAAGCAGGAATAGTTGCGTGTGCATGGGTGGACTGGGTGGGGGTGGTCCAGAGCTGGACTGGAAGAGAGTGTCTTGTTTACACGAGGAGCATTTTATTGACACCTCGGTAAGAATCCAAGACAACAGAGCTCACAGAGCCCATTGCTCAAGTGTCTGCAAGAAACTCAACCCCCTGCTGCGATCACCTCCAGCTTACAAGAGCTGGCCTGCTAAGGAGTCCAAGGGAGCGCCTCAGCTCAGTGTAAAATAAACACTTCTTAACAAAAGATCAAATAGCCTCCGTGTACACTGAAGTGTCTGTTAGTACTCTAGAACCAGGGGTGAGGTATGTTGGCAGAACTGGGGGTAGGGGAGGCTCTAACAAGGCCTCATAAAGTCAAAAGAGAGGGTCAGTGGCACCGGTGAGATCCATGACTGGGGCTCCTAGGGATACCACAGTACAATAAATACCAATACGGTAATAGGTCAGCAGGTGAGGGGTAGAAGGGAAGACTGGCATAGCTGGCGGGCTGCCAGTCAGGGCTGAGGTGTATTGGCAAAGTTTTATATGGGGCAGCCAGGACTGGCGTAGCTGGGTTGCTTTAGACTGAGAGGAAGATGCATAGGGAGGTGCTTTTACAGCACCTGTCTGTGTTATGCTTGACTAGCCAGTGGAGCTGAACTGAATTTGCAGCTGCTCTGCGCCCCGCGGGTGGGTGCCTGCAGATTGAAAGTGGCACAGTGAATCACTGGCTGTATGTTAGCTCACAGAACAGCCTCATTTAACCTGCCTGAAAATGTCCTATTATCTTCCTTGGACTAGTGCTCATGATTTACCTGGTTCCCCTAGACGCTGGCAATGAAACCACTAGACTAGAGAGACTCTAGTCCACGTTTCAGCCCTTCCTTGATTAAACTTTCCCCTCCCACTGCCCAGGCCTTGTTCCCTGCGACAAGTAAAACACACAGTACACACATCCTCATGCCTTCCCCACTGCTTCTCTAGAAACAATCTGTAACCATCATCAGTCTCTAACAACAAATTATAGCTGAGGTGCCAGCTTCCCTGCTTGCCCAGATCTGGTTAACACCTAGCCTGGAGGTCACTTGGGAGGGTTAGCACTTCTCTTCACAGGATTTCCTCTCTGCACTAACAGTGGGCACTGTTGCTACCAGGGCCACAAATCTATCCTGCTGGGTTTGGAATCACCTGGGGCTGCTGCCTGTTCCTTCAGCACTGAATGGCCATACAGGTCTCATAATTCAGTTACAGCCAGGAACAAAGTCTGGCTTTCTCCAATGTCTCTCTCACACAGCTTTGTCAGGACCAAGTCCCTAGTTTAACTTCCACTCAGGGTCAGACTGCATGCTGATGGTGGACGAAGCCAGCCAAAGACCTGTTAGATTTGGCCCCTCTCAGCCTCATATTCTTTAAGCAGGGCCACTGAGGTCAAAGATTTACTGCTAAGGTTGCCAGTTTTTTGATCTGCTGACCCCCAAGTAGAGCTGGTCAGAAAAGAGGTTTTTCCCAGGGAAGATAAAAATGAACATGCTGATATAGATGATATAGTTATATAAAGGTCAACATTTTTTTCAGTAAAAAAAATCAAACACTTTACATTTATGGCCAAAATCTTTTGATTAAAAACTGAAAATTTCAATTCAGAAATGCCACTGCTGCAGTGCCTCATGGCCATTGTAGTTTAGATGCCTTACACCCCCATTCTCCTCTATGGGTTGGGCTCCCTGGCCAGATTACATCTCTCATCATGCACCACATTCTCCCCTCTTACTGAGTTGCCACTATGTGTCAAGGGAGATGTAATCTGGCTAGGGAACTTGTCTCATAAAGCAAAATGGGGATATAAGGCAGCCAAACTAAAACTCCCAGAAAGCACAGCAGTGGCATTTCCAAATTGAAAATTTTCAGTTTTCAACTAAAAACCAAAAACTTGCTGACATTTGGATGTCCAGCTTTTTGACAAAAAGTCAAAATTTTTCATGAGAAGCAGACATATAGTGAAAAGTTTCATTTAATTGAAACTTTCCCATCAAAACATAGTTTTGATGTAAAACTTTCAACCAGCCCTACGCATACAGAAGCTTCTGAGCTCAGCTTATTTCAGTGAATAAAGTGGGCCATGGTAAAGTGGGCGTTTCCTGCTGAAGAATTTTCCTAGCAAGCTGTATTATTCTCTGCACCAGGGTCAAATTCAGAATATAGAGAAAAAAATGAGCTAACCAGCCATGCCTATCATCCCTCTGGACACCACATTTTAGGAAAGATGTGGATAAATTGGAGAGAGACCAAAGGAGAGCAACAAAAATGATCAAATGTTTAGAAAACCTGACCTCTGAGGAAAGTTTTCAAAAAGGGCATGTTTAGAAGACTGAGAGGGAATCTGATAGCAGCCATCAAATATGTTAAGGGCTGTTTTAAAGAGGATTGTCATCAATTGTTCTCCACGTTCACTGAAGGTTGGACAAAAAGTAGTGGGCTTAATCTGCAACGGGGAGATTTACATTAGATATTAGAAAAAACTATCTTTCGTTAAGGACAGTTAAGCTCTAGAACAGGCTTCCAAGGGAGGTTGTGGAATCCCTGTCACTGGAGGTTTTTAATAACAGGCTGGACAAACCCCTGTCAGGGCTGGTCAAGGGTTACTTGGTCCTGCCTCAGTGCAGGGGGCTGGCCTTGATGTCTTGAGGTCCTTCCAGCTCTACATTTCATATATTCTGTGTCCTTTTGTAGCTCATTGCCTATCTCCCTGCTTCAGATATTTACACGGTGAGCTTGTCAGGCCAGCCCAGAGGCTGTGTCACAGTGTGTTTACATACCTAGTACCATGGGGCCGTGTCCTGTATTGGGGCTTTTGATGCTACCTTCAGATACATAGATAGCTACAGAGAGAGACAAAGGAGGAGGGGGGAATATTTTATACTAGATCAATTTCTGCTGTTGAGAGAGAGAATCTTTCAAACCACACAAAACATGCAGCCACAAGAGCGGCCAAGAGTTGGTGATTTAGTTGGGAATTGGTCCTGCTTTGAGCAGGGGTTTGGACTAGATGACCTCCTGAGGTCCCTTCCAACCCTAATCTTCTATGATTCTATGATAAGAGGTCTGATTTGAGGAAAAGCTCTGTGTAAGCTGGAAAGCTTGTCTCTCTCACCAACAGAGGTAGGTCCAATCACAGATACTACGTCACCCACCTTGTCTCACTAATATCCTGGGACTGATAGGCTACAACAACACTGCATAACTAATGGTAGTAATAAGGAGGAGAAGGCCCTGTCCACCATAAGAGAACACTTGCTTTTTTCTTTAGCAGACAAGGAGAAAGGAATAATCTTGCTAAGCTCTTAGATACCCAGGGGACAGGTGCCTTAGAAATACCCACAGCAGGGAGCTAAGCAGGCAGAGTGGGCTGAGCTGGTGGCTGAGCTGTGCTGCCTACGTGCAGGAGAAGCCTGTGGCAATCCAATAAGAGTGATCAGGGCTGCTCAGAGGATTCAAGTGGCCTGGGGTAAAGCGGGGGAGCTGCAGCGCTTGTACTCACCCAGCGGCGGTCTGGGTCTTCGGTGGCATTTCGGCGGCAGGGGGCCCTTCAGTCGCTCCACGTCTTCAGCAGCACTGAAGGGCCCCCCACCGCCGAAATGCGGCCAAAGACCCGGAGCGCCACCGGGCCAGGGCTCGCAGGGCCCTTGTGGGGCCCGGGGCCTGGGGCAAATTGCCCCACTTGCCCACCTCCCCTGGCATCCCTGAGGGTGATGTATGCTGCTGCTGCCCTTGAGCCTCTTCACAGTGGAGCTTCCATTACAAACAAACTGGCAATGCCTTCTCGGCAATATAATACTCGGCAACAGTTTAATAGCTATAGGGAAGCTTTCACAGCAAAGAGGAGGGGCCCAGGGCTGCAGGAGCCAGGGTGGAATGTCTGCTTGGCAGAGTGCATGCAGAGCAAAGACAAGCAAAGCTCTCCTCTATTGAAAGCTGGCCTTTTGCTCAGGTAGCTCCGCTGCGCCACGACTGTAAGTTCGGTGCTGGGGGACATGCTTATGGCAATCACACCATGGGCATGTTGTGGGGTTTGTGTATTTAAACATCTCAACATTCCTGTTGCACAAGGCCCTCCTCACCCAGAGTGGCCCAGTGACACTGGGGCATGGGGACAGTACCAACATTCACTGGGCCAAGGGGGGACGCCATAAGGCTAGCAATCCCAAATCAGTCCATCTTTGGAAGACGCCCCCTGTCAGGGGATTAAAGCACTGTCTGTGGCAGGGGTCCCCATCTAAAAGCGATGTAATTGAGAGGCGTCGCCGCCAAAATGCCCCCGAAATTCGGTGGCATTTCGGCGGATGCTCGACTGCTGCCACAGTCCTTCATCTAGTGCCCACCAGATGAAAAGGTTGGGGACCACTGGTCTGTGATATTAGGTAAGGCAAGACGGCCTGTGACACTGGCCTGTTGGGTGAGTCTTTCTGACTTGGCAAATTGAGAATAGCTTGGTGGTGAGAATAGCTGCTTCAGTGTGATGAGGGTGAAGCCAGCCAGGTCTGGAAAGTGCTTCAGGTGCTGTGGTGGGAGATGGAGACATTCTCTCACGGCAAAGTGCTCCTTAGCCTGCAGAGTTCTTCCTTCTTTCAGGTCCTGTGATAAATGAAGGGAGAATAGCTTTCTTTTATGGATCCAGCCAGCCAATTAGCTATAAAAATCCCTCTTGGTAGCTGTCCTCTACTTGCTTTACCTGTAAAAGGTTAAAAAGTCTGACTGCATGCATAGGTATAAGGAAGTGAGTGGGCACCTGACCAAAAGAGCCAGTGGGAAGGCTAGAACTTTTTAAAATTGAAACCAGACTCCCCTTTTGTTTATGTGTGGTTGTTCTCCCGGAGAGCCGGGACAGGGTTGGACTATGCTGTAAGAGCTTGCGCTAGGTATGGAAAATCATTAAATCATACCTAGAAACTACTCATTTGAAACCTCAGATATGTAAGTAGATCAGGAAATGTCTAGGAAGATGCGAATAGGTTTATCTCTTTTATTTCTTTATGGCTTGTGGACTTCTCTGTGCTAACCCCCAAATGCTTTTGTTTTGCTTGTAACCATTAAGCTGGACTCAAGAAAACCATTCTTGATGCTTAATTATTATATTTGCTCTTTTTGAAACCTAGCAATAGCCTAAGTTTCAGATGTATTTTCTTTCTTTTTGGTTTTAATAAAATTTACCTTTTTTAAGAACAGGATTAGGATTTTTGTGTCCTAAAAGGTTTGTGCATATGTTGTTTAATTAGCTGGTGGCAATAGCTGATTTCCTTTGTTTTCTTTCTCAGCTCTTCCCCGGGTGGGGGGTGGGCTTGAGGGTAGGAATTCCCAAGTGCACCTTCCTGGGTCTAAAGGGGTTTTCTCTTTTTTTGCACTTGGATGGTGGCAGCATCTACCCATCCAAGGTCAGAGAGAAGCTGTAACCTTGGGAGTTTAATACCAGCCTGGAGTGGCCAGTATTAATTTTTAGAATCGTTGCACACCCCCAACTCCTGCACTCGAAGTGCCAGAGTGGGAAATCAGCCTTGACAAGTCCCTTCCGTGGTGCTGTGCTGTTATCTGGGACTTTCCAGCCTAGGAGGGGAGCAACTCTTGGCATCATACATTGGTCTATGGCAGAGGGAGACCCATCCAGGCGCTGGGAGCGGGAGAGACAGTATGTCAAGCAAGCTGAAACCCGGCTCAGCCATGGGCTGCAGGACTTAGAAGAAGCACGACTCTACCAAATGAATTCAATGATCAAAGAGCAGAGGCAGATCCAGAAGGAGCTACAGAGACTGCAGCAAGGTGAGGCTCCTTTCCCATCTCCTTCAAATACAGCCCCCAGCCCAGCACCAGTAACAAAGAAACCCTCCAAAATTAGACATACAGTAAGAAGAGATCCTGCTCAGCAGCAAGCTCAGCAATCCAAACAGTGGGGGAAGTGCGAGTGAAGGAGAGAATCTGTGAGGCAACCTGCAGAAAGGGCCAGTTAAAGAGCCACTGGACTGGGATATTTGGTATTGGTGTCTGTGCTACGTAGCTGTACCGCACTTGCCTGTCTTCCATGCCGGAACTTCCCCATGTCAATATCAGTTCCATTCATAGGTTAGGTGTATGAGCAGCTCACGAAGCCTTTGCATTTCCACGTCAGGGCATTTTTGCAGCACTCTAAGCTGCTGGGGGGTGTAAGTAGAAAGGGGAGGCAATGTTTCTGGAAGATGTGGCTGTCAGTTAGGTTTCAGGCATGTCACCAGACCAAGTGAAGCCAGGGGTGTGGGGAGTTGGTGGTAACAGTAAGTTTGCTAGATCTTTTATACTGTAGTTAGATTTATTTGGGAAGTTTGTTCATGGCACACAGTTGGCATAAGTATCTGGGTTTAGTTATGAATTATCACTTGATTTCAAAATCGCTTCTGTGCCACCATAAATGTTCATGCCACTTTGCAAACATTGGCTAAGCCAGTGCCCAAAGGCACTGTCAGACTGCCCAGGCAAAGAATCCGGCCCAAGAGGGAGAGCACTGGCAATGAGAATGGGGAGGGCTGGGACTGCGTGAATGGCTAGGTTTTAAGGAGGAGAGAGCACCTGGCAGGGGAGAACTAGACAGCTGTGCCAAGTGGCTAGGGGTGGCATGGGAGAAGACACACAGCTGAGGGTGGGAGATGCAGGCGAAAGCCCCAGTGATGAGAGAGGATTGCACACAGCATGTGGCGGTGGCCGAAGGGAAAGGCAAAATGGATGGTAAGATTTCCAGCCAGCCAGCCTGGCCCTCAGCAGTGCCTTGGTAGCTGTGCATTTCTAGGGGTGGCTTTGTGTGGGCCCTACGCTCTCCTGTGCTGCTCCCCAGCATTCTCCATGATTAGTGATCACTGTTTGCTCGTGTCCTAGGCAATTCCCGGAAGAAGGCCCATGCGACTCTAGGGGACCTCTCCCAGGAGGTTGATAAAAGGCCAGTTCTGCCCATGCTCCCCACTTCGTCAGGGCAGCAGCACAGCAAGAGACGAGACGAGCAACTGAGGTAAGGATGTGTGTAATGTAATCTTCCTTTGAAGCCTGGCAACCTGAGTCACTCACCACACACAAATGTTCATTAAACCACAGTGCCCAACCAGGGAGGGGTGAGGGCTGTACTGAGCCATCTCCTGCCCCCGGGTGGAGGAAGCCTTGGGGTGGATGAGGGTGGGTAGCAAGAGGGAGTTAGATGGTTACAAACATGCTGAGCAGCTTATGGCTGGAGATGGTCATCACAAGACAGGGGATAGGGAACAGAGGGTAACTTCCAGACTGGACGAAGTTATCCCAGGCTGAGTGTCTTGTCCTGACAGAGGTTAGCCCCCCATGAAACCAGCTTCTGATGGCACTTACTGACTAACAGAACTGGTCAGAACTTGGAAAAACAAGTTCATGAAACCTGTTGAAATGGTGACATTGTCCCTTTGTCACAGGGTGTGAAATGGAGCCACAGTTTATTTTGTTTTTTTTTTAAATGTCATGACATAGTTTTCAAAAATCTTTGAATTTTTAAAACTTCAAAATTTTGGATTTTTAAAATTTCAAATTTGTGTTGTTGCCCCTCCCCCATTGCCGTCAAGTGCAATAAATTTAGTAACATGGGAGGGGCAGGGTGGAGGCATAGCTGCTTGTCACTCAGTCCTATAGCATTTTTTCTTTTTCCACTCACTAATTTCAAAACTTCCCTGATTTTGGCAAGGGACAGAGCAGCAAAGGGCGAGCTGAGCTCCTGTCAAAGCTTGAGGGTGTTTTGAAGTTACAGAGAGGAAAAAAGGAAAAGAGGCAGCAAAAAGTGACAAGAAACAAACCATTGATGTTATTTAATCTGTCACACTCAATGACAAGACAAAGGGAAATGGAAGAAAAAGAGTAGAAAGAGGAAAAACATCCACTTACCTCTTTTCATACACCCCAAGTTTTCCACATTTTTTTTCTCATATTTGCCAGTGCAAAAAGTAATGAAGTGGAAAAAATGTGTTATTTTCTCACTTTCTTTTCATTTTTAACCTTTTCCTGCTTTGTTTCAGTGAAAAAACAGCAGGGAGAGAGTAAAAGTGGGCATTTTACAATAATTTTGAAACAAAAATGTATCAAATACCCAAAAACATTCATCCTTTTTAAATACATTTTTCACTTCAATATTTTTTTAAACAATAAAAAATGTTACTGTACACAAACTCTCTGCAAAAAAAATGTGTGTGCGTTGCCAATAAGTCCTCATTTTTTGAAAAAAGATTTTTTTTTTAATTGGAAAAATATGTCCTGTCCGGGCTCAAGGGAGCAATGCCCAGCCCATATACATGAGCACCGGGAATCTTGGCTGAAGGAGTCCTGTGGGGCTCACCTGGCAGAGCACCTGGGAAGGTAGTTTGGCACAAGCTTGCCCACAGCGGAAGGTCCCTCCCCCAGCCTAAGGGGAGGAGCTACTGGAACCAGGACTCAAGTGAATGTGAGGGACAACTAATGAAAAACAAGGGTGGGAGTGAGGGTCACAGAATCATAAGCAGGGAGCCAGAGAGGGACAGCGAGCAGAGAACCCTGGATAGCGCCCACTGCTCCTCTAAGCCATCGAGGGAGCCAGCAGATGCGGCCCAGAGGAACTCTGCCCGGAGATGTTACCTGAGGGAGGAATGGAAATAGGCTGTACAGGTGCAGAGCACCTCCTCATCCAACAGCCTCCTCCTGGTGCAATGGATGGGGGGAGGGATAGTTCAGTGGTTCGAGTATTGGCCTGATAAACTCAGGGTTGTGAGTTCAGTCCTTGAGGGGGCCATATAGGGATCTGGGGCAAAAATCTGTCTGAGAATTGGTCCTGCTTTGAGCAGGGGGTTAGACTAGATGACTTCCTGAGGTCCCTTCCAACCCTGAAATTCTATCACAGCCACCTTGGCCAGTGCCAGGAGGTAGTTGGCAAGGTCTCATGACTTTATGGGGCCATGGATGGGGTGCGAAGGGAGAAGTGCAGCTGGAGCCTGAGGAGAAGGTTCTAGAGGAGCAGGAAAAGGGGCTGCAGCCTGGTGCACTCCAGGTAGACATGCATCAGGGTCTCCCTCCAGGGCCAGCACCAGCACAGGAAGCAGGTGCTTAGGGCAGCCAACAGAAAGGGGCAGCACATCCAGCTTTTCAGCAGCAAGTCCCTCCCTCCCTCTCAGAGGGAGGGACTTGCTGCCAAAGAATAGAATGAAGCGGCAGCAGTAGAGCTGCTGCTGAAGTGCCACTCATCACAGTTTTGCTTTTTTTTTTTTTTGGCTGCTTAGGGCAGCAAAAACGCTGGAGCCAGCCTTGTCTCCCTCTCACTGCAGAAGGGGCAGGTGTCAGGGAGGGGAGTGACCCACGCCAGGTACACACCTGTGTTCACGGCTCCATGAAGGAGACTCACCTGGCAGAGCAACTAAGCACGACAGGTGGGCATAGCAGCTGGGCAGTGTCGTGGTCGCTGGGATCAGGATGGCAAGCAAAGGGAGGTGATTAAGGGAGAGCTGCTGGTCAGTGACTGCACAGTTTTCCACCCCTCTTTCTTCCCTCCTTTATAGAGCACCAAGAAGTACTTTGCCCAAGATGGAAGGTCCCACACAGGCAGCCCAATCACCCTTGCAGCATCGGAAAAGCGACTGTGACATCCTGGATGATAAGGGGCAGGAGTCCTGTGGAAGGCATGGGTCAACTTCAACACGCACCCAGGCCAAAACTGCAAGCTCCATCACAGACATCAGCCTGTCAGACCTCAGGCATTCCATCGCTAAGCGGCTGAGCACCTCTGCCAATCCAGCAGAGCAGGAAAAAACCAACAGCCAAGGAGAGCTGGGTACAGGCCCCACAGTGCTGCCCTGTGAACAGACAGAGGCCAGCGATGTGGATGGCAGTGACACCATGCCCAAGCCCACTAGCTGCACAGAGAGAAGGAAGCCTTCCTTTGGCCACGAGAAGCTAAGCTCTGATACAGATCCCTATGTCCCTGACAGGAGCCACCCGAGACCCATGCACAGCAGGCCTGGGTTTCTGGAGTTGTATGCTGAAGCCAGGAAGGCCCGGTATATCCGGCACAAGGGCATTCCAGCCTCAGAGAAGGAACTCAGCCTGCAAGAGATCTTTGGGCATGAAAACAGCTTAGACCCCAGCCTCCCCAGCAGCAGAACAGGAGCACCACAGCCCTGAATGATGGCTCCTTCCCCTAAGGGAGGCTTGTTAGGGTCAACCACAGGAAAAGGTGGTCTGCCCTGCTGTCTGGAACAGCCAGCTAGCCAGAGTTACAGATTCATAGATTGTAAATGTTAGAGGTCTTATTCCTTCACTCACTTACTTCCCTGGTCCTTCTTAACAGAGAGCAACAATGCCTGAAGTCCAAAGGTGCAAACAATTCAATGTTTATTGGGGTGAACTTCCAGCAGGCAGTGATTCCAATTTCCTTCCTTAGTGTTCCCCATCCCAGCTCTGACACCACAGAGCCTTGACTGTGTCTCTGTTCCCATTCCCTATTCCCATTCTCCCCCTTAGCAAAACATGATTCCAATTCCCCCACCTCCATTCCCTGTTCCCATTCCCTCTCCCCTTTACTTCCTGATTGACTGCAGTCAATGTAATAAAACTTGAATTCTGCTTAGCTGTACCTTAACCAATCATTTTACTGAAATTTAACTAACCAATCCTAACATATTGTAACATGATTATCTAACCAATTATATCCCTCCACCTTAATTGGTTTACACCCAACAAAATTAATTATAGGGCAGACAGAAACACTCACAGAACATGAGACAGAGATTATACAGACAAACAATAGGGGAATGGAGACTACAGTGACAGAACAACAAAGAAATGAGGATTTAACACCCCAGCTATTGATAAGTGAGTTCTTGCCAGACAGGATGCAGCAAACTAAGTTTTCTATAAATCTTCTAGGCTCTTTTCTTTCGCTGGAGGTGATAGATTGGATCACCTTTCTAACAGCCCAAAACTGCCTTGTTTCAGTGTGACCGGTGAGGATCATGACCCTTCGCTTCCCAGTTTATGGCTGCCTCTGCTGCTTAGCCAAAGACCTTAGCCTAAGAACAAGGCCTTAGACTATCATAGTGAAAGAAAGCCTATAAACAGGCAGACTGATTTTGATTCTTGTTTTGTACTTCTATAACTAGCTAAGCGATAAGAATACACCTAAAATCTTAAAGTATAGGCTTTTGCAGACAGGCCTGAATATCTATATCCTAACAGTAAGGCCATTAGGGCATCCAGTCAGACCTTTCTGAGACAGACCAAGGAATTTCACCCAGCTACTGCCCATTGCTTCTGCTTGAGCTACAGCCTAGCTTTTCGAAAGAGACACTACCTCCTGACAAAAAGATTTCATCTGACGAAGATGCACCACAGCCCTTGAGAAGGTGTTTTACTCGCACTGTAAATAAGTTGCCCCTTTCTCCCAATCTGAATTTATCTAGCTTCAGCTTCCTGATCCTGGCTGTCATTTTGCCTGTGTCTGCTAGAATGAAGAGCCCTCTTCTCTCAGAAATCATCTCCCCATGGAGGTACTGGTAGCCCATAATCAAGTGGTTTCTTAACCGTCTTCTCTTTGATCAGCTAAAGAGGTTGAGCTGAATTTCTCTCTCACTCACAGGCAGGATTGCCAGCCCTCAAATCAGTCTTGTGACTCTTCTCCGAACCCTTTCACTATCTCAGCATCCTTGTAGAAGTGTGGGCCCCAGAAGGGACACAGTGTCTGTTAATGGTCTCACTGATGCAGTACACACTGTGTATGGCAACCCTGCAGTGGTAGAGCAGGGGAGTTCAGACCACCTTTGGATCTCACTCCTCTGGAATAAAGCAGAGCATCTCCTCACTGTTCCCAGTCACCCAAAACCACCCAGAGCATCATCCGAGGTCTGGGGCTCTGAAAGTCCCAGACCGCATTCCATGCCCTCCTGGATGCAGTGTGCTCCCATGTTGGGATGCCCATGCAGTGCTGCTCCTACTGGCCTGGGCCTAGGCACAGAGTTCTGCAGGGACTCTCTCTGCGGGCAGCTGCAGGCATAGGCAGCAGTTGGAAGAAGCCTGTGGCATGTTTAAAAAAATCGTTCTGCTGCTGGGAGGTTTAGTGACATGCTGAAGGTTACCCAGAGGATCAGCCCAGCTCTCCTGAACCCCAAAGCTCTAACCACTAGGGAAGGCTTTCCCTCCACACACTCCAGTGTTCCTGAACACAACAGCAGGCAGTTTCCTTGCTCACAAATCCTCACATCTGCCCCTCCAGCGAGCTCTGCGCCCAAAATGCCCTGCCCCTCTACAGCCTCTCAGAGTCATGCTGACAACTCCTTCTCTAGGCTTTCTGTTCCCAGCATACATCGCCTGCAACAGAGAGCCTAGCCCCTGCATCTGCACCCAGGGAAACCCCTGTTAATCTAGCTCCATTGCCTCTGGCCTGGCCACATCTCAGTGTCTTGTGCAGGCATCCCCATTGGCTATGGCTGGTTTTACTACATAGACAGGCTTGGTTGCTCCATTTGCGGAGCATAACAGGGTCTGTGATTGTCTTTGGGTCTGAGACCCACCTGATAGCAGTTGCTGGCACCTTCCAGCAGAACAACATCCATCTGAAAAGCCCTGGGACTGGAGCATGCTGCTGCCTTACTAATGAATGGCCTGAATGTGTGGTAAACTCTGTTCTCCTCAGCCTTTATAGTCCGTGATTGTTGCTATGCTAGCTGTAACGAAGTGGGAATGTTGTCAATGTCTTCTCTGAATACTGTGTGTGCCTCAGTTTCTCCCATGTGTTACTCAAGTATTTAGGTGGTGGGAGATCGTGTGTGATCATTGCAGCAATCCAAGAAGGTGTGTGACTGCAACTGGCTGCCTGGAAGAACAGTCGATACTCTGTAGCCTGGCAATTGAGGGGTGCGCCCCCTTCTCTGCAAAGATCAGCTGTGGTGTTGAGGTGTTGCTGTAGACCAGGTGACCTGCTGGTCCAGAGAAAAAGACAAAGGAGTGAGGATGGGCAACAGGCATGTCTGGGGGCAGGCACCTGGAACTGGTCAGTCTCCTCTTTGGGACTCAAAGTGGGGAATTCCAGGCACCAGGTCCAGGAGTCCCCCAGAATGGGCTTGGCTGAAATTCTTTGATTTCTGTGCTAACAAGCTTTGCTCTACGCTGTGTACTTGGCAACTAATAAACCTTCCATTTTACAACACTGACTGAGAGTCACTGCTGACTGCAGAGTTGGGGTGCAGGGCCCCTCCAGCTTCCCCAGGAGCCCTATCCTGGCGGACCTCACTGTGGGCACTGCACACTGTAATCTCACACCCGTGTAATGTAACACCCAGCAAAAGTGATCACTTTGGCAAAGCAGATCTGTTGAGGCCACTAAGTGTCACTAAGCATTATTCTAAGTAATTTTAAAAGGTAAAGGCTATAAGAATATGGAGTTTTCCCTTAGGCCTCTCATGAGCAAAAGTCCGTCCATGTTAAACTCTAATTGACCTAGCAGGCCAATAAATAAACAAAGGCCAGGTGTCCGGAGCCTTATCAGTTGTAAGGCCTCAAACTGTATGGAGCAAAAATAATGAAGCCTGCATACTTTTGTCAAGGAGAGGAGATAATGGTTTACAAAGCACAAGTCGTAATTCACGCCAGCTTTAATACTGTTCAGTGTAACTCTACAAGGGGAGAGGAGGGGAAGAAAAACAAGAAGTTGTGTGAGAAAAGATGCTGCAGCGGACAGAAGGGGAAGGAAAGGTGGGGGAAGAGGAAGGGAGAGGGGGGGAGAGGAAGGGGGTCAGGGAGGAGCGATGAATAAGGGAATGCTTGTTTTAGGTGTGCTGGATTTGAGGCAAAGGTCAAGTCTCCCAGCACCAACTTTGAGATCTCAACTAAACTCTGCTGTGCTTCTCCCCCTGGTGTGTTTTATTGGCGCTAAGCACGCCGGGCACGAACTACCATGTTGTTTGCCTACAACAGATCCATTCATGCTGGACCTAGGGCAGGAATTATTGTGTGTCGCAAATCTGGTTCTGTTCCTGAAGCCTTTTCCCCGGTCTGTCACTAGATTGTCAGGGGGGAGCTCATTCAGACCCTGCCTTTACATGATTCTCTTTGTTCAGTGCCCTTGAGGGAGGGTGTCCATCTTCCAGGTTTTCTCCACACTGGGAGAGTTGAGGAAATTCTTTTTAAAAGCCAAAGGACCAAGTTCTTATGCAGACACCCTGACTCAGGAGATAGTGGACAAGAAGTGGTTGATCAGGCCTCGCAGCTGGGTATATTAGGGGTCACCATTAATTGGGACTTGTTCCATTCACCCTGCTCAACTTCCCTGCGTCCTTTTTGCATGAGCCAGAGAGCTACAATAACCCAAAGTCTGAAGTGACAAACATTTGTGATGTTATCGGGTGAAACTTTCAGCAAGCTGATGATCCCCAAGTTTCCTTTCCTTAGTGTCCCACTTCCCCAGCCTCTGAACACCACAGAGCCTTGCTGTGTCCTTGTCCTCTTAGGGTGACTAGAACAAAGCAAATATGAAAAATCAATACCAGAGTGGGGTCGAGTATGGGGGAATAGAGTAATAGAACTATAAAGAAAAAAGACCCAAAAATCTTGGACTGTCCCTATAAAATTGGGACCATCTGGTCACCTCTAATTCCTGTTCCCATTCCCCTGCTTAGCAAAACAATGATCTCAATTCCCTCCCAGTTCCCTGTTTCCCATTCCCCCCTACTATCTGATTTACTGGCAGACTTATATAGTAAACTTGGAGTTTTTGCTAGCTATACCTTAACCCATCATTTTTACTGAAATTTAACTAACCAATCCTAACATACTGTAACTAATGGTATTAACCAATTATATCCCACCACCTTACCTAAATTGGTTTACCAAATACCTGACTGCGACAAAAGTAATTATAAAGTCACACAGAGGAACAATCACAGACAGACCAAGATTATAACAGGAACAAGAGGCAATATGTGAAGTGGCGACAACAGTGATAGAACATACAGAAATGAGGAGCTTTACATTTCCAGCCTATTGATAAGGAGTTCTTGCCCAAACAGGATGCTATCAAACTGTTTCCTTTAATCTTCTAAGCTCTTCCCTTTCTCTGGAGCGGAATAAAATATCAAACAGAATTGTAATCACTAACAGCACCAATAAGCACTTATTTCAATGTGACTATTTGAATGTGAAGATGTGACCAACACTTCCCAGTTTAATGGCTGGCCTCTCCTGCTTAGCTGAAGCCTTAGCCTATGAACCAGGCCAGCTGTCACAGTAAAGAGAAGGCCCTTAACACCAGCAGACAGTGATTTTTGAGTCTTTCTTTTATACCTCTTTAACTAGCTACGTGATAAGAATACATCTAAATACTTAAAGTATAGGCCTTTGCAGACAGACTTGAATAGCTATATCCTAACACTCCACCTTTTTTTTCCCTTTGGGATCCTCCTGCCCAGGTATGCCTGGAAAAGCATAGGACATATGGCGACACATTTCCTGATAGGGCCATGCATCAAGTTGGAAAGTGTTGATATTTTATTTGTTTCACTGCCCCTTGTGTCGTACAGTGCCCTGCACCTTCTCTCGTACAGGCATACCACACCGATTTTAATTACTGTTCCAGACTTCCTATTAATATTGGGGCTGAGAAGGTTGGGTCCGCACACTGCGGGGTGGGGAGGGCTTACTACATTACTTGTAGGTTATTTTCATATGCAATATAACACAAGTACAGTTAACACTACACAATTTATAGCACCATTGAGTCCTGTCCACTGCAGTATAGTCCAACATTCGAGGCACGACCAAAACACTGCCTCTTCTCCTTTGACAGGGTTCAGATTTTAATATGTCCAGTTGCTGGAAGTTGCAACAAGCTGCCCTGCAAGTTTTACATGCTTTTGTTTATATTATAAGTTTATTGAATGTTCACAGAGAAATGGGTTACTGTCCAAACCAACTTAACCACTTGGTATGGAATCAGGCAGTATGTCCTGGTTCGATTATTTACAGCAATAAGATTTACAGATTTATTTGTGCACCAAAGTCCAGATAGCCGGATATGTGTGTAGTTTGGTTAGGGGCTGGTGTAATTGCACCCCTTGCAGCTGCTGCCTGCTGGAGTCCCAAGGACACACAGCCAGTGAGAGGCAGAACCCATGCCCCCCCCAAGAATCCGCTTCAGCAACCTGCCCACAGGGTCCCGCGTCCCCTCACCCGGTGAGGAGCCCTGCCCGGGGGCACAGAGGGGCCCGCTCACCTGGACCACCTTGGTATAGCTGGCCATGGCGGATTGGCGGCACGCCGGGGGAGCAGGTTCGCTGCAGGATGGCAGGAAGTGGGGGTGGTGGAGGTGGGAGAGGATGGTGGTGGCAGCAGTGCTAGCTGCTGAGCATCCCTGAGAGGAGGCTCCCAGCCATGGCCATGGATCGGTACTTGCTGTTTGTGAGCTGGGAGGAGTAGAGAGCCTCGCGGCCTGGCAGCGCTGAGCGCGTAGCAGGTGTGGGTGAGCAGGAATTGGTGGCGGCCAGAGAGCCCTGGGGCAAAAAGCTTGCATACTGCAGGGTCATGTGCTACCCGGAGCAGCTCCTCCAGACACAGACAGAGGAGACTCTCTCGCCGGGGGGGGGGGGGGCACTAGTTGCGGGCCCCGTGTGGGTGAGCCGGCTGGGGGCCACAGGAGTTGGAGGGGAGGGCCTCTGCCCTGATGCCCCCATCTCACACACACCCAACCCTCTGCCCTGCGCCTTACATGTCCCCACAGGCCTGTGCCCTGAGCCCTGTGCCCTGCATACCCCCCAGGTCCTTGCCCTGAGCCTTGTACCTCCCTCATACACACCCAGCCCTCTGCTTGACTCCTTCACCCCTCCACCCCATGACCCCAGCCCTGCCTCTGGCACCCCCACACATACCCAGCCCCCCTGCTCTGACACCTGCACCCCCTCACATGCCCCCAGCCCTCTGCCCTGACTCTTGCAACCCCACTCTCCCCACATCACCCCAGTCCGCCCCACCTTTCCCTGTTCATGCAACCCCCACATCCTTACCTTTGCTCTCACTCCTCAACCAAAATGGGCAGCTCCTGCATCACCACCCCAACATGCCCACCTGCAACCCCTTGCAAGCAAATGGGAGCTGCCTTAGGTAAGTTGCCCACATCCCAAACCTCCATGCCCCAACCCTTGAGTCCCCTCTCGTTCACTTCGTAGCTCCCTGGCCAGACCCTTCACCCCCAGCCCTGTGCTCGGTCCACTCCCACCGTCAGTTCAGTGCAGAGAGAGGAAGAGAACTGGCCTGAAACCAAGGGAGAAGGTAGGTACCCAACTGGTATTATGGGCAGAGGCCAGGACCCACAGAACCAACAGAGGGCTGAGTGGGTCCAGCAGCCAGACATCCTGGCTGGCAAGGAGCCAGTGGGATGGAAACACGCCTGAGTGGCAGTGGGCTGAGTGGATCCAGCAGCCAGGATCCTGGCTGCGCAGGAGCCAGTGGATGGAATTCCTGGGTGGCAGTGGGCTGAAGTGGAATCCCAGCAGCCAGGATCCTGGCTGGCAGGTAGCCAGTGGACTGGCATCCACTGAGTGGCAGTGGGCTGAGTGGGTCCACCAGCCAGATCCTGGGCTGGCAAGGAGCCGGTGGACTGGAACCCCCTGAGGTGGCAGTGGGCTTGAGTGGTCCAGCAGCGAGGTCATGGCTTGGCAGGAGCCGGTGGAATGGAACACCCTAGTGGCAGTGGTTCAGTGGGTCCAGCAGCCAGGATCAGTGCACTGGCAGGAAGCTGGTGGATGGGAACCCCTAAGTGGCAGCCGGCTTTGAGCCCACTCAGCCTAACTGCTGGTCTGGGGTCCCATCTGCCAGCATCCTGCACCAGCCCGCTTGCCAGTCTTGGGTTCTGGCTGCGTGGACCCTTGGCCAGCCGGGTCCTGGCCACAGGCCCACTCAGCCCACTGCCAGCCTAGAGGTGACAACACAACCTCAGACCAGCAAACTGGCTCTGAGCGGTCCCGGCAAGCGTAAGATCAACCATTTTCATTTAATTTTAAATGAAGCTTCTTAAAACCATTTGAAAACCTTGTTTATTTTACCACTGACGTAACCAATAGTTTTCGTTTATTATAGATATAATAAGAACTTATTTAGAGAGAGCAACCTTCTTAGAAAAACATTGAAAAATGTAATTACTTGGCACACTTAAAATTAAAGCGTGAATAAATGGAAGATTCGGCACACCATCTTCTGAATAGGTTTGCTGACCCCTGCCATAGGGACTCCTGCTCCTCCATAGTCCATAGGGAAGACTGGGCACATTCAAACATTTTTTTATTGGATTTACACAATTTAACACACCCCTTAATTGAATTCCAGTGAGGCTCCTTCCCCTTTCATATATTCCCATTAGGGGTTATGGGCCCACCTTTAGTTGCCCGCTTCTATTTCCAGGCACTATTGTAAGCTATTACACAGGTGCTGGCCTTTTAGTTGGAGCATTTTTGCATTTTTTATACACATCCTCCCCACCAGGTCATGTCTTTTGAAGCCATTCCCCCACCCACGTTCATGCCCGCAACAAAACAAACACCACAAACAAACACCACAAAACCATAGACTTATTGCGTATTTTTGGATTATTTTTTTGCTGGAGCCAGCATGCTTGTAGAGTGTGTCTGAAAAAACAAAAGAAAACAATTTCCACTCCCCTGGTGGGGACAGATTATTGCTTAATAATAATACCGAAATTTTTTTTACAAATGTCCTTGCTCAATTGCAACGAAAACCAGCAGAATTACTTCAGTGCTGCTTCTTACTTTTGTTTATAGTTAGGCCTAGTGAATTACCTCACTTACTGGTTATTTATGAAATTTATGAGGCTGTTGTGCCTCAGTTTCCCATCTTGTACAACAGACCAGGTTTGCAATAGTTTTTTTGCTGTACCAAAGCTTTAAGTTTATTTTAGGTAATAGCTGAGAGACAGCTTTAGATTTTTGCTGTGCGCCTGCACACACACACACACACACACACACTCTCTTAACTTGTCCCCTTTATTTTTAGGCTTGACTTGTTTTTTCACCTCCTTTTTCCTGGAGGGCCAATCTGAGAAGATTCTAGTAGCTTGTTTGCTGACCAGATGTATTTATTATTTGCAGGCTTTTTGTGCTGGCTACTTATGGGCAGTTTCCTCCTTCCCCCCATCAGCTAGGTAATTTGCATCCACACAGAGGCTTTTTTGGCTTGCCTCTGGGATTCAAAGCTATCAGCACAAAAAGGGAATAAACCATTTCCCTTCCCCTCCTTTCTTCCTCCCAGATTCTCCCCGCCCTGGGGTACACTAGGAGAGATAGACAGATTCAAGCTCCGTGAATCTAACACAAAGAGATAAATGCAGAGAGAGCAGGTTTTCCCTCCCCCCTGTCTTCTTCCTCCCACAAATTCCCTGGTGAGTGCAGACTCCCTTCCCTGGAGTCTTACCCAAGATAACCAAAAGATCAATTAGATTCTAAAAAAGAGGAAAACTTTAATAAAAGAAGGAAAAACATAAAATTTGTCTCTGTATCAAGATGAAATATTACAGGGTCTTTTAGCTTATAGACATCCAGCAGAAATACAATTTAAAGATACTTCCAGCAAATACACATCTGCAAATAAAGAAAAACAATGTAAAAGACTATAACTGCCTTTTTACTTACTCACTATTCTGAATAGATAAGAGACTGTAGCAGGGAGATTGGCATAAACCTGGTTGCACCTCTAGTCCTGTCCAGGACCCAGAGAGAACAAAGCCAAACCCCAAAACCACAAACAAAGGCTTCCCTCCATCGGGATTTGAAAGTATCTTGTTTCCTGATTGGTCCTCTGGTCAGGTGTCATTTGTTAACCCTTTCCAGGTGAAAGAGACATTAACCCTTAGCTATCTGTTTATGACGGACACATTCCACTTTTACCAGAGTTTTGACTACTTTTCGCTTTCACCTCCTAATCCAAAACACACAGAGATCTGAAAAAAAAAAAGCACAATTTAGTGTGGCTCCTTTTGGAGCCCTAACAGGATTTTAATTAAGTACCATGTTTTGTTTGCATTTCTTTTACCCCTTCCAATATACACTACACATGTCCTGGGAAATAGTCTAACTTTCATGACATTATATTAGCCATATTAATTTTACACAAGGTGTAACTGCCTCCCTTGTGCCCACAGAGTTTTCATGCACCTCAACCAAAGCAACAGTCCATCCTCCAGAGCCACCCCAAGGCTCAGTGTTCCCATCACTGCTCCCCTTTTCCTTTCCCTGTGTGCACACACAAAATTCTATTTTGTCTAACATCCCTTGCAATGTGTCTTTTTTCCATAACTGTAGTGTGATTACACTTACATCTTGTACAACCAGAGACAGCCAGGGGCAGTCAAGTTAAGTTCCAATAGAAACCCCTGATATTCCTTTAGTGATTTTGATTACGTTACCGAATAGTCAAATAATTCTGATTAGATTATTTCTCTGCCTGCTGCCTGCAGCAGTCCCCTACAGACCATTTTTGTGGGAAAAGGGCTCATTCTCCCTCAGAATAGCTGTAAAGGCTTCTGGGGACAGAAGCATAGTGATGGTAGTAGCCACTTTACCTGAACCCCTGGTATAATTTAATTACCAAGCTTCCATCCAATTTGACTGCACAGAGTTGCACATACAGTTACATTTATATAACTGGGTTTTATTATTAAACCAAAAACTTCTTTCTTGTAACACCACAACTGTTACCTGTACCATTTTCACGGCTCCCAAATGTTTACTTTCCTCCAAACCCTGTATTATCAATTTTTGCAAGAGATATTTGTACAAACGTGTGGAAAGGCAGTGGAAGAGATGGAAAGACACCAATTAAGCCCATTAGGTCAGTTTAAAGTACAGGCTACCAGCAGCAAATTAAGTAAACTGAGAAAAGAAGAAAAGGACATAGTTAGCTTTGAACTAAGAGTAGGCCCCCTGGGTTGAACCAGTTGGGAACCCTTACCCCCAGGTTCTCTGGGAGAAGACTGGGGGCTGTTGTTACCTGCTTCTGCAAACCCTGTCATTTTTTACCTTGAAACCTTTTCTTTTTCCTCCACTCTCCCAGGACCAAGTCCCAGCTCCTGTCTCTAAAGGTGGCCTGTTAACTCTGCTTCTGACTCTAAACCCTGTTGTGCCAAATCATCTTTAACCACCCTAACTAATTTACAACGCTTCAGAAGCCCCTGCTGAAACAGCACCAAACCTGGAAGATTACTGGCAGCTTCCCATAACGCTGCCCTTACTTCAAACCTCTCACAAGTGGACTGAAGTGCCTCCTTTCCCTGAAAGGCATTCAGTCCCAATGGGCAGGGACCATCTTTCACTACCCATATACCAAAGGAGGGTGGGCTCCTCAGCCACCCCCCATCCCTCTGGGTCCCCTAACACTTCTTCCATATCCTTTTTAATCTCATCCCAGGCTGACCCCTGCACCTGGTACAGGCCCTGGTTCTTCCTTATCTATTTATCCAAAAAATCCTTTACCCTGGCTTGGAAGAACCCACAACTACCATCACGAGAGTTCACTATACCCCCTCCAAGCAGCTGCGCAGACTGTTGGGGAGGGGATCTTACAGGCTGCCACTCACCTATCCAATGTGATGCATCCGAGTCAACGGCACCAAGATGTTAGGGGGCTTATTCCTTCACCCTTTCACTTCCCTGGTCCTTTTTGCATGAACAGAGAGCAACAATACCCGAAGTCCAAAGGTGCAAACAATTCAATGTTTATTGGAGTGAACTTCCAGCAAGCATGATTCCAGTTTCCTTCCTGAGGCCTGGTCTACATATGCATTTATACCGATTTTAGCAGCTTTAAACCGATTTAACCCTGCACCCGCCCACACAACGAGGTCCTTTATATCAATATAAAGGGCTCTTTAAACCGGTTTCTGTACTCCTTCCCGATGACAGGAGTAGCGCTGAAATCAGTATTGCCATGTCGGATTAGGGTTAGGGTGGCCGCAAATCGACGGTATTGGCCTCCGGGCTGTATCCCACAGTGCACCATTGTGACCGCTCTGGAAAGCGATCTGAACTCGGATGCAGTGGCCAGGTAGACAGGAAAAGTCCCGTGAACTTTTGAATTTCATTTCCTGTTTGGCCAGCATTGCGAGCTGATCAGCACAGGTGACCATGCAGAGCTCATCAGCAGAGGTCGCCATGGTGTCCCAGAATCGCAAAAGAGCTCCAGCATGGACCAAATAGGAGGTACAGGATCTGATCGCTGTATAGAGAGACGAATCCATGCTATCAGAACTCCGTTCCAGTAAACAAAATGCCAAAACATTTGAAAAAGTCTCCAAGGGCATGAAGGACAGAGGCTAAAACAGGGACTTGTGGCAGTGCCGCATGAAAATTAAGGAGCTCAGGCAAGCCTACCAAAAAAACAGAGAGGCATCCCCGCAGTCTCCGAAAAGCATTTGCATTCTTGGCTGAGCTCCCAATGCCTGTAGGGTCAAACACATTGTCCGGGGTGGTTCAGGGTATATGTCATCAATTTACCCCCCCCCCCCCCCGAAAGAAAAGGGGAAAAAATCATTTCTTGACTTTTTTTCAATGTCACCGTATGTCTACTGCATGCTGCTGGTAGACGTGGTGCTGCAGCAACTGAACAGCAGCATCCTCTCCCCTCCCCTCCCTGGTGGCAGACGGTACAATAAAGGACTGCTAGCCGTCCTCATCATCAGCCCGTGAGTGCTCCTGGCTGGCCTCAGGTGAGGTCGGCCGGGGGCCTGGGTAAAAATAGGAATGACTCCCTGGTCATTCCCGGCAGATGGTACAGAACGGCTGGTAACCGTCTTCATCATAGCAACTGGGGGCTGAGCTCCATCAGCCCCCCCTTTCATGTCTAAAGAAAAGATTCTGTACTGCCTGGACTATCATAGCAGCGGGATGCTGGCTCCTCTCCCCCCACCACCATTTAATGTCCTGCCTGGACTATCATAGCAGCTGGAGGCTGCCTCCCCCTCATTTTATCTCACTAAAAAGTCAGTGTTTCTTATTCCTGCATTCTTTATTACTTCATCACACAAATGGGGGGACACTGCAACGGTAGCCCAGGAGGGTTGGGGGAGGAGGGAAGCAACGGGTGGGGTTGTTGCAGGGGCACCCCCTAGAATGGCATGCAGCTCATCATTTCTGCGGATCTGACACATGAGCGCTGTGCTGTCTGGTTCTCTGGTACACTGGTTCTCTAGTACACTTGCCCCATATCTAGGCAGGACTGACTCTATTTTTAGATAAAACATAAAGGAGGGAATGACCCGGGGAGTCATTCCCATTTTTGTCTTTGCGCCCCCGGCCGACCTCAGCGAAGGCCAGCCAGGAGCACCCATGACAGCAGCAGACGGTACAGAATGACTGATAACGTCATCTCATCGCCAATTTACAATGGCACAGCAGACGGTACAGAACGACTGGTAACCGTCTGCTACCTTGCAAAGGCAAATGAATGCTGCTGTGTGTAGCACTGCAGTACCGCCTCTGTCAGCAGCATCCAGTACACATACGGTGACAGTGACAAAAGGCAAAACGGGCTCCATGGTTGCCATGCTATGGCGTCTGCCAGGGCAATCCAGGGGAAAAGGGCACGAAATGATTGTCTGCCGTTGCTTTCACGGAGGAAGGAATGAGTGACGACATTTACCCAGAATCACCCGCGACACTGTTTTTGCACCATCATGCATTGGGATCTCAACCCAGAATTCCAATGGGCGGGGCCTGTTCCTGCGCCCATGCCCTGTTCCATTTACCCCCCCTTAGCAAAACATGATCCCAAATTCCCCTCACTCCCATATCCTGTTCCTATTCCCTACCCTTACTTTCCTGATTGACTGCAGGACTAATATAGTAAAACTTGAGTTCTGCTTAGGTATACCGTAACCATTATTTGATTAAATTTAACCAAACCAATGTCTTAACAGACTGTAACAGGTTGATTTAAACCAATATATATCCCACCACCTTAATTGGTTTACACCTCAACAAAATTAGTTATACAGCAGACAGAAGCAATCATTCAGAACCATCTTGACAGAGATTATACACAACAAACTATGGAAGTGTGGAGACTACAGTTGATAGAACATTACAGAAATGAGGGATTTTACATTTTCAGCTATTTGATAAGTGTTCTTCAGACAGGATTGCTATCAAACCTAGTTTCCTTTTACATCTTCTAGGCTTCTTTCCCCTTTCTCTGGAGGGGAATAAAAATATCAAAACAGATTGATTCCTAACAGCCCAATAGCACCTTATTTCAATGTGACTAGTTTGGAATGTGAGGCTGTAACCATACACTTCCCAGTTTATGGCTGGCCTCTGCTGCTTAGCTAAAGGCCTTAGCCTAAGAACCAGGCCTCAGACTGTCACAGTAAGAGAAGGCCCTTACACCAGCAGACAGTGATTTTTGAGTCTTTCTTTTATACCTCTTTAACTAGCTAAGTAATAAAAATACATCTAAATTCTTAAAGTATAGGCCTTTGCAAACAGATCTAAATATCTATATCCTAACAGCCACTACTATAGGGGGGAAGGAGAGGAAAGTGGAGCTGCTTTTGAGAACTGGAGCCACTTGTGAGACCAGAGACAACAGGTCCAGCAGGAAGGAAAGGCCAAGGAAGCAAAGGAGAATGGAGTGAGGCAGCCAGAAAACATGACCAAGGGAGAAACAGCTTGGGAGGGGGTAGGAGGATGGGAAGCAGGTGCAGGGGAAGGGACCTCTTGTGATAATTGGGCTGACAAATTTACCCTACTTGTGAGCTCATGTGTAAAATGAATGGAAAAGTTGACAAAGTGTCACAGTAACCTATAATACCAAATGTTGGTGAGAAAAGGTACGAAAGGGAGACAGACTGAATTAGTCTAAACAAAATGGTCTATGGCTATAACTCAAGGACTGTGATAAGACCATGTGTGGTAAACAGGAAAATGTGGATCTGGAAATTAATGAAACAAAATTGTCAAATATTAGGCCTAATTGGTGAACAAAATCACAGGCACTGACTCCATGGGTGCCCTGGGACTGGAGTACCCACAGGGAAAAATGGTGGGTGCTCAGCACTGACTGGTAGCCCCCTCATCAGCTCCCCATCCCTCCCTACCAGTGCTTCCTGCCCAGATGACATTACCACCTCTAGTGGCATCAGCTTAACCCCAACCAACACCTAGGATGAAACGGCATCAGACTGTAACAACACAAGTGCCAGGCACTCTCAATTAACTTCTCTTTTCCCCAAAAGGACAGTTCCTACCATCTCCGATCCCACATAAGAGACTGACAAACAGGTGGGGTTTCGTTAAAAAATGCTCTCCAGTTGAAGGGACAGTGCACAAGGCTGATGTTACATGAAGCCTGACTTAATACCTTACACTGCAAACGCTTTCACACTTTTTCCTTATTTTCTTTATCTCTAAGGAAAAGTTAAAAGGCTTATTAATAGTGTGTTCGCCAACGTACTGAGCTGGTCTCTGTGCACTAACCCCAACCTTGCCTAATCCTGTTTAATGTAGGACAGTGACTGGGTTATGTTACCACCTTTCAATCTATACCATCTAAATAAATACAAGGCCCAGAGGCTGGGAAGCAGGTGCAGGGGGAAGGGGAATGTCACGGAGTCACCAGGCCAATGCTCTGGAAACTACTCCATACAAAACCAGTCAGGATTCTGGTGTAGCATGCCTCTTCTCTCTGAGCATACTGTCTCCAGGGCAAGAAGCTCACACACCTCTGACCTTTCTGGATCTGACCTCAGAGCATTCAGCATCCCCTTCCACACTGTGCACTTCCCACAATGAATCTTCCCAGGACGGGCTCCTTGGAAAGCCAGAGGGCCCTGCACCCCAATTCCGCAGTCAGACGTGACTTTCACCCAGCCGGTAAAACAGAAGGTTTATTAGTTGATAGGAACACAGCATAGGAGAGAACTTGTTAGCACAGAAATTAGTGACTTTCAGCCAAGTCCATCTTGGGGGGAGGGGAGCCCAGAGCCAGGGCTCTGGTCCTCCCCCTGTGCCCCAAGCCAGTCAAGAGTGACTCGCTTCCAGCTGCCTGGCCCATGCCATGTCCCTTGCTCCCCTGCCGGCCTTTGTCTCATTTCCTGGGCCAAGAGCCACCTGCTCGCATGCCCCTCCTGGGTCTCAGGTTATGAAGGCGTGGCCATAGGATCTGTGCAGACAGCTGGAGCGACCCCAACAAAAGTTGCACACCCTTATTCTCACCACCTAGACTTTGGTGCAATGCACAGGGAAACTGAGGCACACACAGCATTCATGCAACACAGTAAGACTCACACAGGCTCACATAAAACAAGGGAAAATCCCCACTTCACCACACAGGTGTAGGGCAAAGAGGGGCCAGGAGGCTGGGAAGCAGGTGCAGGTGGAAGGGGGATCAGGAGGCTGGGAAACAGGTGCAGAAGGAAGGGGGTGAGGAGGCTGAGAAGAAGATGGAGTGGGAAAAGGTGTCAGGACGCTGGAAAGCAGGTGCAGGGAGAAGAGGGTCAGAAGGGTGGAAAGTAGATGTAGGGGGAAGTGGGGCCAAGAAGCTAGGAAACAGGTACAGGGTGAAGGGGGGGAGAGGAAACTGGGAAGCAGGTGCGGGGGAAAGCGAGTTAGGAGGCTAGGAA
The DNA here is from genome assembly GCF_003597395.2 of Chelonoidis abingdonii. Classification (NCBI taxonomy): domain Eukaryota; kingdom Metazoa; phylum Chordata; order Testudines; family Testudinidae; genus Chelonoidis; species Chelonoidis abingdonii. The sequence continues at coordinate 69,236,562 of NC_133775.1, read as the reverse complement.
GCCAGGTGCACAGGAAAGGGGGAGTGATATTATTGTCATGAACTGTGACTGTATAGATCACTGCTGCAACCAAGGTCCTATAGTTGCACGAAATCTTGTACAAAGGAGGTCAGAGAAGGTGTGTATGAAAAGGTTATGATTTGCTACTTATAATTATGCTATCTGCATGCAGGTATCATTTTGTATTTAAAGTTATAAGTATTGGCTCTATACCAGTGGTCCCCAACCTCTTTTGTCTGCCAGGTGCCAGACGACAAGCCACCAAGGACCATGGCCGGTGGACGAGCATCCGCCGAAATGACGCTGAGAAGCGGCAACATCAATAGGCGTCGCCGCCAAAATGCTGCTGACAAGCATCGTCATCCAGAGGAGTCGCCACTGAAAATCAGCGGCATTTTGGTGGCAGCGCCTCTGGATGACACTGTTTCTTGGCGGCTTTTGACGGATTCTTATCTGCCGGATAGTACACCAGTGCACATAGATGCCCCGGCGGGCACCATGGCACCCGTGGGCACTGCATTGGGGACCACTGCTCTATACTGTATTTCAAACTTGGGCTATGCTTCTGGGTGACACCCCAGACAGTTTGGAATCAGCACTGCCTAGCCTGTTTGATGGCCCATTAAGGACCATCAGCTATACAACTGACCCATTGAGAGAAGGCAGATAGATGCATCTTATGACTCAGCCAGGCATGCAGGGACATGCCTACGGAAAGAACTCTAAGACTTTCAAGCCACGTGCATGTGTTTGGAACAAAGGAAGCACAGGCCGCATGGCAAGAGACTATAAAAGGCAGCTGTATCTTCTCAATTTTGCCTTCATCCTCAGGGTTGGTGCAACCATTTAGGCGATGCAGGCAGTCGCTTAGGGCGCTGGGATTTGGAGGGCACCATTTTCTTCGGCAGCGACCACGGCGGCCGGATCTTCAACCACCCTGGTTGCCACCGGCATTTAGGTGGAGGGAGCTGGGGCAAGGGAGTGCAGGGAGGGCCACTTGCAGCAAGGAAGCGGGGGGGCAGCATGCAGGGGAACTCCTTGCCCCAGTTCACCCCTGCCCCACCTCCTCTCCGAGCATGCCATGGCTGCTTCACTTCTCCCACCTCCCAGGCTTGCGGTACCTAAGCTGACTGGCACCGCAAGCCTGGGAGGCGGGAGAAGTGATGCAGCCACAGCATACTCGGGGCGCTCGTGCTCGTGCATGGAGCAGAGGTGAGCTAGGGCAGGGGCGGTGCCTCAGAGCGGAGGGTGGGGGGTGGGGCGCAAGGTGGAAGTTTCACCTAGAGTGCAAAACATCCTTGCACCAGCCCTGTTCATCCTGCTTCTTACCTTTGGAGGAACTTTGTTACAAACTGAAGCTCTGAACAAAGGACTGAATGACCCATCCAAGCTGTGGATGTACTCCAGAGACTTTTTTTGAGCCTACAGTTTATTCCTGCACTGCTACAAGCCTGAACCAAGAACTTTGCCATTACCGTATGTAATTGATTCCATTTAACCAATTTTAACTCTCATCTATATTTCTTTCTTTTTATGAATAAACCTTTAGATTTTAGATTCTAAAGGTTTGGCAACAGCATGATTTGTGGGTAAGATCTAACTGGTATATTGACCTGGGTCTGGGGCTTGGTCCTTTGGGATCAGCAGAAACTTTTTCCTTTTACTGGGGCATTGGTTTTATAACCATTCATCCCCATAAGGAGCGGTGCTGGTGGTGATACTAGGAAACGGGAGTGTCTGAGGGAATTGCTTGTATGACTTCTGGTTAGACAGTGGGGTAAAACCAAACTTCTCTCTGTTTGGCTGGTTTGGTTTGTCTTAGTAGTGAAGGAACCCCAGCCTTGGGCTGTAACTGTCCTGCTCTAAGCAATTTGTCATGAATTGATACTCTCAGTTGTGTCCCACCAAGAGGCCTCTTCATTACAGAGGGTCAGGAGGCTGGGAAGAAGGTGTAGGGGGAAGAGGGGTCAGGAGGTGGGAAATGGGAAGCAGATGCAGAGGGAAGGGAGTTAGGAAGCTGGGAAGCAGATACAGGGTTATGGGTTGTCTGGAGGCTGAGAGGTGGGTGCAGGAGGAAGGGAGGTGAGGAGGCTGGGAAGCAGGTGCAGGGGGAGGGGAGGGGAGGAGGCTGGGAAGCAGGTGCAGGGGGAAGGGGGTCAGGAAGCTGGGAAGCAGGTGCAGGTGGAAGGGGGTCAGGAAGCTGGGAAGCAGGTACAGGAGTATGGGTTGTCAGGAAGCTCAAAAGCAGGTGCGGGGGGAAGGGGGTCAGGAAGCTGAAAAGCAGGTGCAGGGGGAGGGGAGGTCAGGAAGCTCAGAAGCAGGTGCGGGCGGGGAGGAGGTCAGGAAGCTGGGAAGCAGGTGCAGGGGGAAGCGGGGTCAGAAGGCTGGCACATGGTAGCATTTTATGTTTATTAACCACAAAAGGCAGATTTTACGTGATTATAAGGGACAGCAAACAGAACAAAGCAGATTACTGAGCAGATAAAACAAAATATGCAAACTAAGCTTGATTCACTAAAGAAACAGGTTACAAAATGTAACTTCTCACCCTAAATGTTGAATTACGCAGGATGCAGTTTCTGTAGCTTAGAGTTCCAGCTATCTCTTCCTATAGACTGGACCTCTGTCTCAGTCTGGACTCACCCCGCCTTTCTCCTAAGGTACTTTCAGCAGCCTTTCTTCTCGGATAGGCAATGGAGGAGAGCGCTGTTTGCCTTCCTCCTTAGCCGTGAGAGGAATCTCTTGCTTCCCAAACTTGACCTCCCCCTCCAGTCAGTGGAAAATTACTAGAAGTCCAAGATAATGTTTAATGTCTGGTGACAGGACCACCTGACCTAGTAGCATCACAGCAACATCCCAAGACAACTCTCAGGAAGGAGAGAGATTAGTATCATCACTGTCTTGTTGTTTCTTCCTAATGGTCCATCAAGGCTGATTCATACATTCACAGACTCTAGGACTGGAAGGGACCTCGAGAGGTCATCAAGTCCAGTCCAGTGCCCTCATGGCAAGACCAAATACTGTCTAAACCATCCCTGATAGACATTTATCTGACCTACTCTTAAATATCTCCAGAGATGGAGATTCCACAGCCTCTCTAGACAATTTATTCCAGTGTTCAACCACCCTGACAGTTAGGAACTTTTTCCTAATGTCCAACCTAAATCTCCCTTGCTGCAGTTTAAGCCCATTGCTTCT
>NC_133775.1:69152828-69230270 GCF_003597395.2 Chelonoidis abingdonii | reverse complement strand
TGTTTAAAAAAAGCCTCATCCACCTCTTCCACATGATTAGGTGGCCTGTAATAAACTCTTAACATGACATCACCCTTGTTTTTCACCCCTTTTATCCTAACCCAGAGACTCTCAACACTTCCATCTCCTATGTCCATCTCCACCTCAGTCCAAGTGTGTACATTTTTAATATATAAGGCAACACCTCCTCCCTTTTTTCCGTCTATCCTTCCTGAGCAAGCTGTACCCATCCACACCAACATTCCAATCATTTGTATTATCCCAAGTTTCAGTGATGCCAACAATGTCATAGTTGTATTTATTTATTAGCACTTCCAGTTCCTCCTGCTTATTACCCATACTTCTCACATTTATATATAGACATCTAAGATACTAGTTTGATCCTGCCTCCCAGTTTTGCCCTGACCCTCCTTTCTCTCTGAGCTATAATGGCATGTTCCCTCTTGTTTCCGACCCATCTCCCAGGTCTCCATGTTCCCCACTTACCTGTGGGCTTTGCTCACCTGTCCCTGTTGAACCTAGTTTAAAGCCCTCCTCACTAGGTTAGCCAGTCTGTATGCAAATAGGGTCTTTCCCCTCCTTGAAAAGTGAACGTCATCTCTACCTAACAGTCCTTCCTCAAATAACATCCCGTGGTCGAGGAAGCCAAAGCCCTCCTGGCGACACCATCTTCGCAGCCAGGCATTCACCTCAATGATGCATCTGTCTCTGCCCGGGCCCCTATCTTTGACAGGAAGAAGGCCTGTTGCCTGATGGCCTGTTGTCTGTTGCCTGTCTCCCAAATACAAACCCAGATGTAATTGTTACATAGTCCATATTCCTAACTTTAGGGACAGAAATGATACATGCATACAAATTGGATAATCACATTCAGTAACTTATAATCTTTCCAATGATACCTTACATGAGCCATCTTGCATAACATATATCTTAGTTATGCCATATTCATATCATAATCATATTTCTATGAAGAATATGGGGTGCAACATCACATCTCTCCCCTTAGATTACTGCCAGAGGGTTGATCACTAACCAATGCAGAGGCAGTGTATCTAAAATGTTTTTTGGCTTTGGTTATACAACCTCCAAATGTTACCCAACACTGTAATGTTATCCATAGGCGTTTCTGTGAAGTTCTGGGTTTCTGTTCCCAGGTTGCCTGAAAACATTTTGGTGTGTAGCACTGTTAACATAATGCAGATGTCAATATCTTTTAAAGTGTAGATGTCTTGGCATTTAGCCACCAATGTCAGGAGGCGGTGTGCCTCGGTTTCGCCTTCCACACAGCAGTCTAGACTGGTTATGCTCTCTCTGCTGTGCCAAGATCTAAGCCTGTTCACAGGTACTAGCTGAGTAGAATTCTTATAGGACTTTCTTGTTATCATTTCTAGCCTGTACCAAAGTTTCTTCCAAAAATCATGCAGGTTACATATTTTTAAAACATTTACCGTTAGTACATTATTTTTTCTCTTTACCTGTAGAGTGTGTAGTAAGAGACATAAAATGACCAGCAAATTCATGACAGGGAGACCCTTCCAAGTATGACTACCATACCACACCCTCTGTCTAAACAAACCAGTTTGTTCAGCACATGTTGTATTCCTCATCCCCTCAGTAAAGGTTTTTACTTTAATTATGTCTTTGGGGTTCTGGCAAGGAAAGGGTGTATGGGGATCTTGTATATTCCTGGTCCACCCCCTGTGAATTTGCATTTCCTCTCCAGCGTTAAGCCCATGTGAAGAATTCTCACACACACACACACAAAATTCCTTTCTGTTGTCCATCCCCATCACTCAGTGTTTGATACTTAGGCTACATCTTCACTACCCGCCATATCGGCGGGTAGCAATCGATTGCTCGGGGACCGATATATCGCGTCTCATCTAGACGCGATATATTGATCCCCGAACATGCTTATATCGATTCCGGAACTCCACCAAGCCCAATGGAGTTGCGGAATCGACAGAGGGAGCCGCGGACATCGATCCCACGCCATGAGGACGGTAAGTAATTCGATCTTAGATACTTCGACTTCAGCTACGTTATTCATGTAGCTGAAGTGGCGTATCTAAGATCGATTTCCCCCCGTAGTGTAGACCAGCCCTTAGCTGTGAGAGGGGTTTACCTGCCCAGGAAATGGCAGACTCCTCTCCTTCTCAGATGGTTAATTAGCATGTTTATTTACACCAGCATGCTTAGAACCCCCCTGCCTTAAAGGGATAGAGTTAGTTTTCACAAGTACAGCAGGAACAACATTTTGCAATAGTGGAACCTGGATTGGGGTACCCTCAGTCACCCCTCTCTCCATTCCCCAGAGGTCAGCTGTATGGCTGCTCCCCTCAGGGAGGTCAGATACACAGTCCTCTCTTAAAACCGGAGCCACAGGTGAGGTGCCTCGGATCACAGATGCAGATCCAGCAAATTTCTCCTGGGCAACTCCCCCACATTTAATCAGTGAGGAGACATTCCTGTACCCTCACATTTCTTAACTTCCTTCTCTGGGTCCCCGTCAAGGGCATACACCCCTGGGCTCCCTAGAGTGGAATCTGTCCCCCATTCAGCTGTAGACTCACAACTAACAGCCAGAACAGTCTTTTCACTGGCAAACACTGCACCCTTCTCCATCTTTGAATTGGGTTTGCTTCAGCTACAGAGCCCATGGAATCCTTAACTACCACAGTGGTCTCTAGGACTTCATTACTTTTCTCTAGGCTTTCCTCTAGGACACATTTTTCTACGCATTTTAGAGGGGTCAGGAGGCTGGAAAACAGGTGCAGGGTGAAGAGGGGTCAGGAAGCTTGGAAGCAGGTGTGGGGGAGGGGGCCTGGAGGCTGGAAAGCAGGTGCAGGAGGAAGGAGGGTTAGGAGGCTAACATTTTTTATTTTAATTAAAACTGAAGATTCTCAACATCACGTGACTCCAGGAGCTGGGGCTTTAAGAAAAGCACCAAATAATGGTTGACCACGAAGCCCAGAAAGCATCTGTGCGCAGGACCAATCGCTATGTGGAAGTACATGTCCTTCACGTCAAGGGCAGCACATCAGACTCACGGATCCAGGAAGGGGATAATAGTGCCTAGGGAGTCTATGCGGAACGTCAACTTTACCATCAACTTGTTGAGCCCACATAGGTCCACGATAGGTCTGAAAACCACCCTTGGCCTTGGAGATTAGGAAGTACCAATACTAGAATCCCTTGCCTCTTGGCTCCTGAGGAACCTCCTCCACCGCTCCCATGGTGAGAAGCGCTCACACCTCCTGGATAAGGAGTTGCTCGCAAGAGGGGTTCCTAAATGGGGACAGGGAAGGGGGCTGAAAGGGAAGGTAGGAGCAGAACTGGAGACAGTATCCTGCTTCCACTGTGAGGAGGACCCAGCAGTCCGAGGTTATTTGGGACCATGCACGGCCGAATGGGACAAATGATTCAAAAAGGGCAGGGAATGATCTGAGGGTAAGTCTGGTGCGCCGTTCTCAGGTGTCCCTTCAAAAGGCCTGTTTGAAACCTGACGATGGTTTAGTCAGGCCCTGGCCTTGTCCAGATGAGGGGCTGGAAGGCTTCCTTTTGCCGTTCCTTCTCCTCCGCCTGTAAAAGTCCTTGTCTCAGTTGAGGAGAGCAGGACCGCAGTTGCAGCTGCTAGGGCTTGAAGTACTTCCTTTGGGTTGCTGGGGAGTGCATATGCAGGACTTCATAGTCACCCTTGAGTCCTTTACGCTATGCAGCCTAGAGTCAGTCTGTCCCATGATCAGGCCTGTCCTGTCACAGGGCAGCTCCTGCATTGTCTGTTGAACCTCAGGCGGTAAGCCCATGGCTTGTAATCAAGAGGTGCGCCTCATGGCAATTCCTGAGGACAAGGTACACGCTACCAAGTCCGCAGCATCCAGTGAGACCTGTAAAGTGCTCCGTGCTACTGCCTTGCCCTCCTCTACCAAAGCCCCAAACTCCTCCCTGGACTCAGGTGGCACAAGCTCCTTGAACTTGACCATTGAGTTCCAGGAGTTGGAAGTTGTATCGGCTCAGGATCGCCTGCTGGTTGGCAATCCTGAGCTGGAGCCCCGTCCCGTGAAATACACCTTGATGCCAAATAAGTCGTCGCTCGGCATCTTTGGATTTAGGCACTGGGGCCTGCTGCCCCGCCTCTCTTTCTCATTCATGGCTGCAACCACCAGACAGCAGTACTGCAGGTGCATGAAGAGGTTTTTGTACCCCTTCAAAGGCACAAGGTACTTCCTCTCCAGACCTTTGGCAGCAGGGGGGATGGAGGCTGAAGTCTGCTAGTCAGTCTTGGCATTGGCCTGAATAGTTTTGACGAGGGGAAGGGCCACACTCAATGGACCTTCCAGACCAAAATGTCTACCACTGGGTCCTCTGACTCCATCACCTCCTTGGCCTCCAGACCCACATTGCAGGTCTCCCTGTGCAGAAGACTCTGGTGGGCGCGGCTGTCTATGGGACATGGCCCAGAGACAGAAGTGCCTGCAATGGCCTTGTTAGGGGAGGGGGATGAAGAGGCCAAGGTGGGAGGAACAGGATCCTCCCAACCCTCCTGGTCATCAGGTGCCTGATGACCTGCTTTGCTATCAGCCTCTGACTCAGAAACTGGTGCTGGAATTGGTTCTGAGGGGGGTGGGAGCACGGCACCTCCTCAGCACCACTGCGGGGGGGGGGGGCAACTGCCTGAGGCTTCTGGCACCCCCGGTTCAATGGTGGCCGACCAGAAGCCTTTAGACTGGGTACCCTGGGCCTGGTGGCATGAGTGGCAAGTTTGTAGAAATTTTGGTGGTGCCCAGAACCCACCCCCCTAACTCTGGCCCCCCAAACTCCACCCCCACCTGCTTAAGGCTCTGGGAGGGGTTAAGGGGGAGGTCTGGGATGCAGGTCCTGGGCTGGGGATTAGGGTGCAGGGGGATGAGGGCTCTGGCTGGGGATGAAAGGTTTGGGATGTTGGAGAGGCTCAGGGCTAGGGTAGAAGGGCAGGGTAAGGGCAGCCTGCCTTGCCATTAGTGAATGGTGGGCACTAGGACCCTGGGGCAGCAGACAGCAGTTCTGCCAGGAGCCACTCTACTCCTGCAGAAGCAGGCAGGGCAGAGGCACTGCGCTGCTTTCTGTCAGGCAGGGACGTGGCTGGGCGGGGAGACCTTCGGGGGCCGGAGCCCGATCCAGGCAGGACCAGGGGAGAGACTCAGCTCCAAATACTGCTGGAGCAGGGCCCCCAGCCCTGAATATTCCTGGTGCTTGAGCACTGCAAACATATATAACCTGCCGCCTATGCCTGGTGGTACACCTTTAGGGTCCAGAATGGCCTCTGAGCTGGTCCCTGTCACTACAATGGCCATGGCCCTGCCCTCACCTCAGGGCATGCATGGCCTGACCGGTGCCAATCCCACTTTGAGTAACTAGGCCCTGCCTCCAAGCCCAAGTAACAGGATTGGGACTGCCGAGGGCCATGATGGCACTAAACGGAGCAGTGCTGCGAAGCCATGCCGCAAAGCAGTGCCATGACCTGGAGCTACGTGGGGTTGAGCGGCACTGGGACCAGTGCCAGGTCCGGTACCTGCTCCTCAAAGGTGACTGGTGTGTGGATTGTGTCACAATCAGGAGTGCTGGCATGATCTGGAGCAGCGCCACAAGTTTGACCTGTGCTATGAGTATGACCAGCACTGTGACTGGGAGCTGTGCTGGGACTCGACCAGCGCTTCCAATGGCTGGATCATCACTGGTTTGCCTCGAGATGGTGACATACACTGTAGCATCAGAGGCTTGGTGTGGATTGTAGGCGACCTCAGTGCTGTCATGGTGATGTGGTTCCTCGCAGCTGCAAAGGTATCCACAGTGGATGGCAGCTGTACCGCCTCAACGCTGTAGATTGAAGAGTCCAATGGCATCAGACCCGACAGTCCCCCTTGCGGGGCTGAAGGTGATGGTGCTGCTTCTACAGGCTTTGGCCCTGAGTGCTGCTCTCGGGGACATGCCCCATTGGCCAGTTCCAGGAGGGTGGATCTTGGATGAAGAGCCACTCCTCCCTTGCTTCCGCGGCCACTTCTGCGCCGGCAAGTGGGAGTGGTGCCGGGGAATGGCAGTGCCATGGACTACCAAAGTCCTTCTGTGGTGCATCAAAGAACTTGGTGCTAGATGCTACTGCACTGAAGGAGGCTGAGGTCTAAGTGCCACCTCCATAAGGAGCTGCTTAAGGCAAAAGTCTCACTCCTTTTTGGTCCTAGGGCAAAACCCCTTGCAAATCCTGCATCTATTGTTTGGTAAGCCTCCCCTAGACACTTCAGACAAGTGTTGGGGAGGGGGGTCTCACCCACTGGCACTAGCTTGGAGCCAGACTTGCTAGGCTTGAATCCTTGGGACTTGGGCATGAAAGCCCTCCCAAGAAAAAGCAGTCGGGACAGAGGCTGAACCCCCAAGCCCAACTGCTACTAACTACTATGAAAATAAACTACAAAAACTAAAGAAAAATTATAACGACTAGAAAACAAGAGATAGGGAAATGTGGAGAACTTGCTAAGCAAGACATCTCAGTTCCAACGACCATTATGGGCGGTAAGAAGGAACTGAGGGAGGATTGCATCAGCAGGGTCATTTATTGAGTGCCATAAGGTGCCACTCCAGTGGGCTCCACAAGGTGCCACTCCAGTGGGCTCCACAGCCAACCCGATGGGTGCTGCTAGGGGAAAAACTTTCCAACAACTTTGCATGCAGTACGCACACACCGAATTGGAATTGATATGAGCAATCACTCAAAGATTTCTCTGACAGAGCAAGAAGCATGGGTTGGTAATACTGTGTAACTATCTGTCTTCCTCATCTATTGCCCTCCTCCCCAGCTTCACTCTCATTGGTCATCCTGGTTTACAGAGGAACTGCAGCCAAATAATTCAAGGAGGTTGATAAACTGAGGAAGGTTCACAGAAAAGTGACAAGAATGATTAAGGGATGGGAGGACCTGCTAAACAGATTGAGCTCCTTGAGTCTAACAGAGAATATTAAGGGGTGATAGAGCACAGGCTACACATACTTGCATGGGGAACTACTATTTAATAATGGGCTCTTCAGTCTAGCAGACAAAAGTCTAAACACAATCAAAACAGCTGAAGTTGAAGCTAGACAAATTTAGACCGGAAAAACATTGCAAATTTTTGACAGTGAGAGCAATTAACCATTGGAACAATTTACCAAGGGTTGTAATGGATTCTGCATCACTCACAATTTTTCAATCAGGATTGGATGTTTTTCTAAAGATCTGCTCTAGTTCAAAGAATTAGTGCAGGAAACTCCTCTGGTCTGTGCCATACAGGAGGTCAGACTGGATGAGCACAATGGTCTCTTCTGACTTTGGAATCTAGGTAAGATAGCTGGAGTGGCTCAGGTACCAATAATTTCTCACCCTACAGCTCCTATTAAGTTTGGGACCCTGTGTTTCCTCCCATCAGTGGCCAGTGAGATTGACCAGCAGCGATCCTGAAACAATGTGTGTTTGACAACTGAACAAAGCATCAGAGAGAAAAGGTTTACACGCCAAAAAGCCAACACACCACTTTAGTCTCATCTAATCTTACAGCTCACTACAAGGTAAGTTAGACGGACTTTTCTTTTATTACGGGAGCAGAACAGAACCAACTTACCTTCTTTTAGGAGGCCAAAGAAATCCTGGGACCTGACCTGATCTCAGTTTTGTCTCCTAAAGACACTCTTTCCTCTCCCAGGTGATAAGTTGTTTCTTTACATCCTCTCTCTCCCTCCATGTACCTGGTTCAATTACCAGACTGCTCATGGTGTCTTTGTCACAGGCATGAGCTCTTCCTTGTGCAGCAGGTTGGTTTTCCCCAATCACCCTGAGTCAGGCCACCTTGTAGAATATGGTAGTTGATCCATTGCTTAGGTAGCTAGACCTATTCCATCTCAATGGCTTACAATCAGTGGACTTGTGATTGTGCAATCCATGAGGAAAGCATTGAGCTGTCTTCTCCCCTCTGTCAGGTGAATAGTTAACATAAACCACGTTGTGGGACACACATCAATGCTCACTACACAGCACCCACACATTTGTCACAATGATTTTGTAAATCTCGTGCCATTGCTGTGGGGGATGCCAAGATCTACTCATGCTTGAAAGATCAAAGCACACTACAGGGCTTCTAGCGAGCAGGAACCACATGGCCATAGTGTGCTGCAAGCTGGGGTGTCAAGCTGCAGTACTCTAGCATGCGGTGTCCATGTAGACATGTTGATCAGCTTTTGAAGAGTCTGACCTTAGCCATCACATGTGGCTATCTAGGAAGCCTAGCACCTGAGGGGCCTTCTGCCCAACAGCAGCCCTTCCACCTATTTTCACCTTGTGCTCACACAGCTCTCAACCCATTCATGCTTTTTCTCAGTAGTTCTTGGAGGCTGCAGTTGATTGTAAAGACCATGACATGTACAGAAATAGAGGCCTCGTTTAGGCAAGTTACTAAAATGCATAGAGAGCAATCCTGTACTGGACTCCAGGAGACTAAATAACTATTCCATCCCTCTCACACCTCCAATTCTAGGAAGATACTCCTTCCCAGACTGAGCAGAGGAGAGAAGTGCTACAAAGCCACATGTCTCCAAGAAGGCCTCTACTGCAAATGCATAATACCCACTTAGAAGGAACTCCAATGTCACTAGTGCCAGAAAGATGTGTCATTAGAGGCCTTGTCTGGCTCTTGTTACTTGGGGCTCAAGGGAGCATTCAGTCTTGCTAAGACATGCTTCTCCAGTTCCAACAGCTTTTGATAAAATGTTTCAGCAGTTTCTTCCTCCACATCCATCTGCAAGAAAACCAGAGCAGTAATATTAGACCAAGGGGGCTGCAAATGTGGACTGACATAGAACCTCTGGATGTTACCAGAGATGGGCAAAGCCAAGTACAGACTCAGTCTCCTCCTGAAAGGCACCCACTAAGCCATTTGTGTCATGTGCCCAGAGAGCTGGTTAGGAGTGTAGCCCCAAATGACTGAGGGCTAGCATCGCCCACAGATGAGCTACAGCCCCAAATAAAAGGAATCTGCTTCATGTGGGATAGCATGTGGCATCACTGTCTTCGGGGGAAGGAAAGCTCCCCCAGCATTAGCACAAGTTGCCAAGAACACAGGGGTAAACTGTAGCCTCTGCAGTGAGGAAACAGCAGCACAAGCCAGGAGGAACTTGCATGGTGTACACTACTGAAGCCCCTCCCCCCTGCCACCCCTCTGAGGCTCATTCAAGACAGCCAGCAATAACCACAGCTGGAGGATGCAAAGGGTGAAATCTAGGCTTTCAGCTGGAGTCATCACCGCCTAACATCTTTTACTTCACTCTGACTCTGTAGAGGGAGTTCTCCTTTGCTATAGCGTAACTGGCTGTGGGTTCTGGGACTGCACCCCTTCAGCTGCCAAGCATCCCATGCCTGCCTACTGTACTCCTCTCTCTCCATTCCAGCCTTGCCTGGCCCCCTGCACTAAACTCCAGCTGCCCACCCAGAAGTAGATCAAGTGTATAATTAAATCAGCTAGAACAAAGTTTGCTTTGTAAGCTCTTTGGTGCAGAGACTGTTATATCTATACCATGTCTAGCACAATGTTACGACTGCAATAGATGTATTATCTTGTGTGCTTGCTACAAAGTCAAAGTAGAACTGTACAATCGGCACAGAGCCTGAATTGAGGACTAGTGGAACAGAAGGGGGCTTGTCAGAACTTCCTAAGGAGAAGGCTATAAAAGGGTGAAAAAAGAAAATACTCCCTGTCTCACTGAACTACACGTCGTGGTGGGCAGCAGTGGCAGGAGATTTTTTCTCCACCTCCCAGCAGCAGAAATCCTGCAGGTCTGCTTATACCTCTCAGTGGCACTGAAGGGAATGGGAAAGGCTGGGCCTCACGCTGGTTTTGTCTGAACTCCTATGATCCAATTAAGTTCAAACCAATCCCCCTATTAGTCCATTGGGCTTCCATGTCCTCTTTGCAAGAAATTGTATCAAGCCTTGTGCTGGTGATTCTGGTCTTGCTGCAGAAGGGTTGGGGACACTGTCCTGTAATGCCTACTTGAATGGCCACCTACCTATGCACTCAGTTAGTACAAAGGCAGTGCATTCATATAGTGAGATGCAGAGATTGGCAGGCTAGGTTGGGCACAGCGCAGTAAAGTATAAATGGCAGCAAGGGTGGAAGACTCAGGTTCTCGGGTAAGAGTTTTCAGCCCATATGTAAAGTCCAGCTCTTCCAATTTGTACTCCTAGGGGAATTCTACACCACTGCATGTGCGCAGAATTTGTATTCCTCCGCTGATTGCTTCGCTGTTGAAAAGTGGCTTTCTGACAGGGAAGCTGCGAGAGTGGTCATGCACCATTCTGCAGCAGCATGGCCACGTTCTTTAGGGCACCCAGAGCAGCCAGCAGAGAGAGAAATCACTGCAGTGTAGGAGAGGAGGGGTGTTCTGGAGATATGCCAGTGGTGGCTCCTATGATGTACTGGGCTTGCGTGCTACTCCCAGCTGGGCTGGGGGAGTACAGGACTTCCTCTTCCCCTGCAGGGTGGCTGGGGCAGGGTGGAGGCAGACCCACCCCCAGAAATCTCCCCCAGCTGCAGGAAGCTCTGCCCCCACACCTTCTTGCTCCCATCACTCTTCACCATGGTGGGCGGGGAGGGAGGAGAGGTGTCACTGAACAGGGAGCCACTCCATCTGCATTTGGACCCACCCCATACCCAGAACCCCCCACCCAGCCTCACCCCCTGCATCTGGAGGCCCCATCTAGCCCCACTGCCCCTACATCCAAACCCTGACCCCTGCTGAGCGCCCCCTTGAACCTCAGTGAGCCCCACCCACTGCACCTGGACCACTGCGACAAGCCCCACACTCACTCTTGAACCCTGCTCCACCTAGCCCCACTCTCCCAGCACCTAGACTCCTGAGGCCCCCATACCCAGGATCCCCCCCCCAATGAGCCCCATTGCCCCTGCACCCAGAATGAGCCCCTCCTTCTGCATCCAGATTCCCTGCCTGTCTACAGGCCTGACACAAAGGACAGGATGTTTCTGGGGCAGTCCTAGCCCTTGGGTTGTGTCAGACTTGGTGGTGAGGCTACACCTGACCCTGTGTCCTGGGGGAGGGAACTGCAGGGTGATCTCCCCACTCTATACAGCCAGGGGCCTGTTACCCCCCTGCCATGCTGGAGCCTCCACATTTATTTATTGACAAATACAATTTGCAGAATTTTTAAATATTGTACACAAGATTTTTATTTACTTGGTGCAGAATTCCCTCAAGAGTAAATTGGGTTTCAGAGTCTTTACTATATTTACCTTTCGGGACTCCACATAGTTCTTCCCCATTGGTGAAATACAGCTGTGATATTTCATTAGTGCATCCAGTGACTCTGGCTTTTGTTTGAAGAGCCATACCTTTAAAGACAATAGCATAGTTGTGTAGGCAGGCAGTCCAGCTTGTTCTGACAGCCTTGTATTTTAGAACAAAACAGCTAGGCAATGTGCAGGGGGAAGAGGATGCCAGACTGTCCAGTTTCCTCAATGAGATATTCCACTTAAGCTCTGCTCCCTGTGGTACTGGGAAAAGCACAATCCATGCTCCTAATAGACATTAGTCACACTTACCATGTCTTTAGAGAGATATGCCATGATTCAACACAAGCTGCTTGAGGCAGGAGTTACTGGGTTCAGTTTGATGACTTGTATTACAACAATTTGTTCTGACTTACACGGTCCCTTCTGGCCTCACATCTATGAATACAGGTCCTGGTTTCGGTAAGACCAGAAGGGATCATCACAAGTGAGATCTAGAGACCACAAGGTGTCTCTGAAGGGGTTATATATATTTTTAAATAGGTGAGGAAGAAGGTGAAAAGCTATTTGTTTGAAGAACCTCAAATACCAGCTTAGTGTCTTAATCACTTTCCACAGTAAGTGTCAGATGTGCAGGGCAAGAGTAGAGAAACACTGCTTTGTAGGTTTCCATCTGGCAGAGGAGGCAATCACAGTCAGCACCAGACACCTGGGGGCTGGGAGAAGTTACACGCTGCAGATAAGCAGTGATTTGAGGTGCAAGCCATGCTACATACCTGAGCTTCTGCTCCATTGTACGGAGTTAGTGTGTAAGTCTTGGTGAAAAAGCGTATCTGAAAGAGAATAAGAAACAAGACATGAAACTTACTAGCAACTATACCTTGGAGAAGGGAATGAAGACTGAGCTCCCTGGAGGTCAGCAGTAGTGTCAAGGCACAAGGCCCTCTGTTGCTAGCGGCCTAGCTAACAGCTCTCCCACCCCTTGAGTAAGGCCTACCTCTGTATAGCTAGATGACCAGGTGTCCCTTTTCAGCCCAGGGCCACTGCAGATTCACTAGAACCATCCTGATGGCCAACACACCACCACCAGGTTGCTCCCTGCTGCTGGGGGGTAGGGTGAGCACAGGGGACCAGCTAGCCCCCGTATATGCCTTTCTTCCAGCCACCTCCTTCTTGAGCTGGCTCCCAAGCGGTGGGTGGAGTACAATTTGTCACACCCTGTCATCCAATGAAAAGGGATTCAGTGAGGAGGCAGCCAGCAGTGATAGTAGACTTATTTGGGGCTGGCACATGCAGGTTCCAACACCAAGCAGGTAGCAGTTTGTGGCAGCAGTGCCGAGGCCAAACAGAGCCAGCTGATCTGGGGACAGATAGAAAGGTGTCTGGCTGACAGACATAGGAAGTCTGGCTGTCTTTAGATAGTGTTTGAATATTAGCAAGGCTGGAAAACTGAGGGCTGCAGAGGAAGAATAGGCACAGGATGAGACAGTCAAGGAAAGAGGCAGGGAGAAAAAAGAGTAAAGGGAGGTGAAGGAAAGTGAAGAGTGTGGAAGAGGCCACTTTCCACTAGAGGTGTCAGGGAGAAAGAAAATACACCTGAAAGCTGGGGACTTCACTGCTGAAGTTTGTATTCTCTTAGGAATCATTTTCCATGTGTAGGAACACTAAAGGTGAATTGTTTAGAGGCACTGATTATCTAGCTCTGTTTCTACTGGAGTGGGAAGTTTCCCATATGCCAAAGCTTAGTGCTTTGAAAATACCAGCCTAGTTAGTAATTATGGTTCATGTGTTCAAGAACAGTCTCAGATTTGGAGTCCCTCTGCTTTTAGTTGCCCAGTTTCTGCTTAATTCCCAGAGATGCTGAGCACCAATAACTCTGATTGGGGCTATGGGAGTGGCGAGTGCTCAGCACCTCTGGGAAATGAACCTAAAGGCATAAGGCTGAGCAACCAGAGATCAAAGGCCATGGTTAAAATCTGCTTCCCCATCTAGGGGCTCCCCACTAGCACTTCTCAGCAGCAATACTGATCTTGGGCCATAAAAGGAGATCGGCAGTAGAGTCCCCTTTCCAGCTCCAGAAAGCCTCACTCACTGCAGAGCGTCACCCCACTCTTGTGCTTTGGTTTAAATTAACTGAAGGGAAATTCCCAGGCTTGGCTGTTTTAAGCTCCCTTTCTTTTCTAGCCTATACCTGTCCCAGATGCTAGCTCTCGATTTCCCAGAGGGATACCTCCACCTTCCTGCTATCAAGGTGGAGCATAATTCACCTACAGTTCCCTAAGGATTTCAACACCTGCTAACAGAGTGAAGCAGGAGATCCTTGCCATTCTGTTACAACATGCATGGCAAAGGACTCCCTGTACCAGGATATAGCTTCTTCTCTCGCTGTTGCAGCACATAGCACACAGTAGTATCCCATCACAAGGCACTTAACCATGGGACACCACCTAACTGGTAGCATTAGCTTCACACCCATTTACAAACATATGGGCAAGGAAAAAATGGCTGGCTCTTCACCAGCCCTCTCCAAGCCTCTGCAGAGAAAGAGCCTCATGCTATCTAGGCATCTCTTTGCTGAAACTCCACCTCCCAGATAGACCCTGCTCATCCTAAGGGCCAAATAGTCACTTTGCTTCACATTGGGTTGGGAAGTGGCCTTTTGCCAATCTGCTACATTTCCATTCATACTAGGAGCGAAAGACACTGTACAACTGCTTGGGTGATAAAGCACTGTGTATACCCCAGGAGTGAAATGCCCAAGACCATCCCAGCCCAAAGAAGAGTTGAAAATAAACCCAGTTTCAGAGGGATTACTCACTATCCACATGATGGGCATAAGCAGCTTCCAGAAGAAAGATGGCAGAATTCCATAAGTCAGGTTAGTCATCACAAGACCTGGGCAAACTACACTGGAATACAGCCCCTGCAGAAGTGGGAGGAAAGGATACAAGTCAACAGTAAATGCTGCAAATCTGCTTGGAAAGCATACACCAGACAAGTATTTACAAGGCAGCTTGCACCTTCCAAAGGCCTCACAACATAAAGTCAGCAGACGTCCCTGCGCAGTAGTGAGCAGAGATGTGTAGAGAAGTATTACACATTCCTCATCCTTATTATAGTTAAGCCCTCTCCCACCACACAAGCAGCAGTAAGGGATGGCAACTCTTTCCAGAAAGAAGGCTGACACTTATGGACTGACACAGAACAAAGGAAAGCAGAATTCATTCCAGTCACAGGCCCAAGACAAGGAAGGCCCTGCCTTTCGTCTGAGATCATAGTTGGTCAACAGCTCCCACACCAATATCAGTTGCCATGCCAGATTTTACAGGCCATCCTGTCATATTAGATAGGGCACGTATTTTTAGAAGGGCTATCAACTCCTACCTCTGAGCATAAGCCACATCAGTAGGCAGAGGTTTCCCTTACAGGCAGGTTATTCTATAGTTGTTCCATAGAAGTTGCTTGCACCTTCGGCTAAAATGTTTCTTAGCCAGTCTTAGGCAGGTTGCTAGATTAGATGGACTGCTTAGTTCGTGAGACAGAGCAGGCCAATCATCATGGGGATGACTCCACAGAATGGAAGGTTTATTATACATCAACACAATGCAGCCAACGAACACAGAATGTCTATCCCAAAGGCAAGGCTACAGCTTCCAAGTGTTTTGAAGGTAAGAGCTCAATTATGCGTCATGTTTGAAATCTAAAAGCAACTTCTGCAAACATTCCCCACCACATCCTACTAATCATACCTACTTGAAACTCACCCTAGCCAAGCTCCTTCACATCCATGAGCAATCTATTAAGCAACTGAACACTGCTATGTGGAACAACTATGCAGCAACATGCTACTGCCACTGAAGAGCATCCCAGCTTATCAACATTTCTGAGGCTTTCATGCTCAAGTGTTACAGCTTTCCACATCATACCACAGGGTAGACACCCTCACCTGCTTGTTAAAGTACTTGTTCAGAGCCACACTAGCAAGGTCAGTGGCATATTTGGAGGAACTGTAAGACACTTTGCCTTTGCTGTGCTGGTAGTCAGTGAGACTGAAAGCAGACTTCCTGGCATTGCTGGAAGAGGTCCAGATGAGTAGGGAGGGCTTTTCAAGGCAACATAGCAGAGGCTCAAGCTGCCGAATCTAAGGAGATAAAAGACAGTTATTGTCCTGGGATAATTACTGAAATGGATATTTGAAAATAATTCCTACTTCTCAGTTACACAGGTCTAGAGGGTAGGGGTTTGGGTTAACTGACTGCACAAGAAACAAGTGGAGAATCACATCACTGGTGTACCCCAGACCCACATCCTGGTTGGTAGCATTTTATAGCCTGTTTGTATTCACTTTGCAAAGGAGATAGGCTGCAAAGTAGTGAGAACCAGGTCTTTGTTTGTCTTAGGAGCCAATATGTCTGCTGGCTGTGCAGAGTAACCCTGAAGTAATTCTAACTCTTTCAGTAATTAGTGTTGCCTGCACATTGGGAAATCCCAGACCTGGCTGTCATTCAGCCACTAGAAGACAGCTGACCAGGCCAGGGTATGTACAGGGGTGGTGTGGGCTCCTGCCCTATGCCTGGGCCACTGCACATTACTCAACTACACTCCAGACTGGGTCAATGTACAGGAACACTGGAAGAGAGTTGAAACTGACTCATTTAATTCCTGCTCTATGCAAAACTGCACTGACCCAGAATCAGGGCCTGACTGCCAGAAGCAGCTGTACCAGTATAAAGTGCCCAAAGAAGTTGGTTTCAAACACCGCCTGCAGGCCATCTGCAGTGATGAAGTCTTCTTGAGTTATCAGCCCCTCTGCTGTGCTCAGCATGTGGACTGCTTTCCTAGAATACAGGACGACAGATTTTAGACAGAGCTACAGCTTCTTTGGGTGACAATTTTATTGAACAATTCTAAAACATCCTCACTTACCAGTTTTAGCATTTTGACCAGCTCTAAAAAAGACTGGAAAAACTCCTTGCAGAACCAAATTCAGAAGCAGTTTTTATTCTGAAGGTTCAAAATAGTCTTTGGTTTTTCAAAAAAATGACTTGTTAAAAAGGAAAAATTCTGATAAATCTTAAATATTTAACAGCATAAATTTTGAAAAACAAAGGTCCCAGTGCCAGGGTTTTTTGTTTGCTTTGTAGTTTTAAAAACAAAATTGTTAAAAAAAAAAAAAAGTCTTTCGACTGAACTTTGACAGTCAGCTCCAATTTTTACTGAGATTTGATTTTAGAGATTTGTTATTACAATAGAAAACAGTTTAAAGAAAACTGACCAGTTTGCTGCTCACAAACTAAATGGGAGCCTGTAACATAGGCTGTAACTCAGGAAAAGCAGTCTGGTTAGTGGTTAAAGCAAAAGATGAGAGTCAGGAGTTCCTGGCTCTGTCAGTCACTGAATTTGCACTCACTTAACTTCCATAACTCTGTTTCCCTATATCGAGAGAGAGAGAGAGATGGGGATGACCTATTTCAGAGGGATACAACAAATCATAATTCATTGCTCTTTGAGAAGTACTTGATGCTCTGCAATGTTGTGGGTGATCTCCTGCTCTCTCTCAGCCTCCTGTGCACACCTACAGGCTGATCCTAAAGACTCAATGAAGGCTGTATCGTGACCCATTTCTATTAGTATTTTTTGCCTCTCCATCTACAACCCCCACCTCATGCCCAGTAGGCCATTAATACATCTGAGTTGTCTGGTGGAGTTCATTCCTCCTTCCAGCTATCAAATCCATAGTCTCCACCTACAGCACCAGTTTTGCCTCCACACTTATGCTGTTACAAGACCTGTGCATACACCAGCCTATGTTAAGGGTATCATTTTTTTACAGATATGGTTACATTGGTATAAAAATGCCTTATACCAGTATGGCTTACTCCTTCTTCCCATATAGGAATCAACTGTACCAGTATAAGCACTTGTATACCAGTAACTGTCTGTATGATGTGAGCTGTAACGCTCTAATCATACACCAGTACAGTTAAAGCTTTCCATGTTTGAGAAGTCAGCAAATGGATTTAGACCTTCAAACTGTTCATGCTGGCCATCTTCAGCCTTGGCTCACATCCAGTTTCTCTTCTCCTGTTCTCAAGCTGTTAAACACAGATGTTAAGAGCCTGTCAGAGGTAGAGACCTGACACTACCTTAACTATGGCATTCCCAGCATGCCTCTACAGCAGTCTCAACTCTACTTTTGATTTTCATCTGCCAATCAAGATCTTGCTGGTCTCTTTAAACAGAGAAGTCGCTCACCATCACCTCACCCCCTACTTCACTAGAGGCTCAAACCTCAGAAGCCCCTTACTTCTGCCTGCTCTCTCTTTAATACCATTCCCTGCCTCAATACATGTGTCTCCTTCCTTCTCAGACTCCTCACACCTTCCCCACTGCCTTGAACATACTGTTCCCCTATGCTTTCAAGAACTTTCTTTAGACCAGGGATTCTCACAAACTTTTTGGTGACCACGTAATAACCTTGTGACTCCCTGAGGGATCACGACCCCCAGTTTGAGAACCCCTGTTATAATTCATTGAATCCAGTTTGGCAAGCCTTTCTGCTTTACCTGGACTGTAAACTCTTCTGAGCAGAAGGCCTTTGTAGGCCACCATGCACATTTATGACTTTCTAAGTAATGATTATAACAGAAAAAAGATTTGTTCACCTTTTAGCTAACCACTCACTCATTCAGTGTTTCATTAACCATCCCTCACATTATCAGCCATCTGAAATCTCAGTGAATCACTAGAACTTTCATTCATGCCATCATCCATTTCTTATCTCCCTTCTCCCTACTTGTCCAAGGACAAAACTAGGAAAATAAAAGTATCTGTTACTTAAGGATGGTATCTTGTACCCAGAAAAGAGACCAGAGATCAGTGCTTTGAAGTTAACATGGGTATTTGGCATGATCCCAGCATTCAGGAAGAGATAGTCCAAGCGCTGAAACCTACACAAAGGAAACACAAACAGTACAGTTTGTTATGGCTATTATCTATAGCATATGTTGTTTAAAAAAAAAAACCACACCCCACCCACCCCTAACACAGCTAATGCTAGTCCATAATGGAGAGAGAAGCTCAGAGACAAGTCATTTCTGTATTTTGATGTTCAAAGTAGTATTAAGCTAATCATGAAGATGTCATTTCCCAAAAAAAAAACTAGACATGATCCCGAGCGAGGATCCAGAATAAATTTCCCCAGGTTCTGAGACTACTCAGATTCAGAGTTCTTGACAGAGCCCATTATAGGGATCTGAACTGTAAAATTCATTCTGAATATAAAAAGTCTCACAAAATCTGGAGTGTTGGGGGGTGTCAAATTTAGAGTTCTTAAAATATAACTGATGACAACAAGTAATCCATTTTCCAAATGTCAGTTAGCTATCCAGAATTTTCTTCAAGAGAAAATAAGATTAGGTTAATTCAATGGGATTTAGGCAGTTAACATCCACAGGCTAATATCTGTGTTATAAAAATCCCAGGCCCAACAGATATCACCACAGTAACTCTGCATTTATTACTTTCCAAGTAACAATCTCAAAGCAGTGTGTAAACAAAACTGCGCCACCCCTGAAACATAGGCAAGTGAGGAACCCAGACGTGAGGACCTGCAATGGAAGAATCAGATTTCCTATTTTTGCCACCATCAGTTCAGCTCCTTTGGGGAGGTTGGAAGCAATACTGGGAGCCTTAGTACATACATCTTGAGGCCGATGCATTTTTGCTGTGTTGTCTACCCTCTCAGAGCAGACCTAGATGGCTCTCCTGCTTCAGAAGAGCTAGTGGAAGCAACATTGGGAAGGCTTTAGGGAAACTTGGAAAACCAACTTTCCTGTTCAAGATATGACATTGTGGCCACCAACATTAAGGCAAGTGGCAAACAGACCACTTCCTGTCTGAAGCTGCCCTGTGTCCTGGTTTCAGGGAAAAGCATTAGCATTTCAGGCTCAGTGGTGTACTTTTGGACTGTGGTAGGTGAAAGAGGTCACTGCAGTAGCGAAAGAGGTAAGATTGGTGGTCGTGGGGGAAGGGGGGGAGAGAGACACACACCAGAAGAGGGGCTTGTAACATTCCTATGCTGTGTACACATTGAATTTCCACATTTTGTGAAGCATGGTGCCCAAGACACTGGCTACACAAGGACTTTGCAGAGCCTGACAGGACTTAGTTGGTATTGGTCTTGCTTTTGCTTTGAGCAGGGGGTTGGACTAGATGACCTCCTGAGAGCTCTTCCAACTCTAATCTTCTATGATTCTAGGACTGCTCCCTGAAGCAAATGCAAGCTGGGCAAGGAGCTCCCCCTTTGCCCTACGCACACTAAAGGATAGCATTTGGAAAAGAGATTTGAACAGCACCAGCTGAGCTCAAGGAGGGCACCTCTCAGCCCTGTCCCCCTATTCTGAGTGGAAGAAACTGACTGTGCTTCAGACTTATTTCCAGGCCTGGCTCCCAGTGCCACAGGCAGAACAGGGTGGGCTGGAGAGAGAGACACCTGCTGGATGCAGCAGGCTGAACCGGAGGGGTCCCAATTGCCCGCTCACCTCAGCCAGGGCTAGGGACACAGCACCCACCCGCCACAAGCCCGGGCGCACTCAGTCTCCACACACCTGCGCTGGATCTCGCTGGCTGCCCGCAGGACGGACTCCAGGCTGCTGACATCCAGGCGCACGAGGGTGACCTGGGCGGCCGGGTGGGCGGCCAGCAGCACGGCCTTGGTGGCACTGGCCTTCTGCATGCTCCGGCAGGCCAGGCACAGCCGGACCCCAGCGTCCTCCTGCAGCAACCGCTTGCATAGGGCGGAGCCGATACCACTGCAACAGCCCAGGGAGAGAAAAGCCCGGTCAGCGCGGGGCCGCCTCCAACCCCAACCCGAGCCCCCCGCCCCTGGGGTCCCATCCGCTCTTAGAGAGCCCGCCCCACACAGAGACAGAGCCCAGCCAGCTGCACGAGAGTGTCCCCCCCCCTCACCTGCTGGCGCCGGTGACCAGCACCACGGGCTGCATCGCGCGGTCCAGAGCGAGCACAGTAACCTAGCGAGCTTCACCGGGCGGCGTTACACACCGCGCGCCCGGGCAGGAAAACCGCCGCTCTGCCAGCCCCGCCCACTCTGGTTCCTCTCCCCACCTCCGCCTCGCTCCCGTAGACACCGCCCGGCACAGCAACCTTCCAATCAGGGAGCTCGCGGAGGCCCGGGGCCGTGGCGTGAGTGTGGGTTCATGGGATGGCACGGGCTGAGCGGCGCCCGGTCATCGCGGGGCTGCCTGGGCGCTCAGCAAAGTTGGGGTGGGCCGAGTGGAGCCCCTCCCGCAATGACAGCGGGGCTCCTGGCCCCTCCCCCATGGCAAGGGCGGGCTTGGGGCTCAGGGTTACCAGAGGGCCAGGCCCCCAGCAGAGGGTGCTGCGCAGGGCGGGGTCACAGTTTCTGTTTGGAATCTCCAACATGTATAAATAAGTGTAACGGCCTCCCGAGTAAATGTCGAGCCCATGTCTCTGCAGACAGGCCACCCAGGCGTATTTCTCTGTAGAGCTCATTTTTCCCAGCAGGGGCTGATGGCTCAGCAAGTACCCATGAAAGTCTTAGCAAGATGTGGGCCTGATGTTGTACTGTACATGCAGGCCCCCTTGCAGCAACGCAGCAGTCTTAAGTTGTCCCTTTATTATGGCCACTGGCTTGACAGCAATGAAAAAACTTGCTCTACATTTGCATTGGGAGAGGGAACTGAAAATAATCAATCTTCTGTGCAATCTTTAACAGTTGACCCAGACTGCGGGTTCCACCAGAGGGGATGATCACTGAGGTGAGCAAATCCGCCAATAAGTGCAGGACCCACCAAGGTAGAGGAGGAACTTTGTTACTGTGTATATATATATATATATATAAAAAAAAATTCCCCTCTCACCCCTATGGGTGGTATGTGTCTTCCTCAACCTCGGGTCCTCTACCAGAGGCCTGGGAGTTTGAGGGTTCTGCGCAGTATCTTAGCTGTTCCTAGCACTGCACTCGAGAGAAGAAGAAAGAGAGATGAATATCAATCAGTTACCCTGCATCGCCTTATCATCTTCATTTACTCTTTGTCAGTGATTGGGTTTTCTTGTGTTTGTGAAAGGTCATAGAGACCACGTTGTGGATAGGAACACACTTCGTGCATTGTGAAAAGAAAGCTTCTTGAGTATTGATCCGGACATGGGAGGCACGCCTTCTTCATTCAAATGGGTCTTACATCTCATATGGGAGAAATTTCCACTAAAATTCAGACGGCAGGGTAAGTAAACGTATGCTTTCACGCTGATTATGGCAAGAGGTGAAATACCTACTGGCTGACACCATTAAACTGGATATTGCGGTATCACCCGTTAGATGCTGCGTGGATGCTCTAATCTGTTCCTTTCTGTTTACAAAATAACTGGTCACTTCCACACTGTGGCGAGGCTAAGTGATGCACTGGGACAGCTTCATCCAGTGTTACCTCTCGTATGTAATTATGCGCTACTTGGTGATAACTTGGATTGTTGTGGCATTGCATGTTGCTGCAATGTCAAGCCATGGATTCCTACTCATGCTAATAATTTTGGGGGGGATACGTGTAATCCAAGGCTGCGTATTCGAACTGATGTAGCAAGAGATTACTTAATTGCTCTGTAACACAGTGTCTGATAATCGAATTGCCTTCTGTGGTCAAGTAGTATTACTAATTGCATACCCCATCAAGCCAATTTAGACCTACCTAATTCCTCCGCTCTGTGCTATACGCATTTACTCGTATCAACTTTGGACCGGGTGACCACAATCTTCTCAGTCGATAGACAATTCGTTGGTTTGTAACCGAATCTCACTGTAGATTGTATCGCCGCGCCACAGGTGGAATAGACGAGATCGATGTTCGTTCCAGAAAACAGGATAATCTGAAAGAGACAAATGTGAGTTAGATTGATTGAGGAAGCGGTAATATTGAATTAGAGTATATTGTCCCCAAAAGAGGCAGAACTATCTAAGTTTTGTGCCGTTAGTCCATCATCGAATCACAGTAACTTAGCAACAAATTTTTGATTTTGCAAAGACCTAAGCACTTTAACACTTCACAAGTGGAATTTGTGGATTGACAATTTATGAATTTTCTTCGAGTTGTGGAGGTTATACAAGATGCGGATAGGTAGTAGAAATTCCATTTAACTGATGCTTAATTCCAGATTATTGCAAATAAATGTTGTCTCCCCCGCCATTAAAAAGGCTGTTTAGTCATTTTTAGATATGTTCCACCAGGTGACACATTTCACTACAGAGCTACCCAACTCACACAATCCAATAATTTGCTTCTGATAACATGCGTGCTTAAGATTCAGAAATCGAGATAGAAGACTGGGTCACTTCAAGACATTGAAGTGCAGCTGGTTCACCCTTTAAAAGCAGTATTTCAGGGGTTTTTTTTTCCCCCTGTTTAGGATTACGCTCTTCCTTACCCGGATTAAAGGACTTTCGTGGAATCTCTGCCTCTTGTGTAAGCATTGAGCCTCCTGGCTGTGGCAGCATCGTTCTTAAATTAATTGGGGTGAACTGTATTTACAGGATATATTGTTCACCTCACGCAGAAATTTTGGAACTTCATTCAAAAGATTTGTGCCTTAAAAATATAGTTGGATCTATGGCGAAGTGTGCCATTATCACCTCAAAGGAATCAGTGGAATGCTCCTGGTAACACCATGAAGTTACAGCTTTCCTGCCGAAAATGTTACTAAACTTCGGCATGGACCAGCAAATGAGGTTTTAGATTCTCATTCTCTATGCACTACAAGTAGTGCTAGTGTTTTACAATAGGCGCGAACCACCCTTTCATCAATGCCTTTAATTCATGATTGGGAGCATGATCCAAGAATAAAACCTTTTCATTGAATTTTTTTCTAAATTAAGAATAACGTCTGTTTGTATATTTTAGTAAGTAGTTGAAGTAGTAGACTTTTTTTTTTGCCCCAATACCTTCAAGGCTTTTTAGGCTTTCTTGTAAAAGGTGACCTGCTGCAAAATGACAAACTCAAGGCTGGCATCTTTTTTTTGTTTTTTTTTTGGGGGGTTCCCCCCCTTCCCCCAAAAAACCCCAAAAAATGGGTGGGGTTTTTTACTTTGGTACAGGATTTTAAAATATAACTACAGGTGTAGCATAAAGCAATGCAGTGTCTTCTTAGTAAACAGTTACGGAAACACTGGTACACATAGAGAGCTATGACTCTGCTCTTCTTAAGCAGTGCACAGTCGCTCGTAGTATTATATAATGGCTGAGTAGGCGCGTGTATATTAATAGATCTATGGCAGAAACATGCAGGGCGCAGCACTACAATGCAAACATGTGCAACGCTAGATGTGAGGTAGCAATCAATAGCCAGACACAGACACTTTCTGAGTGCCAACAGTTGTGCAAAAAGAACATGCTGCAAGTAGTATATAGAATCATAACATATCCAGTACTTTTAGTGTTGATAGAGCCTTTATGCGCATATGTAACTGAAAGTGAAGAGAGTAAAGGAATTGGCGACATATCCACTGGATGGAAGTCGCTCTCTATATCCATGGTTGTTGTACGCGATGAGTACCTACATGGTGTCGCCAGACATCACACAGATCCACAGTGTGCGGCATTGAGTAGGCTTTCCTGTAGTCAATCCAGGCTGGGCTCAGATTGGTCTGCTCTAGACCTGTAATCTGGGCGACTGCTTCTATCTATGAGCAACTGGGTGTTTGAGCCTCTGGTGTGTCCCAATGCCCTTCTGAGCTGTGCTCATGTACTGGCCCCATGTGGTCCTGTAGCTTGGCAGCTATGATGCCTGATAGGACTTCCATGTTGTGGGAGGCAGGTTATTGGCCAGATAGTTGGACATTCTGTCCCTCTGCAGGGATCTTTCATATCACATTGTCCTCCTTGTGTTAGCCAGTTTGGGTGGAGAGCTGCTGCTAGCAGCTGTTCATCTGTGCTGCGAGCGTTCATGGCACGCTGTTAGTTTCTTTAGCCAGTAGGTGTGGACATGTCTGGTCCAGGTGCTGTCCAGCTCTTCATGTTCTTTGATCCGCTGCTGGATGTCTTTACTGTGATGGTGACTGGTTTCTGTTCTGGGAGATGCTGTGCTCTGTTCTCAGGTCCCTGCAGCCACTTTGCACTGGTGTTATGAGTCTTCTCTTTCTCCCATTATGTTCTCCAGTACTGTTCAGTTTCTGCTGCTGGTGGCTTCTGCTGTTATTGTGGTTGGCAGCTCAGTTGGGAGTACACCTTGGATGGTCTTTGGGAGAACAGGACATTTACTTTTGTCCTCTGCTTCTCTAGTGTATCTCCGTAGCCTGGTAGCCTGGCTGTGAGCTTTGTTTAGCGTCTCTAGGGCTCAGATGGAGTCAGGCCCTTGTATTTTTTTCAGTAGCCGAGTCTTATCCTTAATCTCTACACCTTCTGTAGTCCACCAGCTGACTAACTTCTCTCCGAGTCGCCTTGATCTGTATCCTCCAACCTCATTTTCCAGGGTGGGTAAATACTGTTGTCTTCTTGATCGTGTAAGCCAAGCATCTCCAGATTACGGAGGTCGTAGCGTATACCAGTTCATTGGTTGAGTTATGGTGGTAGTAGGGATGTCAGAGGGCTCTATTGGCATCTTCTAACATACTCTGATGGTACTCCACTGAGCCTTGGTAATCGGTCTCGAGGATTGACTGTAGCTAGTTCTCCATGATCTTATGCCTCATGTCAGCGTGCTGTGCTCTGCAATGGAGGGGGTGGCAGTGAAGTTTCAGCTCAGGTGTGGGCTGCACATCCACTTGTTCTTCCAGGTCTTCTTGAGTCTGGGATTAATGTGGAGTTGGTCTATCTCAAGCTGTGAGAGCAGCTTCCTCTTTACTATTTGAAACCGTTGGGTAACTAGCTGTTTCTCAGTAAGTGTGAGAGGTCTTTGTTCATTCACAGTCCCCTCATACGTTTCATATATCCCCTCATTAGGTCTACTGTTGTAGTAGCATTCCATCAATTCCAGGTTCTCTTGTCTCGTCATCGAAATCGTTTTGTTCCAGTAGCCCACTTATCGTCAGATTGTCCTGGTTCCTCAACATCTGGCGCGGACCTTGTTAATCCGGGTGACGTCCGAGCCGGCATGACTCTCCTAGTTCGTGTCACTCTCATATTTGAGGTAGGCAGGTGAAGCGTTAGGGGGTCTATATATCCTTACTATATGTTCCATTCTATGCATCCAATGAAGTGGGCTGTAGCCCACTAAAGCTTATGCCCAAAGAAATTTGTTGGTCTCTAAGATGCCAAAAGTACTCCTATTCTGTTCTTTTTGCAGATACAGACTAACACGGCTGCTACTCTGAAACCCATCTAGTCTGAGAATCCCTCCAGGGCTAGATGTGAGCTAGGTGGCATTGGAGCTTAGGTGACTTTTTGCATGGCCAAGAAGAACATGGGTACCTACGGTACTAGGTGGCGGCTGAATGGGAGTTTTGAGGATTGAAGCTTTGGAGTTAGGTATCTCAATCCCTTTGGGGATCTAGCCCCCAAAGCTGTCAGTCAGTCCAAGCTCATGTGGATTGGGGACTGTCCATCTGCAAGTGGCATGTGCTTCCAAACCATGGATGAAAGCACAACTGAGCCACACTTGGATTGAAAAAAAGAGGTGCTCGCAACTGGATTTAGTTTTGAATGGTTTCATAACATCATTCACTGACTGAAATTAGCTAAGGTAGAAACACACCATAAACTGTGTAATAAAGGGGTGACCCAGGATGCTGGCAGGACTCCAGGCACTCCACCCCTTGAAAGCCTACTGGCAGGGGGTCCTGCATCAGTGCAGGACACCACACAGACCTACTGCCATTGTGAGCCCTGACCAAGGGGATTCTAGGGAGAGATGGCAAGAGGGAGTACCTGGGGCTAGGCACAAAGGGCCACATCCACAGGCACCAACTTTTTTCTGCACCAGTGGGGGCTTGCACCCCCAGCCCTGTCCCGACTCCATCTCTGCCCCAAAATCCCTGCCCTAACTCTGCCCCTCCCTGCCCGTATTGGACCCCTCCCCAAATTCCCACCTCGGCTCTGCTTCCTCCCCCAAGCACGCAGTGTTCCCCTCCTTCCCCCCGCCAAGGCTTCCTGCACAAAACAGCTATTTCGTGGCACAAGCACTGGGAGGAAGGGGGGAGAAGTAGGACGTGGCAGCAGGGGAGAAGGCGGAGGTGAGCTGAGGCGGGTGGGGAGCTGCCGGTGGGTGCAGAGCACCCACCAATTTTTCCCCATGGGTGCTCCAGCCCCAGAGCCCCCATGGAGTCGGCACCTATGGCTACATCCACAAAGGGACTGTTGTCCCTAAAGCCCAACTTAGGCACTTAAGTCCCAGTTCTAGGCTCCACCACAACCCATAAAACTCCCGCTCGGCTGCCACTGCGTCCTGGAGGTACCTGAATTCACTCAGCATCTACATTTCCTCTGTAAACATTTTGTCAGCACCTAAGGGCTTGTCTACACTGGCAATTAACAGCGCTACAACTTTCTCACTCAGGGGGGTGAAAAAACACCCCCCTGAGTGCAGCAAGTTGCAGCTCTGTAAAGCGTCAGTGTAAATAGTGCCCCAATGCTGTAAGCCGTGCTCCTAGCACTGGGAGCTATGCCCCTCATTGGGGTGGTTTTTCTGCGACTACACAAGGCGCGTTAAAGCATTGCCAGTGTAGACTAGCCATCGGTCTCTGCATCCAGGCACATATATGTTGCCTCCCTCCACAACTGGGATCCATATGGCCTGCCAAAGTCCCAGTGCGATCCACATAGGGAAGATAGGCGCCAATGTTCCCTCTATTTTTTTCCCTCCATGTGTGGAATTAATTTTTTTATGTGCAGCACCAATATCGAAGCAATGTGCAGATGCATGTCACCAGTAGAAACAAAACCCCTAGATATAATAAATATATATTTTAGAAGCCCTCTCTCCCAGCTGCAGCTCTGGAGCTGGGGGAAAGGTGTCTCTCCCCACCTCAGCCCTAGGGCTGTGGGGGAGTCCTCTCTTCCCACCATAGTCCTGCATGCCCCAAGCTCCCCCATGACAGCCCCCCACCTCACCCCACTGTCCTCATCCACCCCCTATACTCCACCTCACCCTACACATCTTCGAGGCCCACCTATGGCTACGCCACTGTGTGCACTCCTGCACTAATCAGGTGTGTGGCCCTTAATGGCTTCTTTGTGCAGCCACACAGGCACACATCTTAGAGGGAACACAGGTAGGTGCTCCCCATTTCTCTCCCATGGTGTCTGATCCGGTAGGTGTCCACAGAGGCCACCCTACAGGACTCCCATGCAATATCTAGCCAGAGAAGAAGGCCACTTTGCCACTGGGAGCCCAGCAGATAGAACATGCACTTTGGATGTGTGAACCAAGGTTCAGTTCCTCCCTCTGCTTGATGGGGAGAAGAAAGGCTTTGAGTAAGGCCCTCCCACAGCTCTCAGGAGAGTGCTTGAACAGGGGTGGCTCCAGGTACCAGCACGCCAAGTGCGTGCCTGGGGCTGCAAGCCACGGGGGTGCTCTGTCAGTCGCCGCGAGGGTGGCAGGCAGCCTGCCTTTGGCAGCATGCCTGTGGAGGGTCCGCTGGTCCCGCAGCTTTGGCGGACCTCCCACAGGCTGCCGCCAAATCCGCGGGACCGAGGACCTCCCACAAGCAAGCCACTGAAGGCAGCCTGCCTGCCGTGCTTGGGGCAGCAAAATGCCTAGAGCTGCCCCTGTGCTTGAACCACCAGGCTGTGGGACATTCTGATGTGGGGCTTCCTCAGTCTTTCCTGTGGAAGCTGTTCCACTGGGAATAAACACTTAAACAGTTGTTGGAGCACAGCCTAAGGGAATGACTCTGCAGTTCAGTGGATAGGGCACCCACCTGGGAGGTGGGAGACACAGGGTCTAGTTGCCCCTGCTCCGGTGACTAAGTAGTTGTCCCCAATGCAATAGCTTCAGCAGGAGAGATGTAGGAAATCCCACAGCAATATATCACATGACACAATGGTTAGAGCACTCACCCGTGAGACCCTGTTTCTCCACATCAAGCACAAGAGGGGATTGAACCTGGGTCTCCCACATCCCAGTGGAGTTGGCTAATCACTGAGCTAAAAGTTTAAGGTGGGTGCCTCCTCCTAGGCAGGCATCAAACTCATTCTCACAAGAAACAGCTTAGCCACCTGCCTCCAGGAGAGGAGTTCCTAGCTGTGAATCACTGGCACGGATAGGTACATAACCTCCCAGCATCCTGGACCTTGTGGGGGGTGGGGCGCTTAGCACACCTGACATCTCCCATTGCCTAGCTTAGGCAGGGAGTGACCTATGCTGGCTTTTGTGGATCCCATTCCTAGGTCCCTTTGTTTTCCCACTCATTGTACTGGGAAGCTGGGTGTCTTTTTGGGCTCTGTGAATCATATGGCTGTTCCTGGGACTTTCTAGGCACCTAAAGGTTAGGCGCCATGATGCTCAGCATTGAAACACCTCAATCTCTTTGTGGATCTGGGCCAAGGAAACTTAACTCTCTCATGGGCACCCCTACTGCCAAGCTAGGAGCTGCTCTCTTTATAGTTAATTGTTATCATTAGGCTAGTCAGCCCAGGGCAGCTGTGGGTTGGGGTGCCAGCTCAAGGAATCATCCTTCCATTTGAGGCAGGCTTAGGTGGAGCTGCCAAATACTAGAGTCTATTGGGCCTAGCCAGCACAGCACCTTAAATCCTTGCTCCCGATTCCTGGTTGGGTAAGCTTGCGAGACTGCACCCTCTCCTGGAAAGCATTTCGCTGTCTGAATGCCACATCTGCTCAATTCCAAAATTTCAGGGAATGTTCTAGGTAGCAGTGGGCAGAGCCCTAGGGATTTGAGGGGAATCCAAAAACCAGAAAGGGAAAATGGGGAGCATGCAGAGCCCCTGTCATTTGGCTGGCAGAGCCACAGCTTCAAGCATCTCTGCAATTGTTGATAAGTTGAAGTTCTAGGTGATTGCAGCAAGTTATTCCTTGCAGCTATGAACACCCTGTGGCACCATGCCCCCATATTCTTCATAGAGATATTGTTATGATATGATTATGGCATAACTAAGATGTATTTTGTACAAGATCAGGCATGTGAGGTATCATTAAAAAGATTATGATTTACTGAACATGATTATCTTATTTGTATGCATGTATCATTTTTGTATCTGAAGTTAGGAATATTGTATATGCATCTATTACAAATATGTTTACACCTGGGGAATGCCCACTAGACTGAATGCAATCAATCAATCTAAATGGCTGTTTGGGAAGGGCCATTAGGGAGAACAACAAGTCTTTGAAGATACTAAACTCCCACCAGGAAGCCTTCCTGGGGATGCTGCAAACAGCCTCTGGGTTGTGGCTGCAAAGACATGTGACCGAGTCACCTGGTACTGGACTCCATGATAATACTAGTATTTTTCCACTAACCAGGGGTGGGAATCAAACTGGGAGACAAAGGATTCCCTGCCGAAGAAAGAGGATATCTGGAAACACTTGAGAACAAAAAGACTGGACTAAGGGAGAAGGGCTGAGCCCAGGCTAGAGGGTGTCTGGCCTGTGAAAGGAATATCTGGAGTTTTAAACTGCAAGTACAGCTTGCCTTCAAGAATCTCTGCAATCTGCCTAAATCAACATTTAGGGTGAGAATTTGCTACTTATAACCAGTTTCTTTAGTATATTAAGCTTAGATTGCATGTTTTTTTAATTTGTTAGGTAATCGGTTTTGATCTATTTGCTATCCCTTATAATCACTTAACATCTATCTTTTGTAGTTAATACACTTGTTTTTGTTTTGTTTAAAACCAGTGTGTGTGGAAATCATAACGGGGGAGAAAGCTGTATTAATTCCTCTCCACATTGAAGGAAGGAGCAAATTTCATGAGCTTACGCTGTACAGTTCTCTGTGCAGCACAAGATAGTACATCTTTGAGGGGAGTGTTCATTTGCGTAAGTGGGCAATTCCTGAGCTGATCCTTCCCATGCAGCGCTGATATCAGCATCTGTGTGTATAGCTGCAGCTGGGTGTGTCCCTACCTGTATGTGTGCTGGTGAAGTGCAGTCTGAAGCCTTGGGGAAGGTGTGGAAGGCTGCATAGCAATACAGTTTAAAAGGGAAAAAATGGTCACTCGCTTCTTTGTAACTGTTGTTCTTTGAGATGAGTTGCTCATGTCCATTCCATTGTAGGTGTGCGCATGCCCATGTGCATGGCCGTCGGAGACTTTTGCCTTAGCAGTACCCATAAAGCTGGCTGTCGTGGCCTCTGGAGTATCACACTCATGGCGCAGTATATCAAGTGCCATCAGCCCTGCGCCCTCTCGGTTCCTTCTTGCCGACGACTGACAGAGGGGCAGGAGGGCAGGGTAATAGAATGGACACAAGCAAACACATCTCTAAGAACAACAGTTACAAAAAGGTGAGTAACTGTTTTTTCTTCTTCAAGTGCTTGCTCATGTTGATTCCTTTGTAGGTGACTCACAAGCAGAATCCCAGGAGGTGGGCTCGGAGTTCATAGTCATACAGATTGTAGTTCTGCTCTGCCAAAACTAGCATCAGCCTGAGCCTGCTGGACCAGCACATAGTGTGAGGCAAACATGTGAACGGACAACCGGCTGCAGCATAGTAAATTTCCTGGATTGGCACCTGAGCAAGGAGGGCCACCAATGACACCTGCATGCTAGTGGAGTGGGCTGTCACAATCGGTGTCGGGGCACCATTGCCAGCTCATAGAAGTAGTGGATACAAGGCGTGATCCAGGACGAGATCCTCTGGGTGGACACTAGACAACCCTTCATTCAGTCTGCGACAGCAACAAACGGCTGCATAGACTTATGGAATGGCTTTGTTCTCTCCATGTAGAAGGCCAGAGCCCGCTTAATGTCCAAGGTGTGCAGCCTGCGCTCCTCATCCATCTCATGAGGCTTCAGGCAAAGGACCGGAAGATATATGTCCTGACTTGTGTGGGACTGGGAGACGAGCTTGGGCAGAAAAGCTGAGTGCAGATGCAGCTGGACCTTGTCCTTATAGAAGATTGTATATGGGGGCTCTGATGTGAGCGCCCTGACCTCAGACACCCTACAGGCCAAAGTTATGGCGACCAAAAAGGAGACCTTCCAGGATAACAGCAGAAGGGAGCAGGAAGCCAGGGGCTCAAGGGGGAGGTGGGGGCCCCTGAGCCTGGAGAGCACAAGGTACAGGTCCCAAGGAGGGACCAGGTCTCGGAGATGCGGGTAAAGGTGCTCCAGACCTTTCAGAAACCAAGCCGTCATGGGATGGATGAAGACCAACCTGCCTTGAAACGGAGGGTGGAAAGCTAAAATGGCTGCCAGGTGCACCTTGATTGAGGACAGCAACAGGCCCTGGAGCTTCAGGTGTAGCAAATAGTCCAGGACATCCGGCAGGGGAGCCTCCTCCACCCAGATACGGCGATCCGTGGCCCAACACGTGAATCATTTCCATTTTGATACCTAGGTAGCTCTGGTGGAGGACTTCCTGCTGCCCAGCAAGACCTGCTGGACACTGGCGGAACACTGCTGCTCCTTCCTACTCAGCCACTCAGAAACCAGGCCATCAGGTGCAGTGCTGCCAGGTTCGGGTGCAGCAGATTGCATGGTTCTGGGACAGTAGGTCCGGCTGAAGAGGCAGCTGTAGTGGGGTGGCTGCTGAACAGCTCAGGAGTATGGCAAACCAGTGCTGACAAGGCCATGCTGGGGCTGTGAAGATGACTGAAGCTTTGTCTCCCTTCATCTTGAGCAGAACCCTGTGGATCTGTGGCACCGGCGGAAGACATACATGAGTGCTCCCAACCATGGGATCAGGAAGACATCTGATAGGGAGCCTTCGTCCCTACCCTGCGGAGAACAAAACACATGGCACTTCCTGTTCTGTCTGGACACAAACAGGTGCACCTGGGGAGTCCCACTCTTTCAGAAGACTAGGCTGACCACCTCCGGTAGAGTGACCATTTGTGGTGAGATGAGAAGGTCCTGCTGAGACGATCCGCCAGGATGTTCTTGGTACCAGGCAGGTGTGTGGGCACCAAATGAATGTCATGCCACACACAAAAGTCCCAAAGGCTGAGCATTTCCTGACAGAGGGCCGAAAACCTGGTGTCTCCCTGCCTGTTGATGTAGTACATTGTGGCAGTATCGTCCATCAGGACCTGCACCACCTTGCCTTCCAGGCGGGGTAAGAAAGCCTGGCACGTCAGGCAAACCGCTTTGAGTTCCCTGACATTCATATAAAGGAATAGGCTATGTTGCAGTCAGTGGTCCTGGGTGCTGAGGTTGCCCAGATGGGCCCCCCAACCCAGGTCTGACACATCTGAGACCAAGGTAAGCGAGGGTGAGAAAGTCATGAAAGGGACTCTCTGCAGTACTGACCTGGAATCCCACCACCAGTTATAGAATCATCATAAAAGAGTAGGGTTGGAAGAGACCTAAGGAGGTCATCTAGTCCAATCCCCTGCTCAAAGCAGGGCCAACCCCAGTCGAGCAATAAGAGGATGTGGCTCGGCACCATGACCACTTGGTCCAGGGGGTACCTGCTTGGAATGTAGACTGAGGCCAGCCTCATTTGTAGGGGCCTCAGATGAAGCCAGACGTGGCTTACCACGTAGGTGCACATGGCCATGTAGCCCATCAACTGCAGATATGTGTGGGCAGTGGTGAGTGGCTGGCTCTGTATGTGAGCGATCAGGTCTGACATGGCTTGAAAACGCGCTTCTGGCAGGAATGACCTGGCCCGCCTGGAGTTGAGAACCGCACCGATGAACTCTATGCACTGAACCAGTGCTAACATGGATTTTTCTGTGTTTATGGACCCAACGGTCCAAGGTAACCCATGACCAGGCTGAGTGGAAAGAGAAAAGGCAGTCAAAGAAGGGGCGGGAAGGATCCGGGCATTTGTCTGGTACATCACTCCCGAGCGCACTCTCAAAATGAGCGCTTCTGGCCCCCCGCTGTTTCGCCAGGCCAGGCTGCACAGGAGATCGGGACGAGGAAGGGCAGTGGCTGTTGAACCCAGTATCCCTTTTCCTCGTAGGCCCCTGCCAATGCTGCCACTGCCTAGGAAGTAGGGGAGGCCTGAACAGCTGCCTAGACGACTGAGGCATGTGCATCCCCAGGGAGCAGAGGGTCACCTTTGTGTCCTTTAGGCTGTGCAGACGCGCATCAGAAAACAGGCCGACACTGTCAAACGGAAGGTCCTGGGTTGAGGCCTGCATTTCCTGGGGCAGGCCGGTAGTCTGAAGCCAGGAGCTACACCACATGACCACCGCTGAGGTGACCACTCAGGCAGCTGAATTGGCGGTATCCCAGGCCATCTGGAGAGAGGACCAAGCAGCCACGGTCCCATCCTCCACCAGGGTGGCAAATTTCTGGGCTGCTTCCTGGGGCATGGAGTCCTTGAACTTGAGAAGAGAGCCCCACAAGTTAAAAATGTAGCGGCCCAAGAGGGCCTGGTGATTTGCCACCCTAAACTGGAGGTTAGCTGTAGAATAAATCTTCCAGATGAATAAGTCCAGTCCTTTCACCTCTTTATTCTTAGGGGTAGAACTGGTGGGCCCGTGTTTGTCCCGTCCATTGGCCACTGACATGACCAACAAACCCAGTGGCGGATGTGTATATAAGTACTTGAACTCCTTTGCGGGGATGAAATACTTCTTTTCTACCCTTTTAAAGGTGGGTGGGATGGAGGGCAGGGTCTGCCAGATGGCCTTAGCAATATTAAGGACCCCTTCGTGAACCAGGAGCGCAGCCCAGGTTGGGTAGATGCAGAGAGCATGTTAAAAAGCGTGTCTGTCTGCTCCTCCATCTCCTCCACTTTGAGGCCCAATTTAGCTGCCACCCTGTGACGCAGAGCCTGATGCTCATGGAAATTGGCGGATGGGCTAGCTTTGGATAGTCCTGCTACCACTTCGTCTGGGGAGGAGGAAGATGACTGGATGGCCTGGGGGGGCCTCAGTGGTGTCAGCTCCCACCGGTGAGGGTGGTCTTGAGGTGGGTACTGGTTTCTCATCTGATGTCCTGCACCGAGCCCAGTGTTACAGGTGCTGGGGGCACTGCCTGTGGTCTGTCTGATGTGGTGAATGAGGGCTGGCAGGAACACCCCATGTGTTCCAATATGGCCATTGGGTCGGCCACTGGCTTTGGTGCCAGGTCGGCACCGATGCCACTGATGCGCCCTCTGGAGCCCACTTGCGCTGTCTGGGCAAGGGACTGAATTGCGCCTCCAAGCCCAAGAAATTGTCTCCTTCTGGTGACCAGGGTGGGGCTATGGAGGCTTGAGTCTGACGGTTCATGGTCACTGCCGGAGATCTGGACCAGCCTGACTGGTGCTGGGGGTAAGCAAAGCAGTGTTGCGACTGGGAGCGCCCTCAAGGTCTCGGCGACGGTGACCAATGGCAGGATGAGGACCAGTACTGGGGTGATAGATGACACCTCTGCACAATGACGGAGATTGAGATCGCAGTGCCGTTGACTCATAGCGGCTAGCCGGAGACCTGGGCCGACGCAGAGACCAAGAACATGGTGACTTCTGGCTCTGTCTTGGCTCCAGAAACTGGCAGCGCTTACCTGATTTGTGCAAGGCCTGCCCTCACAGGGAGCCTTAGCTGGGTCCTTTGCCACACACAGCGGAGGCATTGAGGACTCTCCCAGTGCTGGGCCCTTGGAGGGGACCAGTTGCACCATTTGCTTAGGCCCTTTACCACTCCCCGGAGTGGGTGGCGGGTCCATTCTGGGGCGTGGAACCTCCATATGGCCAAACCATTCAATGGGTCTGGAGTGGGCATAAGGCCCGAACAGAGTGCTTTGCCCGGAGTTCCTTAGTTGGGCTTGGCTGATGCCGTCTTCTTAGGCTTCTTCTTTGGCACCAGTGATGGGGATCGGTGCCTAGATGACCCCAGTGTCAGAGGTGCACTATGCACCGAAGTTGAAGTGCTGGGTATCAGTTCAGGCCAAACTGGCTCCAAAGCTGGACACAGGGCAGCCTGCATCAGGAGGGCCCTGAAGTGGATGTCGTGTTCCTTCTGAGTGCAGGGACAAAAGTTCTGGCAGATACAACAACACTCCTTTATATGGGTTTCCCAAGGCACTGCAAACAACTCTTGTGCGGGTTACTAACAGGCATAGGCCTAGGGTGACCAGACAGCAAGTGTGAAAAATTGGGAGGGGGGTGGGGGGGTAATAGGAGCCTTTATAAGAAAAAGACCCAAAAATTGGGACTGTCCCTATAAAATTGGGACATCTGGTTACCCTATACACACATGCCAATGCATGACTTGGACCATCCTGCAGTTTGCACAGACATAACACGGGCAGCAGCCTGGATTTTTAAAGATGATTGTTATTTACAGTTGATCATTTTACAGAAGTACAATACAAGGTGTTCTTACAGAGAATAAATAAGGAACTACAGAAAACTATACATGTGTATCATGTCTCCTTTTCAAATACAGAGCACTTGTAGAGAGCGGTTTTGGAATGAGTATTGAAGTTAGATCAAGCACTATGCGTTAGGAATGGAAGACACTATTTGACATATTCTTTACTAGCTTGAGCTATACAGCACGAGGACCTCTTAGCCCCAGCAACAGGTCACAACATTGTTTCAGAGGCAAACTTTCTGCAATTGGGGAGGGCAGGAAAACAGACATCAAGGTTCATTAAACAGATATGCTTGGTATTTACAACACAGGCACAGAACAATAAACCGTCCACATCAGTTCGATATGGGCCATATACTCCTCCTCCTCACCTCACTCAAGTCAGTGGATTTACACTGATGATGATTTACTGTTGGGAGAGGAAATCTGGCCTGTTGCCCTTTATGGACCTGCTTTGCAGAGCTGCTGATCATGCCAAACTACACCTGGAATCAATGGGCGCTACAGGTGCTCCACACCTCTGAAAGGCAAGCTCTTTTATAAAGCTCTCCATGCTTCAGCTATTCAAATTTGGGGCACATTGTCAAGTTACATTAGGGAGGTCTAGGGCCCGATTTCCCACAACTGTGCACCTTGTGTCCATATTTACATGTGCAGAATGGCACCAACTCCCAATGGGCGTAGTTCACACCTTCTTTGTACGCAGTTAGCACTGGTGTAAACGGCAACACAGGGGGCCAGTAGTGCAGGTTTAGACCTGCTGCATGCACTAGACATTTGTGCCATGTTATGAGAAAGGAGGATTTTGCACCTGTGGTTCCTAGGAAGCATAACAATTATTAACAATACCTACTCTATCATACACTTCATTGACATCTTTCATCCTAAAGAACCCAAAGAGTTTTACAAACATCTTTACAAACTGTATATACACACGAGTCAGGGAGAGGCAGCAAGTTCTGGAGCAGAATGCAGCCAATATCACATCAACACTACACAATAGTTTAGGTCAGGAAGTGAAGGAGAATAACCAAGTGAAACTGAAGAGGGAATTTAGGGAGGCAGAATGTTAAGATTTAGCTATTAGAGAGACATGCTGGATGAGGTAATATTGTTACCTCATCTTGTCTCTCTAACATCCTGGGACTGACACGTCTACAACTACACTGCAGACAAGATTTAGCAATGCTTCAAATCCAGAAATCCCTTTTGTTTATGTCCTTGAAAATGCACCAATATTGCTGGTGATAGCATAGCACAAATTTTCAATCTGGGGCCCAATCCTGTTGCCATGGGGTTTTGCCATTGACTTCAATGGCCAAGATTTTTTATGAAGCAGGGGGGAGGCGCTAAAATTAGTATCTTAAATCCATATTTAGATGCCTAAAGAAGTGGCCTGATTTTGAGAAATGCTACCCTGCAGCTAGCAGTGCCACTGATTTGTGAAATCCAGCCACTTCTTTAGGTGCCCCAGTATGGAGTTAGAAATCCAAGTGTGACAAGCCATTTTTTAAAATCTTAGTCCATAAGTGCAGATTGGAGTCTAACATTTGCTACTTCATGGCTGCTGCTGCAAAGGGAGCCCCAAACATTGCTTGGGTTAGGTCAGTCTGACACAGAGCATCTGCTTGGTTTCATATTAATTTCTTGCAAATAGCTCAGTGTATTGTTGATCCTGTAACAAGTTCATGGCTACTCAGCATATTACAGTTGTCACCCTGCTGCAAACCATGGTCTCCTGCAGCTTGATGGGAACAGAACTCAGACCCTACCATTTGATGTGGGCTGGGGGAGGAGGAAAAGTCAGACTCCCTGTTATTGCAGCTACTTTAGAGTTTCCATTAACTTTCAGCAGTGTCAAATATATGACACATAGTGACTCAGTTTTGATTCTAGGTAGCCAAGGGCAGTGATGCCACATAGACACTAGCAAGTTCATTCTCCAGCAATTTAAAGATGATGGAGGTCAGTTTGGGGGCAGAAGTAACTGGACAGTTTCCTAATTAGCTGCTTAAACTTTGTCTATTATCTAGAAGAGTTGGTCTGAGATGTGAGAGCAGCACCAGTGGGGGGAAAATGTTATTTCATTTGCCATCATCTTATTGGTGTGAATGGAAACAACTGTACACATCTAAATCTATGCATCTAAGCATGGGACCAGACCTGGCTCTGACAGTGAAACCAGTACTGGCAGCAGTTGCAAGGGTTTGAATTCTCCATCACTTGGTCACAACCCCTGATAGTTTGGGATCCTCTGTGGTCATACAAGGGACCGTAAGGGTCATCCAGTCTAATTCCCTAGCCCAGGTGCAGGATTTGTTGGGTCTAAACCAGCTTGGGCAGATGGCTCTCCAGCCTCCTTTTGAAAACCTCCAGTGAAGGAGCTTCCACAGGCAGTTTGTTCTATTGTCTGACTGTTCATACAGTTAGGAAGTTTTTCCTGAGATTTAATCTAAATCTGCTGTGCTGTAGTTTGAACCCTTTGCCTCTTGTCCTGCCCTCTGTGTCAAGCAAGAACAACTTTTCTTCATCTTTTTCATGACAGCCTTTTAAATATTTGAGGACCACTGTCATACCCCCTTAATCTCCTCTTTTCCAAACTAAACAAAGCCAGTTCCATCAGCCTCTGCTCAGCCTTTGCATTCCATCCCTTCATCATCTTTGTCGCTCACCTCTGGATCCTTTCTAGTTTCTCTACATCTTTTCTGTACATTGGTGACCAAAATTGGACACAGTACTCTGCTGGTCAGAATTTTTCAGCTCTGTTGTCAAGCTTTGCTCTTGAATACAGCACTGCAGATGAGCTCCTTTTTCCAAAACTGGAACAAAAAAAGTCCTGCTTGGCTTTCTGAAAGCAAACTCCAATATGTAATTTTGTTCCCTCTCTTTGGTTGATTTTTTTTAAAGTGCTTGTAAAACTAAAGAAATCTAACTTGTTGAAAACAAATGCAATGCTCGGCTCAGAGATGGTTCCAGGCTGCAGAGTTTGAATTCCACAGCAGATTTGGAACCATAGTTCCCTTGTGAGCCCTATCTCTAATGTCATCAGTCTGTGATGCAGATAGCTGTAAAAAAGGGAGCCATCAGATGTGTTAAAAGAGTTCCTGATATGACATTTGTCTTGTGTTTGTGCATGTGTTGGCGTGAGGACCAGACACTGACTGGATTCCAGAGCCTTGGGTGCATGGCTTACAGAACCAAGCTTTTTTTTCTGTCCAGCCCATTCTGCATATTCTAACATAAGAATGGCCATACTGGGTCAGACCAAAGGTCCATCTGGCCCAGTATCCTGTCTTCCAACAGTGGCCAATGCCAGGTGCCTCAGAAGGAATGAACAGAACAGGTAATCATCAAGTCATCCATGCCCTGTCACCCATTCCCAGCTTCAGGCAAACAGAGGCTAGGGACACCATCTCTGGCCATCCTGGCTAATAGCCATTTGTGATAAATGAAGGGGGGAGGGCTTCATTTTATGGACACCCAGCCAGCCAGTTAGCTATAAAATCCCTCTTGGTAGCTGTTCTCTACTTGCTTTACCTGTAAAGGGTTAAAAAAGCCCATAGGTAAAAAGAAGGGGGTGGGTACCTGACCAAAAGAGCCAATGAAAAGGCTAGAACTTTTTAAAATTGGGGGAAAAAATTCCCTTTGTCTGTCTGTCCGTCCGTCCTCCGGACAGAGACACAGAACAGGAACAGGGCTGAACTATGCAGGAGGCTTTAAGCCAGGTATGAAAAACCATCAGATCATACCTAGAGATTGCTTATCTAAAACCCCAGATACGTAAGTAAGTCAGGGAAGGTCTAGAAAGACGCGATTAGGGTTACTTCTTTTATTTCTTATTAGCTTGTGGCTTCCTCTGCGCTAACCCCAAGTGCTTTTATTTCACTTATAACCTTTAAGTGGAACCTCAAGAAAGCTATCTTGATGCTTAATTTTTGTAATTTTTTATTTTTGATCTAGAAAAAAGCCTAAGTTCCAGGTATGTTTTCTTTCTTTTTGTTTTTAATAAAATTTACCTTTTTTAAGAACAGAATTGAATTTTTGTGTCCCCAAGAGGTTTGTGCATATGTTGTTTCATTAGCTGGTGGCAACACCTGATTTCCTTTGTTTTTTTTCCCTCTGCTCTTCCCCTTAGGGGGAGTGTAAGGCCTTGAGGTCTTGAGAGTACCGCACAGGAAGGAATTCCCAAGTGCACCTTTCTGGATTCTCAAAGGGTTTTTTTTTTGCATTTGGGTGGTGGCAGCATCTACCCATCCAAGGTCAGAGAGAAGCTGTAACCTTGGGAGTTTAATACCAGCCTGAAGTGGCCAGTATTAATTTTTAGAATACTTGCAGGCCCCCACCTCCTGCACTTGAAATGCCAAAGTGGGGAATCCGTCTTGACACCATTGATGATTGATTGATTGAAGAGCCATTCATCCTTCGTGAACTTATCTAGTTCTTTTCTGAACCCTGTTATAGTCTTGACCTTCACAACATCCTTTGGCAAGGAGTTCCACATGTTGACTGTGTTGTCTGAAAAAATACTTCCTTTTGTTTTTTTTAAACCTGCTGCCTATTACAACCTCCTCCTCTGACCCCACTCCAATTCATCCCACACCTAGTGCCCCACCAATCTGCTGTCAATTCCTTCTCTGCATCCTCCATTGGCTCCCTCTTCTCTATCCCAGCCAAGACTAATCTTGGCACAAATTTGCACCAAAATAGTTCAATGGCTTTTAATTTACATATTCTGTTATTTCGTGGCAGGTCACTGTGTGAACATTCGTATTTCAAAAGAAAAGTATTGTGTTAGAAATTGCTGAAGTTGATCAGAAAGGTGTGAACTGAAACTGACAGGCTATTTCGGTGCACATTTGTGTGAAGAAACAAAAGTCACACAAACTAGGTTAAGTCTACTGTCGTTGCCTTCAAGTTCATCTGAGCTGGGCCTGCTGCCCTGGGGACAATCACTGTCCTGTGTGGTCATGCCATGTCTGCCAAGTGAGTGCTAAGGGGATGTAGAATCCTACCAAACCAGGCTGGAACAGCTTACACCCCCTGTGCACAGAGGCATTTGAGCAAACCAGATTTCAGCCATATGGACTCAAATAGAGGTAGAAGGGTGCCCTGGAGGCAGCTGGAGCATCCTCGTCAGCAAACTCCTTTGTGGGGCCTTATTGCCACTTGGTGGTAAATTCAAGCACTCCCAAGACCTCATCTACACACAGACTTGTAGCCATTTAACCGTATGTTGTTAAACCAGTGCGACTGGCTTGTTTTACAGGAGGGAGTGGAAGATTAAAGGAGTCTCCACTGGTTTCACTGC
This sequence comes from Chelonoidis abingdonii, assembly GCF_003597395.2. Classification (NCBI taxonomy): domain Eukaryota; kingdom Metazoa; phylum Chordata; order Testudines; family Testudinidae; genus Chelonoidis; species Chelonoidis abingdonii. The sequence continues at coordinate 69,189,259 of NC_133775.1, read as the reverse complement.
AGATTTCCCCAGTCCATGTCCAGAACTGCTCTAACTCTAGATCCAGCACCAGGGGACGGTGCTGTAGAAAATCAGCATCAATGGGGGGAGGGGGATGCATTTCTCAGGATTATTTTTATAGCACTAAATGTGCAAATCAAATATGGGACAAGGTCCCTCCTTCAAAGAACTCACAGACAGATGCAGAGATCCTGGGCTGGGCCTAATGGGTTCACAGTGCAGCTCAGGAGCTCAGTGCAAAGATGGCTGGAATGGCTGGAGTCAGTGAATGCTGAGCTGGTCCCTAGGCACAACCCAGAGCACTCCTGCCTGAAAATCTAGGCTCAACTCTGCCACACTATTTAGCAGAAATACTGAGGGAGCTAAGAAACCATCCACTAAAATGAAAAGATGTAGCATGGACACAGATATGAGGTGGCATGATCAAGGCATACAAAACAATGAATGGTATAAAGACGGTAGACCAGGCATTTCTAGTTCCCCATTTAAACTGCAAACCTCATTGCCATAAGAGACCAAAAGCTTACAAGGAATATAAAAGGGCTGGATATTTACATAAATCTTGAGAACATCTAAAATTACATTATATAGGTTTAAAATTGATAAAGGGCAAAACCCCTCCTGTTTCAGAATATAAGCCAACCACTAACTGGGAGCACTAGGAAGAAACTTCCCCTGTAGGCACCAATACCACCTTCCTTTAATCACACCTGGTGATACAGCAGTTGCCTCAGTTTCCCCTTGAAACTCTGTCTTGACTTCTCTCTCATCTGGTTGAATAGTTTAACTTAGCTCTGCCTCTAAGTTAGGAAAACACCAGCCCTTCTAGAGCAAACAAGTTCAGTGAAAGTCCAAGCACCAAGAGCTCCAGTAAGCCAACTGCACTGCTTGGGGCCAAAGCCTTCCCTCAGGTCTCAGATATCTCCTACCCTTGACACAGAGAAGTAAGGGAAGACTTTCTCCCACCCTGACCCACAAAGCACTCCACAACAGCCTGATAGGAAGCGATGATCACCTTAGGGTTCCTTCAAGCTCTGTGCCAATGTTCAGCATCACTTTCTTCACCCTCTGAAAAGCTCTCTGAACAAACTTCCAAGTAAATGAACTCCCTTGTCCTGGGGTTCCTCTCTCTCCAGCAACCTTCAGCCACAGCCTCCACTCCATCCCAGAGACCCACCAGTCATTTCTGTGTTCTCCACATCTCTTTATTTCTTTCTCTCTGTGGAAAGCCCCACACAAGTTTGATCTCAGAGATAGTAAGACCAGAAGGGACCACTATGAGCATCTACTCCAAACAATTATAATAATAATTGGAGATATACCAATCTCCTGGAACTGGAAGGGACCTCAAAAGGTCATTAAGTCCAGCCTCCTGCCTTCACTAGCAGGACCAAGAACTGATTTTTGCCCCAGATCCCATGGTGGTCCCCTCAAGGATTGAGCTCACAACCCTGGGTTTAGCAGGCCAATGCTCAAATCACTGAGCTATCCCTCCCATCATGTCCCTGTAACCCTCCCCCTCTCCCCAACTGCCAATCCCACAATCTCTTGGTTCTTGAAAACGGTTGTGCCAAACCATAAATTTGCTGTACCGGGGGCCAGACCACCTTGGTAAAGGCAGCATATCCCACTCCATGTTCCTTGCACCTTCTTCTGAAGCAGCTGGTACTGGCCCTGCCTGGAGACAGGACCCTGGACTAGATGGATCCTGTTGTATTCTAGTCTCCTGAGTCCCAGGCTAGTGCCCTAAACATTGGACCATTCTTCCTCTATCTGCCCTGCTTTCTTCCTGCCACTGATCCTCCACCATCTTTTCTGCACCATCCTCCCTCCATCATGGCCATCTCTCCTCTTTCCCTTTCCTTCCTTCTAATCTGTCCAGCCACTCTCACTATAGGACCTTTTTGCACATGCCTGTTGCCTTCAACTCCTGCTGTTGGCCTCCCCAACCCCTTCATGGAATGATTCTCCATGGCTGACTGGTGCCAGCACTTAGTACATTCACCCCCACAGGTCCTTATCCTCCGTGCACATGGCTCAGATGCTGTCCTTTACTTCGATTCCCTTCACTCCATTCCCAGGAGTCATATGCAGGAAGAGATCTCATGACCTTTTGTCCCTGCTGTGAGAGCATCTCACTAGATGACTGGGTTTCATTTGCTGCTGGAGTAATTGGCTCAGTGACGGGAGAGCAGTCACACTTAAAAGCAGTATTTGCAAATCTTTCCTAGGCCCTGCGTTACTTAGAGCTGAGGCCCAGTGACACTAGTGTAAAGCGGAGTTTACAATTCAGGCCTAAGCACCATTTAAATGATGTAAGTGGGGTTCTAACACAGATTGGTGTGCCAGTGGGGATGGGGGGAATCTTCCTGTATTCTCTGATACCAAAAAATTCCCCAAGATTCCATTTTGTATTCCAGCTCCACATTCGGTGTCTCTGGCTTCCCTCTGGAATAAGCAGGAGTCCCTTCACCAACTGTAAGCTGCCATTGGATACTGTAAGTCACATGACCAGACGAGCATAAAATGAAGTCTAGCCATGAAGAAGGCTAGATCTAGAACCTGGGCAGTAAGGTTGGATGAAGTGTTTGTGGCTCTAAGGTCGCAATAATGCAAGTAAGCATGTGCAATATAAGGGTAAGGAAGAGTCAAGCAGCACTAGCCTGGGCTAGCTTGGGGCTGCTTCTCCTGGTAGCTAGGTATGAGGGAATGTTTGATGGTGAGCATGCTCAGTAGAGTTAAAAATAGACAGTAGAAAAGAAAGTTTGGATAGAACAGTGTAAAAGGGAGATGATCAGCAGGCAGGAGCCAGCAAGAAGAGCTGCTGGAAGGACTGCTAGATAGAGAGGAGAGCAAAAATTTCAAAGGAACATTCTAAACTGGCAGGTAACCAGAACTGACCTAGCAGCAGCAGACAATCCAGTGAAATCACTAGTGTAGGCCTGTTAGTTTTAATTATAGTAGAGCATAAGTGTAGTTTAGTATTAGTATGTGTATGCTTAAGATCTGTGTATGTGTTTTAATTGTAATTTACCTATGTAAAATGTAAAGTGTAAATTAAGAACTGCTGTCAACGATCTGCCACAGACTGGCCATCTGTGGCAGAGTGCGTCATTTAGACTGTTTACTACTGCAGTTTAGATTCCCTTTAACTTGCAATAAGGGATTTTTATTCTTAGAATACCAAGTAGCAGGGATTATTAGTTAGGTTAATAAAAGATACTTCGTTTTGGAAAAATAATATTGCCTGTGTCAATCATTTTATCGGAAGGTTATATCCATGTCCTTTAGTGTTTTCCTTAACGGCTCAGGAAACCCATACCTTGGGAGGCATAGAGTAAGGGTGATAAGCAGGTTATTCTAGGGGTGCCCAAATCCAATTTTCAGGGTAACACCTCCATTCCCTAACCTAGGAAGGGCCCTGCCTATGTTACCTGGCCAATCAAATCATGTTAGAATCCCATTTGGCTACAATCACATTTAAACTGTGCTTAAGCATGATTTTTAAATGACAGTTCCTACAGTATAGAAGGGGGCTAGGACACTGAGACGTGTCTGTCACCAAAATGAGGGAGGTTTTTGATGAAAAACTGCAAATACCTAAGCAATGCAAGAAAATACTCTATGTTAGTAGTTTAGGGTGACCAACCCTTGCACGGAAAGCCTGCCAGAATTCAGGACCAGTCAAATTAGCCTTTGAAAGAAATCCCTTAAGTCTTACTCTTTGTCATTCCTGAGCCTAGTCTCATTCCCATGCTGATCAGAGATCCCAGAAAGGTCCTTTAATTTATTTAAAGAAAACCATTTCAGGGAGCGCTTAAACAGCTTTTAGCATGACTAAAGCTTTGCCATTTGCCTTAACCTGCCCAAGACTGGAAGGGCTTCCTGCACAGAGGCTGATTTTATGGCCATGGGGCCTGGGACTGCAGCTAAGGCTGAATGATAGATTTCATTTTAATAGGAAAGAAAAATGCCAAGGAACTTTTCTGTTTTTTTGGAATTTCAGGGAATACAGAAATGACAAATTCTGCTCTTGATGCAATTTTAATTATTTTCCTATCATTTCTTTGATGGTACTTGCTATTTGCATGGGGGAAAATAAACAGAATATAGTGCTGATTGCTCTTTATGTATAGGCTCAGAACCTTTCTCCTCACATCATCACGTACAAAGGCCAGTCTACACTAGCTGAGAATATGTCACCACTAACTGTTGCTTGGAATGCATTAAGCTTGCATCAGCTTAGGACCGCAAACAACCAGAGAGGGGGGCAAATGGGGCAATTTTCCCCAGGCCCCGGGCCCTGCAGGGGCCCCCATGAGAGTTTTTTGGGGCCCCAGAAAACTCTCGCAGGACCCGGGCCCCCGGAGCTTCTTCCGCTCCGGGTCTTCAGTGGCAATTTGGCAGCAGGGGGTCCTTCTGCTCCAGGACCTGCCGCCGAAGTGCCCTGAAGATCTGTGGCAGGGGGTGCTTCTGCCCTGAGACCCACCCCTGAAGTGCTGGGTCTTCAGCGGCAATTCGACGGCAGGGGCCAGGCCCCCTGAATCCTCTGGGCAGCCCTGCAAACAACAGCCATCCCAAATGGAAATTCTACTAACTATTTTCAGTGTCCGGCATGAAGCTGTTAGCTTAGCGTTGGCTGCACCAGTGCAGTCTGCAATATTTGATTCCCTGTGTAGTTTGGAACGCCCAAGCACTGAATGTGCCCAGGTTCAGCCCATCCTCCCATCTCCACCCCATAATGCACAATTTCACTCAGGGAAATTACCCACACTCCCAGCAACACTATTATCCCCCAGAGGAATCCTAGAAAGTAGGAGTGTAACACTGGCAGACCAGGTGCCAGCTCATGACAAGGGCCCAGGCCTTACTGAACACTGACAAATACAGTGCTGGAAACCAGTCTGGCTCACCTGTATGTTAGAGTGGTTAAAACAGATACTAGAGTTATAAGAATGTGTTTAGTTTATACTTTATGAAATGCTTGTAGGATGCTGCATGTATTATCTCATTTATAATATCTGTATCCCATGTAATATTTAAGTATTTGTTCTGTAACTATGAAAGTGTTTGCTATGAAACTGGGATACCCCACCACCAACAGGAGAGAAGCATTACAAAAATGTGAAATACTAGTGTACCACAAGAGGTGTCATCTTCTGCCCAACAAAAGATCTACAGACACAAGACAAGCCACTGCGGTACATCAGTGGACTTGTGATTGGTCCCCCCACACCCATGAAGAGGTGACGTACACAATCAGTTTGAACTCAGAGGCAAAGGGAATAAAAATGCTGTTTGGACTCTGAGGAGCAAAGATTCCTAAACATAAGCAAAGATCCGCAGCTGGGTTAGCCCTAAAGAACATATAAAGCTTGCACGCTATAGCAGCTATCGTTATCTTTTGCACCTGCTTTAACCTTGTAAATAACTCTTATTTCTTTTAATAAACCTTTAGATAGTTTATTACAGGATTGGCTACAAACATTATCTTTAGTGAGAAATCTAGGGTGCACTTGACCTGGGGTAAGTGACTGGTACTTTGGGACTGGGAATAACCTGAATATTGCTGTGATTTTTGGTGTAAGGGACCATCTGTCACAGAGGCAAGCTTGCCTGGGTGACAAGACAGCCCTGAGCGCCCGAGGGGACTGTCTATGGCTCTTAAGGCTGTTACAGTGGTTGAGGAGTTCACATTTGTTACTTGGTTGATGAAATCTAAGTACAGAACATACAAGAAGTTTGGGGTTCGTGCCTTGTTTCTTAACAGACTGCCCTGAGACTGGCACCCATATTCGTGAGTCATTCTAGATACCCTGGCAATTGGTACAACTGCAGTTGCAAGTCTTTCTGGGTGCTGATAGCCAAGATGGTTCTGATGCAAATAGAGCTGCTGTGTTGACATACCAGCTGCTGTCAGGACGAGTGAGGCAGCCAACTATTTCGCACAGGCCAAGTCCCTGCAATGGTTTGCTCACTTAGCATAGGCAAAGCGCTCATATACGCATGCCCTAGCCATGCTAGGTTATAGTATACTGGAAACAGTGCTAGAGGTTTGGGCATCTCAGTATGAGCGTATCAGACCAACTGTGTTCTCTGTTGAATTTCAAGGACTGGTGTGTATGCAAATAAGAGGCATCCTTGTAGGAAACAGAGGTGTATTCCATACTCTAAGGGTCTCACTTTCACACCCATTGCATCAGCAAGTCCCTTTGTGTACACTGACTGGAAACTGACAGAGTAAACAGCGTCAGTAGGGACACTGCCCAAATCATTCATGTAGCAACCAAATCTGGGGAATGCCGGGGAGCACATTCATTCTCATAGAAGCTCCAACCACAGCTAGATTGGTCCCAAGTACTTTCAGTTGGAAATCCTTCCAGACCACAGCTAAAATCAGACAAAGTCCTAGAAAAGAACATGACATGCCAAGGGAGCCTCTGTGTCAAGATAGGGTGGATAGGAGAGGAGCTATCGTTAGTGGTAACTCCAGGCATTGTATTCACAACAAACAATGTTATCATGGTACTCAAGGTTACTGCAGCCAGGGGTGGGTGCTAGTGGCAGCCCTTGGTGCTGGCGGATATCCAGAGCAGTGCAACATCCTGTTCCTTTCCTTATTAAAGCTCAGGGGCGGGGGGTTATACATGGGGAGGGAACTGAGCGATTATGGCCATTTAACCTTTGAAATGAAATGTTTGTTCTAAAACATCTCTCTAACCCTGATTCTCAGGAAATGCAGAGCTGGCACCTACCTCACTAATCTGGTAGCTGTATGATTTCCCTACCCTGATAGCATGAACAGCAGATGCAGAATGCATTTCTCAGGGACATAAAGTCCTCTCAAGAGGCCGTGCCTGAGTCAGAAGAGGGCACCTCGGCTGTCCTCTAGATGGGTGGCTTGTCATTCCTCATTCGTCCTGCAGCAGATGCAGTAAACCATATGCTCCTCAGAAAGCAAAATGCCCCCACTGCAGTGGGAATGTTCACCTACCAAGCAGAATGCATGTTCAAGCCCAGCAGCTGGCACATTCTACTACACAATGTGTTTGGGCTTTCCCCTGTCTAACGGGCTGTAACAAAACAAGGATGGGAGGAATCCTAACCAGGCAAATGCTAAATCCGTTTAGCCTGTCTGAAGCCTAAAAGTGTCCAGACAGGTTCAGTTTTCACTTTGTAATTGCACAGCCCAATCTGCTTTAGTGGCAACTCCTGCATCACCGTGTTCCTCACCTGCATTCCCTCCACTTGGCACATTCCCCAAATACCCTCCCTTTACCACGCACTTTCCTGGTGTGTGCTCCCATCCACGGATGCATTTCCAGCACACGAGGAACCTCATGGAGAACATGGGCCTTACTTTTCCCCTTCCAAAACGGGAAAACATAATCCTCTTTGACTGAATCCACTGATAAACAGGAACATGCCACATCTGTCAATAACCCTTGTTCATCCTTTGTCATTCCAGAGTTAGCTTGTCATATGAATTATGGATTTGGTCTGATCTAGGCTTAGTTCCTTCTCATTTTTTTCTCCGCTTATGGTGGTTTTTTAATGTGCAGTAGAAGAAGCCCCACTGCCCAGGTTTTGTTGTGAGTCCAGGTGAAGTGGCTTCAGTTTTTACAGGTGGGTCTTCTGGGGTGGGATGAGGAGCAGGACGTGTAAGGGAAGCGAAGTGTCACTCTTCGGTGGCTGATGGTTGCAGGAGGTGGTGAATTTCCTGGAAGGAGGGGCGATCTTTTGTGTCTCGTCTCCAGCAGCTGAGCATTAGCTTGTAGACAGGATCAGGGCAGAGAGCAGGTTGGGGAAGGTATGTCTTCAAAACAAGACAGACATTACAAAAGCAGAGAGTTAATGGCATACTTAGACAGCCTGGAAGTAGAGCAAACTCACGCCAGGGACCTTGATTTCTCCTTATGGAGGGGTCATTGCCCATTGTAGTAAAAGAAAGCCAAAGGTCCCAGACTTATTGTGAAATGCATAATGTATCGGGCTAGAGAAATGGGACACTGAATGCAAGAGATTTGATTGTATCCCATTACTCAGATAATTACTACTGTCCTCTGCACACTGGGAGCAGTCAAGATTGTGCTAAGGCTCAATCCTGTGCAGTGCAGAGGGTTCAGACCCAATCCACCAAAATGCCTCAACACAGAAAGCATGAGCCACCAAAAGCAGTTAGGGTACAATGGTGATGAAGCTTTTTGCTCCCAGCCTATTTACTCTTTGGCTGACTCTCTAGCTCAGGTTGGGTTTGGGCTCCCAGTGCTGCAGGGGAAGATTACACTGAATGAAAAAGTTTGCACTGGAATTTAAAAAAAATACAATGAAAGCAACTTTGCAAATGGAGCTGCAATGGGGACTCGGGAATAAAGTCAGAACCTCCCATTCCATTATAATCCTGATTTGGATACACAAACAACACAACCCCCCCCACCACACACACACGCTGACTTCACCAAACCTTAACCCAGATGCCTGAAATTATCATAAGATGTATGCAGCTGCAGCAACAAAGAGAGCTGGTCAGAAAACAGAATTTCCTTTCTGCAGGAAATTTCAACATTTCAGTATTTGTTTTCTTTCCAAATTGGAATGAAAGTCTAAATTTCCCACCAAATGGAAATTCCAAAACATCAAAATGTTTTTATTAAAATGAAATAATTTTACCTTATTGAATATCAGAACAATATAAAAAATTACATATATTTAATAGTAGATATATAATATATATTTATAATATAAAAGTCAAAACAGTAAAGTTGAAACAAAACATTTTGACATTACTGAAATTAAATGCGAAAGCTGAAATGATTCACTTAGAGATTTTTCCAGTGAAAATTTTATCAAAATCAACACATTCCTGTGAAAAGTTCTGATTTTAATGAAACTGCATTTTCCAAAGGAAATTTCAAACAACTCTAGCAACAAAATTTCACCAAAAAGATGTTTGCCTGAAATTGCAGAGAGGCTGAAACTTTGACTCTGATGGGTGTGAATCATGCCGAAAATACTCAGCAATGTATGTCATGCCAATGGGTGTTTCCATCTCCAAGCCATTGCTGTGCATGTTGGGTGGGAATGAAGCACACTGAATGCAGACAGAGCACATCAGCAGTGTGCCAGAATACAGGATATGAAATTTGGGTACAATATACCTGACTAAGTGATACTTTGCTACTGTAGACTGGAAATAAGGGGCATATATTTTTGACAATGAGGATGATTAACTAATGGAATAATTTACCAAGGCTATGGTGGATTCTCCATAACTGACCATTTTAAAATCAAGATGGGATGTTTTTTTCTAAGAGATCTGTTCCAGGAATTATTCTGGGGAAGTTCTGTGGCCTGTGCTACACAGGAGATCAGACTAGATGATCAGAATGGTCCATTTTGGCCTTGGAATTTATGAAAAACTAGTGTGCCTGGGGGAGCAATGAAGTATAACTGCTCCCAGAAGGAAAGCACTTGGCAGTGCAGACTGCAATGGCTTCAAGAAGTCAGGAGCCAGGTGTAGCTCAGTCTAAGGGATCTAATGCGGGGAGCTGCCAAGGTTGTCTTGGAAATTGTGCTCTTGATTTTGAAAGTTACTGACAACGTAACCCTGTGTGTGCTGGAAGTAGGGTGACCAGATATCCAGATTATACCAGGACTGTCCCAGTATTAGGGGCTTTATCTTCTTTAGGACCCTATTACCCCCCTATCCCAATTTTTCACCCCTGCTATCTGGTCACCCTAGCTGAAAGGGTCACACTACCTCTATGTTTCTGGACATTCTCAAGAACCTAGGCACAGAGAGGGCTCTGCAGGAACCTGCACTGGGCATTTCAGTACTCTCCTTTTTCATCTTTAAAGTGAGATCAACCTTATCTAACATTGTATTTCTGTTTACATTGGAAACTGAAAGTTTATGGAGCTCTTCCTTTGAAGGTTTTGATAGAAATTGTACTTTCAAGCTTAACTTATCCTTAACCAAGCTTTTTGTGGGCTGGTTACGTTGAATGAGTTCCTCCCCACCCTACTCTGAATTATTTTCTGTCCCTTCCTTGGATGTATTTCCCCACCACATTTCCTACCTGCCGCCCCTGATCCCTGAAGAATTCTCCGGTATTCTCAATGACCTGTTCATCTGACAGCTGGGAATATGGCTGCTCTCGGCAAAAAGTGAAGGTCTCCCATAGTGTCACCCCAAAAGCCCAGACATCACTGGCTGTAGTGAATTTTCCCTATGGGTGAAAGCAGAGAGAGGAAGCTCAGGATTACAGATGCGTGTGCACGTACACAAACACACACACTCTCCCCTCCTCCCCCATAGCCAATCCCTCTTCCCTCATCTCACAGAAAACATTCAGGTGGCAACAACAGAAACCACTGGAGGCACCAAGACATGTCTCCTGATCTTGTTCACATTCAGATTTATTCATGATCTGTGTCATGCTGTCTAGTGTAGCCACAGGCACCAACTTTTCAAAGTGCTGGAGAGTGCTCAACCCACCGGCTCTGCCCCAGGCCCTTCCCCCTCTCCACCCCTTCCCCACAAGGCCCCACTCCTGTCCATTTCTTCCTGCCCAGTTCTGCCCCCTCCCCCAAGCATGATGCATCCTCACTTCTCCCTGCTCCCTCCCAGGCTCCTGAACGCCGCAAAACAGCTGTTCGCAGTGGGCAGGAGGCATGGGGGGGAGGAGGAGCCGATCCACCGGGCCTGCTGGCAGGTGGAAAGTGCTGGAGGTGCTCAGCACTCACCATTTTTTTCCCCATTGGTGCTCCAGCCCCTGAGCACCCACAGAGTCGGTGCCTATGGGTATTGCTCACAGCTGTGAGTGCCGACCTCAGGGCAGACTGTTAGAAAACAGGTCAGACACCCCCAAACTGGTGTGTGTTCCATAATTAGACTTCACCAAGCCAGTAACAAATGTGAACTCTGCAATCACTATCCCAGTCTTACCATGGAGTCACAGACAGTCCCCTCAGACTATCCTGTCTATCTTGCCACCCAAACTGAATTTTGTGATGAAAGGTCACAAACCTAAAATCCCACCACATCAGGTTTCTCCCAATCCCAAGAGGCTAGTCACTTACCCCAGATCAATTGGTACCCTGGATTTTACACCAAAGACAATGCTGGCAGTCTATTCCACAGTAAACTAATTACAGGTTTATTAGCCAAGAAAAGAAAATGAGAGCTGAGAGATTAAAGCAGGTAAAATAGAATAACAGATGAGTCACAGTTTGTAATTCCAAATGATAGCAGAGATGTAGTAATCTGCCAGTTTCCCCAAAATCTCTCAGAATAACATAAGAATAGCCATATTGGGTCAGACCAAAAGTCCATCCAGCCCAGTAGCCTGTCTACTAACAGTGACCAATGCCAGGTGCTCCAGAGGGAGTGAACTTAACAGGCAATGATCAAGTGATCTCTCTCCTGCCATCCATCTCCACCCTCTGACAAACAGAGGCTAGGGACACAATTCCTTACCCATCCTGGCTAATAGCCATTGATGGACTTAACCTCCATGAATTTATCCGGTTCTCTTTTACACTCTGTTATAGTCCTAGCCTTCACAATGTCCTCAGGCAAGGAGTTCCACAGGTTGACTGTGCGCTGTGTGAAGAAGAACTTCCTTTTATTTGTTTTAAACCTGTTGTCCATTCATTTCATTTGGTGGCCTTTAGTTCTTATATTAGGGGAACAAGTACATAACTTTTCCTTATTCACTTTCTCCACAACCACGCTTATGTTTTACATTACTCTGTCATATCCCCCCTTAGTCTCCTCTTTTCCAAGCTGAAAAGTCCAGCTCTTATATCTCTCTCATATAGGATTCTGTTCACAAACCCCTAGCATTTTTAGTTGCCCTTCTCTGAATCTTTTCTAATGCAGTATATCTTTTTTGAGATGAGGAGACCAATGCTGTATACAGTATTCAAGATGTGTGTACCATGGATTTAATTAAGGGCAATAAGATTTCTCCATCTTATTCTTATCCTTTTGAATGATCCTAAACATTCTGTTTGTTTTTTTACTTGCGCTGCACCCTGCATGGACCTCCTTCAGAGAGAACTATCCACGATGACTCCAAGATCTCTTTTCCCTGAATTAGTTTCAAGCTTAAATTAGCCCCACATCATATTGTATATATAGTTTGGGGTTATTTTTTCCCAATGTGCACTACTTTACGTTATCCACATTAAATTTCATTTGCCCATTTTGTGCCCGATCCTTAGGTTTTGTCCAACATTTTGAGTCTTCAAACAGTCTGCTTTGGTCTAACTATCTCGAGCAGTTTAGTTCCATTCTTGCAAACTTGCCACTCACTCTTTACCCCTTTCTCCAGATCATTATGAATAAGTTGAATAAGATTGGTCCTTGGACTGACCCTTGGGGAACACCAACCATGGTTACTCCTCTCCATTCTGAAAATTTACGACAGTTATTCCTACCTTTGTTCCCTGTTTTTTAACCAGTTCTCAATCCATAAAAGATACTTTCTTCTCTATCTCCATGGACCAACTTAATTTACGTAAGAACGCTTTGTCAAGGATTTCTGGAATCTAAGGTATACTATGTCCACTGGATCCCCCTTGTCCATATTTGTTTGACTCCTTCAAGGGAACTCTAATAGTATTAGTAAGTAAGACATGATTTCCCCTTTAACAGAAACCATGCTGACTTTTGACCAACAATTTATGTTCTTCTTGTGTCCTGACAAATTTTATTCTTTACTATTGTTTCAACTAATTTTACTAATAACTCCAGGGATCTCTGTCTCTCATTCTGTTATTCTGCCTTGTTAGAATCCAAACAATCCAGAGATAAAAGGATCTTTCTTTTTGAATCCATATTTAAGTTCCTTCACATCAGGAAGCAAGATGCAAAATCATAGGACTAGGAAGGGATCTTGAGTAGTCATTCCTAGTCCGACCCGCACTCATGGCATGCTAAGTATTATCTAGACACCACCCTGACAGGTATCTTTCTAACTGCTCTTAAATGTCAATGCTGGAGGACTTCACAAGCCTCCCATAGGCAATTTATTCCAGTGCTTAACCACCCTGACAGTTACGGAAGTTTTTTCCTAATATTCAACCTAAACCTCCCTTTCTCCAATTTAAGCCCATTGCTTCTTGTCCTATTCTCAGAGGTTAAGAAAAACAGATTTTCTCCCTCCTCCTTGTAATAACCTTTTACGTACTTGAAAATTGTTATCATGTCCCCTTTCAGTCTTCTCTTTTCCAGACTAAACAAACCCAATTTTTTTCAATCTTCCCTCATAGGTCATATTTTCTATACCTTTAATAATTTTTGTTGCTCTTCTCTGGACTCTCTCCAGTTTGTCCACATCTTTCCTGAAATGTGGCGCCCAGAACTGGACACAATACTCCAGCTGAGACCTAATTAGTGCAGAGTAGAGCAGAAGAATGACTTCTTGTGTCTTGCTTGCAAGATGACAGCATCTTCTACCCATGTGAGCTTTTCCTCTGATGAGGATGAGTGAAGAATGCACTTAGCCTTTTGACCTCTGACCATCATCCATAATTTGCTTTGAAATTAGCATTTTCTGTTGAAGTCCTTAAGTCCTTCATTAACATCTCACAAGATTTCTTGGGGGGGTGGGGGGGTCATTTAGTCTCAGAATATACGCCATGAAAATGTTTGCTTTTACATTATAACAGGAACAGATAAGTGAAAATGATACATGTAACATTCCACTAGTTTTCATGAAGTTTAAAATCTGAGGACACATTTAACACTTTGATCTACTAACACACAAGTGAAGTGGGTTAGGCTTCTGACCTGAGCTGGTTTGCCATCATCAAAAGCTGCATGTGGAACTCCTATTTGCAGAGGGAGAGAGAGCTGAATGGAATTGGGGTACATAGCTCTTAGAGCACCCGTCCGACAGAATTATATTTTTCTCCAACTCTCAGCTCTTCCCTCCCTCTCCCTCTTTTCACAGATCTTTAGGCCAGGAGGGCCCATCATGACCCAACTCATCTGAGTTTCACAGGTGAGAGATCCCTGCCTGGAGTTCAATAGCCTCTGACTGAGCTACAGCAGATCTTTCGGAATGAGACCCATTTACCACAGCCCTAAGTGAGCTGCTCCAGTGGTTGATCACCCTGAGCATTAGAAATCACACCTTGTTTTGCTCCATTTCACATGAACAAAACCACTGCTGGGCGTCTCTCTCCTGGTCCAGAGGTTTCACCTCTCCAAGGCTGGTGGTATTAAATTGCTAGGAGAGGGCTCATGCCTTGTGAACCCATTCCCAACTAGCAACTCATCAGAACCAGGGTCTGGTGAGCTTTAGGACACGTGTTTGGCCAGGCTTTCATTAACTTTTACAATGGAGAGAACTATGAGGTGGGTCTGCTACAGTCTCTTGAATTGCACTTGTGTAGGCAATGGGAGCCTTATGCACAGGTCTTAATAGATAGTAGTAGGGTCCTTGGTGGGCTGGGTGACCTAGTGTTTAGCATCCACTCAGTCACTGGGTAGCAGTAGGGGAGCTCAGACCTGCCGCTCCACTGGTCTCTCTGACCCTGGACCCTAAGATCGTCAGCTGCATTGACCCCGGGGTGGGGTGGGGGACAAGTTACTCTTCCTAGTGACACTTCCTGCCAACTGCTCCCTTTGCTTCTGATCCTGGGTAAGGAAAAAGAAAAAAGGAAGCCGAACTGTCAGCCCCAGCCAGGCTCAGCACACAGTCATGGTATTTCAGGGAGGCATCTCCAGTCCCTTTTGCCAGGCGCCGGCAGGGTAGGTGAGTACTCTTCCCCAGCTGGGCTGTCTCCAGTTGGAGGGGTGAGGCTAGCTGGGCCCAGCACTGTCCTTTAAATCCTTCCATGCCAGTGTGGGGTTTGTATATGCATCACATAGATGAACACAAGCATTAAATGAGAAATGCCAGGATCTGCCTGTCAGGCTGTGATAAATGAAGTGTGTGTGTATGGGGAGGAGCTCCCTTTGATGGACAACTAGCCAGTCAGTCAGCTGTAAAATCCCTCTTGTAGCTGTTCTCTGCTTGCTTTACCTGTAAAGGGTTAACAAGCCCACAGGTAAATGAAAAGGAGTAGGCATCTGACCAAAAGAACCAATGGGAAGGCTAGAACAGTTAAATTTGGGAAAGAAACTTTCCCTTTGTCTGTTGTTCTCTGGGCTGCAGGGACATGGAGCAGCAATGCTATAAACAGAAATGCTGTGAAAGATTTGAACTAGATATAAAAAAGTATCTTCCATACCTAGAAGAAATAATTTGGATAGGGAATGTTTATTTAAGGGGAGGGATAGCTCAGTGGTTTGAGCATTGGCCTGCTAAACCCAGCGTTGTGAGTTTAATCTTTGAGGGGGCCACTTAAGGGTCTGGGGCAAAATCAGTACTTGGTCCTGCTAGTAAAGGCAGGGGGCTGGATTCAATGACCTTTTAGGTCCCTTCCAACTCTATGAGATAGACACAATCAGGTTTATTTCTTATTTTGGCTTGTGGATCTCCTCTCTGCTAATCCCAGATGCTTTTTTTGCATGTAACCTTTAAGACGAACTCCCAAGAAAGCTATTTTGGGTGCTTAATTTTTGCAGTTGTTTCTTTTAAGATCTAGCAAATAGCCTAAGTTCCAGATGCATTTTTTCCCTTTTTTTTTTTAATAAAATTTACCTTTTTTAAGAACAGGATTGGATTTTTGGTGTTCTAATTGGTTTGTGCATGTTGTTTGATTAGCTCATAGGCACAGCTAATTTCCTTTGTTTTCTTTCCTAGCTCTTCCGGGGTGTGTGTGGGTGGGACTGAAAAGGTATCCCACAGGGAGGAATTCCCAAATGCTCTTTCCTGAGTTCAAAGAGGGTTTTTTGCATTTGGGTAGTGTCAGAGCTGTGGGATCATTTTGAATTAGAAGCACAGACCTCAGGATTTGAAAAGGACACATTTTTCCTTCTGACTGCTTGAAAGCTAGGGAGAGTTTTTTTGTTTTGTTTTTCCTTCTTTTCTTTTCTTTGCTGCCTGAGGGGGGACAGGCATACCAAAGGAGCCAGGGAGTCCAACAAGGAATTCATTTTTTTTCTTTTCTAGCTTTGTGGCAACAAAATCGTTACACTAAGAATAGGGCAGCCTGTTCCTGAAGTTGAAGTCAGGCACGGAAACCCTAGAGCGACCAGTCTTCCCAAAGTGGCACGCCATGGAGAAGTCAGACCCAGATCAAGCCCAGACATCAGCTCCATGACAGAAATGAAGGGAGGGGATGGAGGACCAGGAACTTCCCAGGAGGGAAGGGTCAGTCCTCCCCCGACCAAGATCCAGGTGCCAACCAGGAGGGATGCCCTTAACCCAGACTGAGTTCTGACTGTGGAAAACAGGGATTTCTTCCTACAAAAGATGTGTTTGGAAGTGGAGGACAAAAGAGAGGCAAATAGCTTTGGAGTTGGAAGCAGAGGAGACAGACAAAGCGGTTGGAGGCAGAAGTAGAAAGAGATGAGAATCAGTTGGAGGTGGAAATGCAGGCGAAGTGCTTGGAGGCGGAGTTAGAGCTAGAAAAGGCTAAGCTGGATCAACCAGATAACCCTAACAGTCCTTCTCCAGGTACCGCTCTCTATTCCAAGAAATTCCCCACATACAAGGTAGGTGATGATACAAAGGCCTTCTAAGAAAATTTTGAAAGGGCCTGCCTTGGGTACAACACCCCTATAGACCAGTATATGGTGGAGCTGAGGCTGCAGCTCAGTGGACCCTTAGCAGAGGTGGCAGCTGAAATGCCTAAAGAATACATGAACGAGTATGAACTTCTTAAAAAAAAGGCCAGAATTACAATGGGGCTAACACCTGAGCATGCCCATCGATGGTTCAGAGCCCTAAGGTGGAAACCAGACATGACATTTTCCCGACATGCCTACCACATTGTAAAAAATTGAGATGCCTGGACAGCAGGAGCAAGTGTTAAATCTCTGGAAGATCTGTCTCTCCTAATGCAAATGAATCAGTTCTTAAACGGTGTTCTTGAGAAAATAGAAAGGTACATCCTAGATGGAAAGCCCAAAACAGTAATTGAGATGGGGGAGATCGGAACCAAATGGGTGGAGGTGGTGGAGAAGAAGAAAGCTAGTAGCAGTTGGTTTGGATATCAGAAGGGGCAACCCAAGACAAACCCCCACCATCAGGGTTAGCCCAAAGCCCCACCTTGCAAAGAGAAGCCCTCCACATAGCCAGGAGACCCCAGATGCCCTATCATCCCACCATCCCACTCTCCAACCACCCACCTCGCCCCAGACCACAGTCAGCTGGGCGATACTTTAAATGTAATGAGCTGGGTCATGTGAAGGCCAACTGCCCCAAGAGCACCAGCCAACCATAACTCATCACAAAGAGCCTTCAGGCCCAGATGTCTCGCAAATACCCCCAGAGCGAAGGGAAACTATGAGTGTGTGCGGGAGGAAGATTACTGTGTGGAGAGACACTGAAGCACAGGTGTCAGCTATCCACCAATCCCTGGTGGGCCTCAAATTCATCGACCCAAGTAATGGTGCAGCCCTTTAAGGCCAAGTCTTTTAACTTGCCTACAGCCAGGTTGCCTGTCCAGTACAACGGCTGGTCAGGAATATGGACTTTTGCAGTCTATGACAATTATCCCATTCCCATGCTGCTGGGAGAAGACTTAGCCATCCATGTAAGGCTAACAAAAAGAGTGGGGATGGTTACCTGCAGCTAGACTAAACAGGCCTCTACACCTAACTCCATTCCTGAGCCTCCTACAGGGACCCAGCCAAAGGTGGTGGAATGAAACTCCAAACCAGAGTCTATGGCAGCAGCTATAGATCCAGTTCCTGGGACTCAGCCAGAACCAGCCCAAGGATCAGAACTGGCGGAGCAGTCAGCACCAGAGCCCATGCTTGCAACCTCACCAGAGTCAAGGGAGCCAGCACCAAAGGGTGCCACAGAGCCTGCACCTGCAGCAGCAGCTAAACCAGTGCAAGAGGCTCAACTGGAGCCTGAAATACCACCAAGTGCACCAGTGAAGAGCGGTTCACAGTCAATGGAAACAACCCCATCATCTGCATCTCTTCCATTGGGAAAGCCCAAGTTCACAACCCAGCAAGGAACTAATGTCTCCAGCATCAAGGGAGCAGTTCCAGGCAGAGCAGGAAGTGGATGAGAGACTCAAGGGAGCTTGGACAGTGGCATGGAGCAACCCACCACCTCTCAGCTCTTCTAATGGGTCCAGACTTGTTGTAGAAGAACTCTTACACAAGGAGACCCTTTCTGGTGGGCACAAGGAGGACTGGCATCCTCAGAGACATTTGGTAGTTCCAACTAAGTATAGGCAAAAGCTCTTGAGCTTAGCCCACGATCACCCTAGTGGCCATGCTGGGGTGAAAAGGACTAAGGACCATTTGAGGAAGTCATTCCACTGGGAGGGAATGGGCAAGGACATTTCTACCTATGTCCGGTCTTGTGAGGTATGCCAGAGGATGGCAAAGCCCCAAGATCAGGTCAAGGCCCCTCTCCAGCCACTCCCGATCATTGAGGTTCCATTTCAGTGTGTAGCTGTGGATATTCTGGGTCCTTTCCCTAAGAAGACACCCAGAGGAAAGCTGTACATACTGACTTTCATGGAAGCAGTAGCTCTAAGCCACACCAGGACTAAAAGCGTGAACCAGGCATTGACAGACATTTTTGCCAGGGTAGATTGACCCTCCGACATCCTTACAGATTTGGGAACTAACTTCCTGGCAGAGACCATGAAATGTCTCTGGGAAGCTCATGGGATGAACCACTTGGTTGCCACCCCTTACCACCATCAAACAAATGGCCTAGTGGAAAAGTTTAATGGGATTTTGGGGGTCATGATACGTAAATTTGTGAATGAACACTCCAATGATTGGGACCTAATGTTGCAGCAGTTGCTCTTTGCCTACACTCTTTGCCTACAGGAATGTACCACATCTCAGTTTGGGATTTTCACCCTTTGAACTCATTTACAGCCACGAAGTTAAGGGGCCATTACAGCTGGTGAAGCAGCAAGGGGAGGGGGTTACATCTTCTCCAGGAACTCACATTTTGGACTTTATAACCAACCTGCAAAACACCCTCAAAGACTTTCTAGCCCTTGCTCGAGAAAATCTACAGGATGATCAGCAAGAGCAAAAGGCCTGGTGTGATAAACATGCCAGAGAACGTTCCTTCGGAGTAGGTGACCAAGTCATGATCCTGAAAGCGCTCTAGGCCAATAAGATGGAAGTGTCAGAGGAGGGGCCATTTATGGTCCGAGAGCGCCTGGCAGCTGTTAATTAATGCATAGCGTTCCCAGACCCTACCCTAAAATAATTCTCTAAAGCCTTTTTATTCCTTTTATTCAAGGTTTTCCAGTTTACAGCCCAGGCGAGAGACAATGCCGAGTGGCCTGAAGGAGTCTACTATGACAGAAAAAGCAAAGGTGGCATGGAAGAGGTTAGCCTTTCCATGACCCTTGGGCGTAAGCAGGGACAGCAAATCCAGGAGCTGTGTACTCGCTTCACACCAATGTTTTCAGTCACCCCAGGATGGACAAAATGGGTATACCACTTCATTGACATAGGTGATGCTCACTTAGTTAGAGCCCAACCCTACCAGATGGCTCCTCAAGCCAAAACCGCAAGAGAAAGGGAGATCAAGGAGGTGTTACAGATGGGTGTAATCTGCCCCTCTGAGAGTGCCTGGGCCTCTCCATTGGTTCTGGTTCCCAAACCAGATGGGGAAATCTTCTTTTGTGTAGACTACCATAAGCTAAATGCTGTAGCTTGCCCAGAAAACTATCCAATGCCAGGCACAGACAAGCTATTGGAGAAACTGAGACAAGCCCAGTTCATCTCCACCTTAGAGTTAACTAAGGGGTACTGGCAAGTGCCGCTAAATGACCCAGCCAAGGAAAGATCAGCCTTCATCACCTATGTAGGGTTACATAAATTTAATGTGCTCCCTTTCGGACTGTGAAATGCACCCAGCACCTTCCGGAGATTGGTAGATAACCTTCTGGCTGGATTTGGGAAATTTGCAGTCACCTACCTCAACGATGTGGTTATAGTCTCAAATTCATGGGCAGAACACCTGGAGCACCTGCAAAAAGTCTTTGAGTGCATCAGGCAGGCAGGACTAACTGTTACGGCCAAAAAGTGTCAAATAGGCCCAAACAGGGTAACATACCTTGGACACCAGGGAGGTCAAGGTACTATCAACCCCCTACACGCTAGGGTAAATGCTATCAAAAATTGGCCTGTCCCTATGTCAAAGAAGCAGGTCCAATCCTTCTTGGGCTTGGCTGGGTATTACCAATGATTTGTACCACACTACAGCCAAATTGCCACCCCATTGACAGACCTGACCACAAAAAAACAGCCAAATGCCGTTCAGTGGACTGAGAAGTGTCAGAAAGCCTTTAACCAGCTTAAAGTGGCCCTTACATCTGAACCTGTATTGAGGATCCCAGACTTCAACCAACCATTTGTCATAACCACATATGCATCCAAGCGTGATATAGAAGCAGGTTTAATGTAGACGAACTCCTCACTTAAAGTCGTCCCGGTTAATGTTGTTTCAATGTTAAGTTGCTGATCAGTTAGGGAACATGTTCGTTTCAAGTTGTGAAATGCTCCCTTCTAATGTCTTTTGGCAGCTGCCTGTTTTGTCCGCTGCTTGCAAGAAGAGCAGCTCGTTGCAGCTAGCTGGTGGGTGATTGGAACCAGGGTGGACCAGCAACCCCCCTATCAGCTCCCCACTCCCCTAAGTTCCCTGTGCAGCAGCTGTC
This sequence comes from Chelonoidis abingdonii, assembly GCF_003597395.2. Classification (NCBI taxonomy): domain Eukaryota; kingdom Metazoa; phylum Chordata; order Testudines; family Testudinidae; genus Chelonoidis; species Chelonoidis abingdonii. The sequence continues at coordinate 69,168,487 of NC_133775.1, read as the reverse complement.
CCTCCCCCCACTGCCATGTGCTGGTCATGCTCTCTGCCTTGGAGCTGCTCCCAGAGACTCCTGCTTGCTGTACAGGGAGAAGAAGGGGACTAATGTTAGGGCGTCTCCCTCTCCCCCTTGCTCCTGCACCCCGCTTACCCCATCTTCGATAGAGCAGGGGGACACATGACAAAGGGAGGGAGCTTCTAGGCAGTAGCTGCTGTCTCAGGTCTCGGCAAACTGATTTAATTAACAAGGGAGTGTACTTAAGCCTGGGGTCAGCTACTTAAAGGGGAAATGAGCATTTTTTCTCTCACACACAGGGTGTGTGTCTGTCTGCCCTCCCTCCTTTCCTGCTGCCCTGTAGAGTGTTGTGAGAGTTAACCCTTGAGGGCTCAGTCAATTGCTAGTTCATTTAGCAGTAAGGCATTCCCTGGGAAATATCCCACCCTCTGACTCCTCCACTTCAACCAAGCTTCATAATCATCATCACTGTGTACCAGTATTAAATTGTTTGTTTAAAACTTATACTATGTGTGTGTGTGTACACAGACAGACAGAAAGATAGATAGATAGATAGATAGTCTTTTGTCTGGTGAAAAAAATTTCCCTAGAACCTAACCCCCTCATTTACATTAATTCTTATTCGGAAATTGGATTCGCTTAACATTGTTTCGCTTAAAGTCACATTTTTCAGGAACATAACTACAACATTAAGTGAGGAGTTCCTGTACGAAGGACCAGATCAACAATTCATCCTCTAAGCTGAACCCCCAAGAAAGCTATTTTGGGTGCTTAATTTTTGTAATTGTTTCTTTTAAGATCTAGCAAAAAGCCTAAGTTCCAGAAGTATTTTTTCCCTTTTTGTTTTTAATAAAATTTACCTTTTTTAAGAACAGGATTGTATTTTTGGTGTCCTCAGAGGTTTGTGCATGTTGTTTGATTAGCTGATAGAAAACAAAAGAGATTAGCTTTGTCTTTCTCAACTCTTCCTCGGAAGTGAGGTGAAAGGGTACTTCACAGGGAGGAATTCTCAAGTACTTCTTCCTGGGTTCAAAGGGTGGTTTTTTTGCATTTGAGTGGTGGCAGCATTTACCAAGCCAAGGTCAGAGAGAAGCCATAACCTTGGGAGTTTAATACAAGCCTGGAATGGCAACTATTAATTTTTAAAATTCTTGCGGGCCCCCACTTCCTGCACTCGGACTGACAGAGTGGGGATTCAGCTTGAAGGTTACAAGCAAACAAAAGCATCTGGGGTTAGCACAGAGGAGATCCACAAGCCAAAATAAGAAATAAACCTAACTAAACATTCCCTATCCAAATTATTTCTTCTAGGTATGGAAGATACTTTTTCATACTTGGTTCAAACCTTACATTTCTGCTTACAGCATTGCTGCTCCATGTCCCTGCAGCCCAGAGAACAACAGACAAAGAGAAAGTTTCCTTCCCAAATTTAAAAGTTCTAACCCTCCTATTGTGTCAAGTATCAGAGGGGTAGCCGTGTTAGTCTGGATCTGTAAAAGCAACAAAGAGTTCTGTGGCACCTTATAGACTAACAGATGTATTGGAGCATGAACTTTCGTGGGTGAATACCCACTTTGTCAGATGCATCCGATGAAGTGGGTATTCACCCACGAAAGCTCATGCTCCAATACGTCTGTTAGTCTATAAGATGCCACAGGACTCTTTGCTGCTTTTACTAACCCTCCCATTGGCTCTTTTTGTCAGGTGCTCACTCCTTTTCTTTTACTTGTGGGCTTGTTAACCCTTTACAGGTAAAGCAAGCAGAGAACAGCTACAAGAGGGATTTTACAGCTAACTGACTGGCTGGGTGTCCATCAAAGGGAGCTCCCCCGCCCCCCTCGGCCCACTTCATTTATCACACAGGCTGAGGGGAGATTTGGATCACTTGAGCATGGGCAGCTAAAGCTTTAGGTCTGGTTGTCTGACACGAGAGTATGGTGGCTGCCCAGTTTTCAGACTGTGGTTTTGCAATAAATACTATTGCTGCTGTCACTGTCTGACGGGGTCAGTCTGCTCTCTCTGTACTGGATTGCTGCACTCCAGTTCCCATTGCTATTCTCTTGTTCGGAACACATGTCCACCTGGACTCAGCTATTTAGTTTTGTCCTGTTTTAATATCAATTATAAAGCTGCTGCTGCTGCTTCTACTCTGAGACCGTGAGTCAGAACTGAGAACTTTATTTAAAATTCAAGTAATAATTCTAATCCCTTGATCCAACTCCTGATAACACCCATCTCCCAAAACAGAGCCACAAAATTGACTGGATAGTTCTACCCTGAGCAAGTGGCCTAGTGGCTGGAGCTTTGTTATGCATGCCTGGGCCCTGTCATGTGTTGTGGTGTGGATGGCAGTGATGTTCCTCTGTTTCACCCTCTGTGGCTAGTCAGACTTCAAGGTCCTGGAGAAGTAGAAATTCATGGAGTCTGGAATTCTCTATGATTCACTTTTGTTTATTTACAAGGAAAGCACAAAGTCCTGCTTCTCTGAGCACAGAAGGAGTCAAGAATAAGAGGAGCAGTTTCCCAGCTTACAGCCCCAAGCCTCTTTAGACAGCAGACCCAAAAGCTCCCTCACTAGCTTTTTGCAGGTCACATTGGGCTCACCGGCTATTGCTTGGATTTTTTTGTTTTTTGCCTTTGCCTGCCTTTCTCTTTGTCCTTATTTGTTCTCAGTTTCTGTGTGTTCTGCCTTCCCACACCCAAAACAATACTTTGCATCAGCCTCTACCCACCAGTCCAATCTACTTCTGGGGGGGAGGGGCTCACAACTCCCCGTTGTCTTGGGGAGTGGGGCTTCTGATTAGCTCATCCTGACACTTCTGGTAACTGCAGGCTGCGGTAATGCCCCAGCTCAGAGGGGTTTGTAATCAAATCAGTCACTGGTCCCTCTCAGCATAACGCTATCAAAGTGCAGCCAATTGACCAGGGCATTCTCCTTTTCCTCCTCACTCAGTGCCCGTATAAAGATGTCCATTTCTATGTGACACTCCTTCTCCCCCCATGAGTCATGAGGCCGCAGTATAGAGACAAAGCCATACAAATGCAGACTGCTGCCACCCAGTGAATCTGCCATCCACAGGCTAAAATCTCAGCAGCATTGGACACACACTCAGTGCGGCACAACTGTGTGTGGAAGGCAAATGGGACTTTAGCCCCTCACTAAGAGCTTTTCTAACATGCACCAATTTGGGATAATCTCCAAGGGGTGATGAGGCCAGTGAGAATGGAGAGAGTGCAGTGCACCCCAAATCCCCTTCCCTCAGCACTCTCATACCTCCAACAGGCTGTGGCTGCTGTAGATGTATTATCTTCTATTGCTTCTGGGTGACTGGAAAGGAAATCTGATTGGCTCTACATAGAATAGTCTCTGCCTTTCCCAGGTAGCTGTCACAAAGCCATGGAGCTGGAGGGCTGGGATTAAGTGGGAGGTGACCTCAAGTAATGAGTTCACTTGACAAGGTCCTTTCTCAGGGATAGTCTTGCTACAGGCAAAATGCTCCACAGGAGGCAACCAGCTGCAGCACTCACATGGCCGCTCAAACAGGTAAAGTACCATCTAACTGCTGTAATTATCAAGCTAGGCCTTTAGTTGCACCCACTTATTGACAAATCTATAGAAAAGCAGCACCACTCTCATTCAGATCTAAGCACACATCAAGAAAAGATACTGTACATCTCTCACACAGGGACCCAGACATGCTCCAGTCCTTCTCTAAAGAGAAACTACGCTCATGGGATAGGCACAGCCACAACTCCATCTTCCCCTTTTCTGCTCCACACTGCAATGCCTCCATGCCGGGACTGCTCAGATTTCACTAGATTACAGCAGCAATTGAGTGAATACCCTGGACGACGCATGTAAACATGGAGCCCCCAATTCCGTCCTGCCCCGTGATTAATCAGGAGATGGCAGCAGGCAGGGGCCACTGAAACCCATTCCCCATGATCACCCCAGTGCTACAGAAAGGGGCCAGGTCCCCACAATCTCTCTCACTGGTTCCCCTGGCAGTTGTAAAGTCTCCACTTACCAATAAAATACTCTCCCAGGACATCCAGCGAATAGGGAGCACGGCCCGCCCCTGGATTCGGTAGTAGTCTCCACTGTACAGGTTCCTGCTCATGCCAAAGTCTGCTATTTTGATGGTGTAGTTCTTACCCACCAAGCAGTTGCGTGTGGCCAGGTCCCGATGCACAAAATTCAGAGAAGAGAGGTACTTCATACCAGAGGCAATCTGAGTGGCCATGAACTTCAGGTCAGTGTAGCTGCGGAGACAGGGAAGGCCAAAGGAGGGGTGAGGCTGCTGAGCAGGCCTTGAGCCACCTGGATGTGATGTCACCTAAACAGGAGCAGTTGGACCTGATCCTCGACAACTCACAGCAGCCTGCCCTTGTACAATGCAAATCCTGGGGCAACAACCTGGACACCAACAGCCTACAGCAGAAGCTCCCATGGTAATTGCTGGATGTATCATGGAGCAGGCCCTGGCGAGATACTGCACTGCAGTGGAAGGGCCAGTCAGGGAAGGATTGCCCTGACAGTGTGTCTCTGGCAGGGCAGTAAGAAATGAGCATGGCATGGATGGCAGAGTGGCCAGGCCAGATTCCTACTGGGCAGCCCTCCTGCATGTCCAAGCCCCAGCAACCCAAAGGTTTGGCAGATCCCCAAAACAGGGCAATGGCACAAAATGCTGGAGTCAGCAGGAGGAGCCCAAGAAATGACAATGAAATAGGCATTTCCTCCTCTTGTGCTTTCACCATCTCCATCTGGTCACACTCGCTCTCCCTACCCCAACCCAGCCACCCCCCACTCTGCCCCATCCCCACCCAGCCCCCTGCTCTCCTTACCTCCACCCAGACACACCCTCTCCCCAACCTCCTCTCACTGCCCCCATCTGATCACACTTGTTCTCTTCACTCCGCTCAGCCCACCTGTCCTCCCTTTCCCCTCACCCAGCTACATCTACTCTGCCCAAACACCTATCTAGCACACCATTACTTCTCACTCAGGCGCACCCGTTCTCACGATCCCACTCCCACCCAGCCACCCCTGCTCTCGTGACCCCTCCCCCACCTGCTCTCATCCACCCATCAATCTGCTCTCCCTGCCCCTACCCAGTCATATCCTCCCCTTTCTGCATCCCCCACGAAGTCCCACATGCTCTTGCCCTTCTTCCCCACCATGCTGTGAGAGTGGTAGAGTGCTGTATAGGTGAGGAGCCCCATGCAGGAGCGGAACGGCTACCTGACAATGGGCCCATTGCTGGCAGGGGGGAGCTGGGGCTCGTGGCGGGATAGGAACTGGTTGAGGTCGCCATTCTCCATGTACTCAGTAATCATGCAGAGAGGGTCGTCAGTGATGCACACTGCCAGCAGCCGGATGATGTTGGGGTCCTTGAGCCGTGACATGATCTTAATCTCCTTCAGAAAGTCATTTCTTTCAGAAACAAAACCACACAGACACATGTGGGCCCACAGAGACAGATATACAACACATGTGGGCATACATGGATAGACCCAGAGACACACGGACAGAGGGACACGGACCCAAAGGAACAGATGGACAGAGCCAGGGCACTGGAGTTAATGGTACAATGTACAACAGAGGAAAGTACCACAGAGAGCAATTTTCACAGCAAAGTACACTAATACTCGTGACAGATGTTAATGGGAAGATATTGCTGGCCTTTGCACATGGCACCAGGCTTCAGGAAACCCCTTAGGCCCTGGCTGCTCTCTTAGGATCACATGGGCCTGGAAGATGACCTGGCCATTTATCCCCAACCCCACCCCTTCAGGCGGCTGCTCTGCAACACAAAGGAAGCTCTATAAGGTTTGGCTGCCCATTGGACAAAGGAGAATGCTTTGACCTCCACAGTCCCTCCATAGCTGCCACTAGACAGGTTTCTGCGTGGGTCCCATCAGTAAAGCTTAGATTGAGTCATGAGTACTTTTGGTAAAAGTCATGGACAGGTCATGGGCAATAAATAAAAATTCATGGCCCGTGATCTGTCCATGACCTACCCAAAATACCCATGACTCAATCTCTACATCTGGGGCCCTGCTGCTCCAGGGGGCCCCTGATGTGGGGGGCCTGCTCCAGTGCTAGAGTTGACAACCCCCCAGCAGCTGCTCCCAGGGACCGCTCTCTGGAAGGCCTCTGGGCATCCCGGGGGCCGATGCTCCAGCCACTCTGGGACCACTGTTGCTTGGGCAGTCCCCAGGACACCCCCAAGACCGCTTCTCAGGCACTCCCCAGAGCCAGTCACATTAGCCACTGTTCCAGCAGTCCCTGGAGCCAGCTGCCTGAGTGGCCCTGAAGTCAGCTGCACCAGCTGCTGCGGAAGTCATGGAGGTCCTAGAACATCACAGAATCTGTGACTTCTGGGACCTCCATGAAAGAATTGCAGCCTAACCCATCAGTTCCATGAGCCAAGCACTGGGAAGCCAGCCAGCACACCTCCCAACATTTGCAGGGGCTGAAGTGGAACAAGTGCTGCCCCCTGAGGACTGAGAGCAAGCCTGCCTCCCTCTTACCCCACTGTGATGGCCTCTCTCCTGCAGGGCTGGTTAGGTTCACCTCCCTATGAGAGGCATTGTGACCTGGTTCCTGGCATGCAGGGTCGCCATGCCGCTCTTATGTGTCCTGGCCCCTCAGTGAGGTGGGGAGCCAAGCCCAGATAGACCTGTGGGACAGGAGCTGCTTCAGCTGGGCTGGAGGGTCACAGTGGGACAGTCCTGTGAAATCTGGGACTGCTAGAAGGTCTGCTGCAGAGCATTAGGGTACAGCCACGCTGAGAGTTGTAATCCCCAGCTCTGGGAGGTGTACACATGCTAGCTCTGCTCAAGCTCACACACTAAGAAATAGCCATGTGGACACAGCAGCACAGGCAGTGCTTGAGCTAGCCCCTCAAATGCGATCTCATCCTCAATCTAGCCTCGTACTCGGGAAGCTAGCTTGAGCTACCATCCATGCTGCCATGGCAACACTGCTACTAACACACTAGCATGTAGCTGTCTATCTGAGCTGGGAATTTCACCTCCAGCTGCTGTGTATATGTGCCCTGAGCGCCCTTGTGATCCAAAATAACTCATTGCACAATGGAAGTGCCTGGGGCAGAAAACCTTTCCAGGCCCTAGGAATGAAAGGGACAAAGATGGGAAGAAGAGAGGTTAGCCTCACTAAGGGGCAGAGTTAAGGTTACGTTGGTATCTTAACTGGGCATTTCCAGACTTCCAAGTGTTTGGGAGCTTTTGAAGTTTCCTGCAAATTTCCTAGACTTCTTTTTAAAAAAGTTTCTTGATTTTATTAACTACAACATTCTTGTGTTTTCCTTTTAATTGCTGATCCATGTTCTCAACTCTACGTTCAGCTTCACAGAGTTTTGGTCTAGGTAGGACACATATGCATGCAGCAGGGACCTCACATTGCATGACCCCAGATTTTAGTCTGTTACTTGTAACAGACACCTGTGACTGCCTAGAACTACTTGGCTTTCCCTGTGTTGAAGCCAGGGCTGGCTCCAGGCACCAGCTTAGCAAGCAGTTGCTTGGGGCAGCCACTCTGGAGAGGGGTGGCACAGCCAGGTATTCGGAGGCAATTCGGCGGAAGGTCCCTCGCTACCGCTCAGAGCGAAAGACCTCCCGCTGAATTGCCGCAGATTGCGATCGCGGTTTTTGGGGGGGGGGGGAGGGTCAGGGGGGCTGCTTGGGGCAGCAAAACCCCTGAAGCTGGCCTTGGTTGAAGCCCATGACTACTTGGGATTTCATGGCACAATGGGGACAGCAATCAGGTCCACCTGCTCTAAATGCATAGCCCCCTACCACTTGAGCTAAAGGAGACTCTCCAGTTGCTGTATCAGGCCTCTGACAGAGGTCTGATTGCAAACTGAGCAGTCCTGATTCCAAAGTAGAAGGCAGTGGTGTCAACTGCACACCAGTCAGATAAATAATAATAATAAAAGTTAATATTTTAAAAGTTCCTCTCTTTTCCATGCGGCTGAATGGTCCCTTTTTGGTGCATACTTTCAACCCAATACCATTTTTAAATGCAAAATACAGGATTTGCTGTAGTGAATTAGACCTCCTTCGGGTGGCAGAGGGCATTGCAAGCCACTCAGAGATGCCCCCACAGACACATGGCCAAGGATACCATGAGCCACTCAGCCTCCCTCCCCCATGGCTGGGAGGCTTGTGAACTCCTTGGAGCTTCGCCTAACCTGACCAGACCATGCTTCTTGGCACTGAGAGCAGAGCCTATTGCTGAGGATGGCAGGGCTCTTAGCAGAAGCCCAATGGGGTGGACTGAACATGTGTAGTGTTTTAAAAATCAAACCTGCAAATGTCAAACCATGGGCAGCTAGGGAACAGCAGAGATAGGGGACCAGAGTCAGGAGCTGGGTGTGGATAGGCAGGTGGGGCAATGATCCAGGAACAGATGTAACAGGAATGATTGATACTTGATTACATGGTGATGAGCATCAGAGGGGAGCCATGTTAGTCTGTCTCCAAAAAAATGACACCTTAAAAACTAACAGATTTATTTGGGCATGCCGCATAAGCTTTCATGGGTAAAAAAACCCCACTTCTTCAGATGCATGGAGTGAAAATTACAGATTCAGGTATAAATATACTGACACATGTAACATATGCCATCACGTACCAGCAATGCCACTCTGTCATGCACACTGGCCAAACTGGACAGTGTCTACGCAAAATAATAAATGGACACAAATCAGACATCAGAAATGGTAACATACAAAAGCCAGTAGGAGAACAATTCAAACTCTCTGGACATTCAACAACAGATTTAAAAGTAGCCATCCTTCAACAAAAAAACTTCAGGAACAGACTTCAAAGAGAAACTGCAGAGCTACAATTCAGTTGCAAATTTAATTTGGGCTTGAACAGGGACTGGGAGTGGCTGGCTCACTACAAAAGCAATTTTCCCTCTCTTGGTATTGACACCTCCTCCTCAATTATTGGGAGTGGATCACATCCACCCTGACTGAATTGGCCTTGTCAACACTGGTTCTCCACTTGTATGGTAACTCACTTCTCCTCATGTGTCAGTATATTTATGCCTGTAATATGTAATTTTCACTCCATGCATCTGAAGAAGTGGGGGGTTTTTCCATAAAAGCTGATGCCCAAATAAATCTGTTAGGCCTTGGCTACACTGGTGCTTTACAGCGCTGCAACTTTCTCGCTCAGGGGTGTGAAACCCTCCCCGAGCGCTGCAAGATACAGCGCTGTAAAGCGCCAGTGTAAACAGTGCCGCAGTGATGGGAGCGCGGCTCCCAGCGCTGTAAGATAATCCCCATGAGGAGGTGGAGTACATGCAGCGCTAGCAGAGCTCTCTCCCAGCGCTGGTGCTGCGACCACTCACACTTCAAAGCGCTGCCGTGGCAGCGCTCCCGCGGCAGCGCTTTGAAGTTTCGAGTGTAGCCAAGCCCTTAGTCTTTAAGGTGCCACAGGACTCCTTATAACCAAGTAATGAAAGGCTACACAGTAGCACCCACCCACAAGGGGGCCACATGCAACCCCATCTCCAGCATCTCCTGACTCCTCAGTGAATTCTCCTAATGCTGCTTTCAAATGGAATTCCCTAGAGTTTTAAAAAAGAAATATCGTTCCATACACCGTAAGTCTTTGGCATCAGCAGAATGCCCTGTGCCATGCAAGGGGAACGCTCAGAGAAAAGCCCTTGCTGCCTCCATTGTGTCCCTTGCCAAACCGTGTAAGGATAACATTTCAAAAGGGTCTAGGGAACACAGGAGACTTGAGTTGCTTTTGAAAATGGGACTTAGTCTTCTGTTACCCAGGGACTGTGATTTTTCTGAGTGAGGCTCAAGCTCACAGTACATACTGAGTCATCAAATTCCACATAACCCCAGTACCTGGCATTCTTGTTGGCATCTGCTCGCAGCATTTTCACAGCCACCAGGACAGGTTGGTTGGAGCTGATGTCCAAAGCAAAATCTTTGTCCATGAACTTTTCCATCCCCTCTACTTCACAGAGATGAACCTAGAGGGGGGCAATGGGTAGTGTTTACCTTTGCCATCTGGTTCTCTATTTCCTGAACCTGGAACTTCCTTGGGGGTCAAATCAGAGCAACTCATTCTTACTCTCAAACCAGAACCAAATCAGACCCTTAAAAACTCTGTTAGCACAGTTATTTTCAGTTCTAATAATTCCCATGGCTGTTTTGCCAGCTCTAGGTCCTAACAATAATAATATCTGGCAAAGAGTTACTGATTTATTTTGTTTTATTACACTACAAGCCCCTATGCACTCACTCTGGGCACTCCTATGCCTAGAAAAACAAGGACCTGGTAGAATGGATGACAGCAGCTGCATCTGCAAGAAAAGGCCATACAACCTTCTGACAAGTCGACCACTGCTGCTACTTGATCCTCAGAATGCAGCCACGGAGCTAATATGAATCACAAGTTGTAAAGTGGAGTAAGAAATGGTGGGTGCAGACTCAAGCCAAGGCACTACCACGTATGGCAGCAGCATAGTCATCTTCTGGAAACTGGATGTGACACAACAGGGCCACCTCTCTCTGCAGATCTGCTCCCCAAGAGCGTTATATTCTGTCTGATGACCAAAATAAGTCTTTACTGTCTTTCACTCCTGTCGGTGCCAACACAACCAAGGTTGAGTGAGCCATAATCAGCAACAGAACTGTTTACTCAGATCCAATCAGTCACAACCAGATCACCCTCCCTAAAAACAACGGGATTCCACAGCTGTCCCCACTGCCATAATTTAGTCTGAAGAACTAGTGATAATTTGGAAACGGAAAGAACCCAGCTTGACTGGAAAGGGCCAGGCTGAGTTTGCACAAGGTGTGTGATCCCTGTGCTTCCTGAGCACAAAATGAACTCTTTTGCTAGTTTTGACAAGGCCTTGTGGGAGCTATACACTTTCAGATAGCATTGACTGTCAGTAACTCTACTGAACTGTTTCATAGCTTTGTTCTGCTGAAGCAAAATGGTTGCACAGACACCACGTGCCTAGTACATTTGTCTCAGCTTTCACAACATGAATTAAACACGTATGAAATAAAATCCATCTCCTGGGCTCTGTTCTGGCATTGGCACAGATGTCCTCCTGTTCTAGGGCTGTGCAATGCAGACACTACAAAGGGACAGGGGAAGCTCCAGGCACCAGCGCAGCAAGCACGTGCCTGGGGCAGCAAGCTGCAGGGGGCAGCCTGCCGGTCGCTGTGAGAGTGGCAGTCAGGCAGCCTTTGGCGGCATGCCTGCGGGAAGACTACCGGTCCTGCTGCTTCGGCGGTGGATATGCTGAAGGTGCGGGACCGGCATATCACCTGCAGTAACGCCGCCGAATCTGCATGACCAGCGGACCGCCCACAGCCATCCCGCCAAAGGCTGCCTGACTGCTGTGCTTGGGGCGCCAAAAAACATAGAGCCACCTCTGCAAAGGGAGGCCATATGGAGAGGCCCAGTAGTGCACGGAGGATGATGTGTGTGGAGTCACTTGGCTCAAATCCCATTGCAGGTCATGTAAGCAGCACATAGTTCCCAGGAATCCCAAAGAGGGATTCATTCCCATCCTAAATGTGGCCCACACATGCTCTGGAGCAACACCAACATTAGACATGGTCATAACTGTTAGAATAGCTACTCTAGGCATAAAGTGAAAGGAATGGGAGTCTGCCTTCTAAGTGAGGTCACTGGAATAGATCTACCTCAGGCTGGGTCTGAAGGGACATTTTCTAGTCTTCAGCAACCATAGGGCTGCTCTATGTCAGATCAGGACAAGCCCCACCCAAGGCCCCCACTACTGATGTTGACAGAAGCACAGACAAATCTTGAAAACTCATTGGAAAATGGAATTTCTGTCCCTTGGGAAATTCCAAAATGTGTGACAAATAATCAATATGTTGACATATTCTAAAACATCAAAATAACCTTATTGAAACATTTCATTGTGATAATATAAAAAAATGAAACAGAACAAGGAAGTTGCAATGAAATGAAACGAGGAAGTTGAACAAAATGCCTCCTTTTGAGTTTGAATCATTTTGAAAATTTTTCAATCAAAAAAATTTCATCAGAATTGACACAATCCCTCAAAACATTTTGATTTTGACAAAATTGCATTTTCCAATAGAAACCTGTTCCAGTGAAACTTTTTTGATCTGCTCAGGAAATCATGCTTTGGCAAAAGCTGAGGAGAAAATAATTTTTGGCAAATACAGCTGGAAAATAGTGCTTTGATGGAAAAGGAAGCTATTTAGAATTTCGCTCCATCGTTTTGGATTTTTCCCAAAGAAACTTTAGCACTATTCTCATTTTTATATTTGAAATTGAATATTCATGCTATTGCTATTGAGTATAATTAGATAATTTCACAAAAAATGTGGAATTAAATGCAACATTTTATATGAGCAAAAAATGTAATAGATTCATAGATCTTAGAATCATAGGATTAGAAGGGACCGCAAGGATCATCTCTTAACCCTCTGCCACGATGCAGAATTTGTTGTGTCTAAACCAGGGGTTGGCAACCTTTCAGAAGTGGTGTGCTGAGTCTTCATTTATTCACTCTAATTTAAGGTTTTGCATGCCAGTAATACATTTTAACGTTTTTAGAAGGTCTCTTTCTATAAGTCTATAATATATAACTAAACTATTGTTGTTTTTAAAGTAAATAAGGTTTTTAAAATGTTTAAGAAGCTTCATTTAAAATTAAATTAAAATGCAGAGCTCCCCGCCCCCCTGCAACCGACCAGTAGCCAGGACCAAGGCAGTGTGAGTGCTGCTGAAAATCAGCTTGCATGCTGCCTTTAGCACGGATACCATAAGTTGCCTACCCCTGGTCTAAACAATCCAAGACAGATGGCTGCCCAGCCTCCTTTTGAAAACTTCCAGTGAAGGAGCTTCCACAACCTCCCTAGGCAGTCTGTTCCATTGTCCTGCTGCTCTTATAGATAGGAAGTTTTTCCCGAGATTTAATCTAAATCTGCTGTGCTGTAATTTGATCTCATTGCCTCTTGTCCTGCCCTCGGTGGGAAGAGGACAACTTTTCTCCATATTTATGACAGACTTTCAAGTATCTAAAAACTACTGTCATGTCCCCCCTTAATCTCCTCTTTTTGAAACTAAACATAGCCAGTTCCTTCAGCCTTTGCTCATATGGCTTGCATGCCATCCCTTTGATCATCTTTATTGCTTGTCTCTGGATCCTTTCCAGTTGCTCTACATCTTTTCTATATGTTGGTGACCAAAATTGGACACCGTACTCCAGCTGAGGACTAAACAGCATCGAGTAGAGTGGTACCATCACCTCCCATGATTTGAATATGTCTCTGTTAATGCAACCTATAATTGCATTTGATTTTTTTGCAACAGCTTCACACTGCTGACTCATGTTGAGGTTGTAATCCACCACTACTCCCAGAACCTTCTCAGCAGTGCTGCTGCCAAGCCAGTTTTCCCCCATTCTGCATTTGTGCATTTGATTTTTCTTTCTTAAGTGTATCACCTTATGTTTGTCTTTGTTGAATTTCATTTTGTTGTTCACAACCCAGTTCTCCAATTTACCAAGATCCCTCTGAATTTTAGCTCTATCCACCAAAGTATTGGCAACCCTCCCCCCTGCCCAGCTTTGTGTCATCTGCAAATTTGATCAGGATGCTCTCTATTCTTATATCCAGGTCACTAATAAGGATGTTAAACAACACTGAGTCCAGAACCGATCCCTGGGGAACCCCACTTGAGACGTCCCTCCAATCTGACATCATTCCATTGATAGTTACTCTTTGTTTGCAGTTGTTTAACCAATTATGCATCCACTTAATAGTAGTTCTGTCGAACCTGCATTTCTCCAGCTTACCTATCAAAATGTCACATGGGACTGTGTCAAAAGCCTTGCTAAAGTCCAGGTATATTATGTCCACTGCATTCCCCCATCCACTAAATTAGTTACCCTGTCAAAGAAGGACATCAACCTGGTTTGGCATGATTTGTTCTTGGTAAATCCTGCTGGTTGCTAGTGATCACCCCTTCATCCTCCAGGTATTTGCAAATTGAAAGTTTCATACATTGCTCTCATAGTTTCCCAGGGATCGAGGTCAGGCTGACTGGTCTCTAGTTCCCTGGCATGTCTTTTTTCCCCTTTTTAAAGATTGGCACTACATTAGGCCTTCTCCAGTATTCCAGGACCTCTCCTGTCATCCAGGAGTTTGTAAATATTATTGCCAGTGGCTCAGAGACTTCAAATAATTCCTTCAGTATCCTCCGGTTATTAGCATCTGGCCCTGCTCATGTGAATGGATTCAAATTGGTAAGAAGATCTCTGACGTGTTCTTTACTTATCTTGATCTGCATCCCTTCCTCTTTATTGTCCATGGTAACTTTGCTAGTCATCCAGTTATGTTATTTTTTGAGAAACAACTGAAACAAATTAGGCATTAAGCAGCTCTGCCTTCCTATCATCTTTTTTTATCAGCTCAAGTTCTCCATTGAGCAGCGGACCAACACTGTCCCTGATCTTTCTTTTTGTCTGACATATTTGAAGAACCTCTTCCTGTTGCCTCTAACATTTTTTTGCCAGCTGTAACTCATTCTTCACCTTGGCTTTCTTGATTTTGTCCCTACATGCGCGTGCTATTCCCATGTATACTTCTTTGGTGACGTGCCTCTCCTGCCATATCTTGTATGTTTCCCTTTTGGTTTTTAGACAGCTGAAAAACTCCTTGTGTAGCCACATTGGCTTCCTGTGGCTCTTATCTTTCCTCTGTGTCAGAATAGCTTGATGTTGAGCTGCTAGTATTACATCTTTTAAGAACTGCCAGTCCCCTTCAACTCTTTTTCTTCCTAATTGGTCTTTTTCTCTGAGTCAGCTGAAATCCACTTTTTTGAAGTCCAGTGTCTTCATTTTCTCATGTCCTCCCTTCCACAGGGTCTTGAATTCTATCAGATCGTGATCACTGCCTCCCGACTGCCCAACCAGTTTCATGTTTGCAATTCATTCATCCCTGTTCAGCAAAACCAGATCCAAAATGGACGACCCCTAGTTGTTTCTTCAACTTTCTGAATCGTAAAGCTGTCCCCTAAACATAGTAAGAATTTGCAGGACTTACTATGTTTTGCTACTATAGTCTTACAACAGATATCAGGGACGTTGAAATCCCCATACTAGCTTATGTGTGTTAGCTAATCTTGTTACTGGCTTGTAAAATGACTCATCCACTTCCTCTTCCTGCTTTGGTGGTCTATAATTAAGGCTAGGAGTATGTTATGGAGGTTGTGGAAGTCACGGATTCCGTGACTTTCCATGACCTCTGTGACATTGGGACCTGTTAGCAGTCCAGCTGCTGCAGCAGCAGGGGACCCCACCCAGCTCCCAGGCATGCAGGGTAGGGGGGACCCCCTGGACTTCCCTAGCTCCCAGACCTACGCAGCTCCTGCAGGCAGTGGGGGATCCCCGGAGTTCCCCAGTTGCCACCGCCAGCAGGGACCCCGCAGATCCCAGCCCCAGCAAGTGGGGGGGACCCACAGTTCCCAGTCAATGCAGCCCTAGGAGGATTGCGAGGGCGAATACGAATCGAGAGGACTTGCGGCCAGCTGGTGCGGGGGATAGACCGGAGAATCACACTGTCGCCAGGAAAAGGCAAGTCTAC
>NC_133775.1:69143031-69148845 GCF_003597395.2 Chelonoidis abingdonii | reverse complement strand
GGGGTTGTTATAAATGTGTATGGGTAGGGTTTTGTGGCCTGCCTTGTGCAGGAGGTCAGACTAGATGATCATATTGGTCCCTTCTGACCTATGAGTCTATGAGTCTATGAGTAATGCAGGCCCTGGGGGACCCTGCCCCCAGCTCCTAGCCCCGTGGTCAGGGGTACCTCCCAACTCCCAGACTCTGGGCAGGGGGCCGCAGTGATGGAGAATCCACCACAACTCTTGGTAAATTGTTCCAGTGGTTAATTCCTTTCACTGTTTCAGTGTGTCTTATTTCTTCCTTGAATTTGTCTAACTTCTGCTTTGAACCATGGGTTCTCATTACGTTAACTGAAGTGCTGTCTGCTGTCAGAAATCTCTTCCCTGTCTCAGTACTTATAGACTGATCATGTCACTGTCTCACTTTCTCTTGGATAAACTAGTAGATTACACTTCTTTAGTCTCTCAGTGTAAGGTATGAAGAGTTAACAGTTTTCTGACAGACAAAGATGTTTATTCACGTCTCTCTGTGGGTCCACATGTAAGTTAAGGATTGTAGGTTAATGCAATGAGGAGTCAGCAGGAAGGCAGCACATTGGAGACCAAGCTACAGGGGTTATCAGGACTCATGGTACAAACAGTGAACTTTGGGGATATAATTAGAAGGCAAAGATGACACCCCTTTATCCTGCACCTAGGAAATGATTGTGAAGCACATTTTACAGTCATGGGCATTTGTTCAGCACTGACTTACAGGGACCAATACCACCTTCTGAAAAACAACACATCACTTCCTGCAGTATGTAGCTGGGTCCTGGAGATCTCCCATCCCAGGTACCGATCAAGGCTCATCCAGCTTAGCTTTCAAGAGACAACCCCACCACACCCGAAAGTGGTTCTGCTGCAGGCTAGCTGCATACAGCAGGTGACTCATGAGAGATCTCTTCATCTCCTTCAGCACCAGGGTGTATTTTTCTCTGGTGGTTTAAGAACACTGTTGTCATTGGCAGTGTTCCAGTGGGACTCCGATCCATACTAACAGCACAAGGAAGCAGACAGGATCTGGAGAGAATGTAAGAGCCCATGATAAGACACTCACCTCCCCAAACTGGCCTTCTCCAAGCTTCTCCTTGAAGGTTAGCAGTTTCCTAGGGAACTCTTCCACAGCCACATCCTTGCCCGAGAGCAGGTCCATAGTGATGGCAGGCACAGAGTAGGTATTGCTGCCTGTCACCCCCTGCAGATTCACAATGTCAGCTTCTGCATAATGGGGGACTCCCTCGGGGCCACTTGGCTGGGCGGGTTTGACAACTCCACTGCAGCCTGGGAAGAAAAGAGCATGAGAACACCTCAGCTGCTCAGCACTTTTCTCCTGGAGCCCAAGTCACACAGAAAATGCCCTAGGCCATCTGCTTTCCCAGATGCCAGGGGAGAACAGACCAGGCTTTGTGGGAGCTTAAAGGGGTCTGAGACCTGTACAGTCTTCTCAGCTCCCTAAAACTTCACTCCAAGTTTCCAGGACCGGTTATGATTGGTGCCACAGGTGACACAATGGGAGAGAGGGGAAGCCTGTAGCATCCTCATCCAGAGCTTGTGCTCCCTGCTCAGAAAGCATCATCAAACTCTTCAAAGCCACAGCTGGAGCAGTTCTAATTGTTCCTTCCCATGCGACTGACTTTGCATTTGTCAATATTAAATTTCAGTCTGACATCATGCTGCCCATTCCCACAGCCTGGTTAAATCCCTGGGAAGTTCCTCCTCTAGTCCTGACTAATCTGAAAAGAGGCAGTGTGGGCTAGCAGACAGGACACCATGATACAGGAAACATGTTCTATGCCTGCCTCTGCTGCTGGGTGATCTTGGCAGAGTCACTGCCTTACTCTGTGCCTCAGTTTCCTCAAGTGTAAAATGAAGATAGTGAATGATACTGAACTGCTTGGTAAAATGCTTTGAGATCTCTAGATGGAAAGCTATGAACTATGTATTATTATTAAATAATTTTACCATCTGCACTTTTTGCCACTTCACTTTTCCATATCTTTGATAAATAGGTAACTAACTAACAGCACAAATGTCAAATTACATATTAAATTGAAATACTTGCAGTTTGAACTGTCTTAGTCATGGACTTAAGGGACCAGAAACTATGTGCTGAGACTTATTTCACTAATAACACACTGCACATGGCAAGGGCAAATTGATATTTTGTAATCAAATAAAATACACAGCCCATCTTAAAATGGCTCAGGGAGATGGGGCCTAGGACTGGGATAAGGGCCTGAGACCTCTAGGCTGCTGGTGCAAATTTACCCCAGGTTGATATTGGTCTAAAATCACTCCCACTGGGATGGCTGTCACGTGATGGGATTCCCATGTGATCTGAAATGGTGTCACTCCATTTCCCAGCAGATGCATGACTAGTCCTGATTGCAATGTTTCTGTCTAAATTGTTGATGTAATCCAACCAAAAAGCCCAGCCTATAGAGGAGGCACCTGAACTACAACTCCCATGAGGCATTTTCAAGCCAAAATGTTTTGGCTGAAATTTTTCAATTTTTGAGTTTGCACAGAAAAAAAATCAAAATTTTCCGCAAGGGAACATTTTTGTTTGCGCCCAGCTATACACATGATCCTAAAAATGACTCCACCACAACTGTTAGTGTGAGCACATGCTCCTTGCTGACAGATCAAGGATGTAGTGAGACTAAATGCCACTACTACCCCTAACTGGATGCCTCCGGAGCTGGCATCAGGGGCAGGCATAGCAGGGTATTGCAGGAGCACCGTGCTGCTCATTGTTTGCTCAAACAGGGCTGTGTTAGCTGCAGAACTTGTTTGTTAATTCTCACCTGCCTCTTCATCTCCTGGGACAAACTCTGGCAGTTTGCGGATCAACCGTGAGGGCTCCTGGTAGTCTGGGCCCAGGGGGAAGATACGGTCATAGGTGGAGTTGGACTCCTGCTCGCTAGATGAGGAGGAGTGGTTGTGGTTGAACATGCTGGATTCACTAGGCAGGGAGAGGCTGACGGTCATTTCGTCATCCAGCATCCGCCGAGAAGCCTAAGAGGTGGGGACGCAGAAGGAGAAAGTACAGGGACATAGCAAAGGACATTCTTCACTCTAGACAAACAGACAGGCCCAGTGGACCAAAGCAGCAAGACAAATCATGTGGGCCAAAAGGTCCTGTTTGGCAGACTGGGCCTGAAACACAATTGTCCTGTGAACCAGGCAGGACTGCCGAATCCAGGGGTGGTTGGGGAACAGTCCCCTGAACTAGGGGGGCATGGGAGGCGGGAAAGGGGAGGAAGCTGCTGGGGGACCCCACGAGGAGGGAGGTTCCCA
The DNA here is from genome assembly GCF_003597395.2 of Chelonoidis abingdonii. Classification (NCBI taxonomy): domain Eukaryota; kingdom Metazoa; phylum Chordata; order Testudines; family Testudinidae; genus Chelonoidis; species Chelonoidis abingdonii. The sequence continues at coordinate 69,145,521 of NC_133775.1, read as the reverse complement.
GAGCCCAGGCTCCAGCCCAAGCCTGAATGACTACACAACAATTTTACAGCCATGCAAGACTGAGTCAGCTGACTTGGGCCAGCCATGTCACGGGTTTTTTATTCCAGTGTAGACGCACCTTCAGTGGCTAGATGAAATCAGTCTGCACAAGCAGGTCCATGCACTCGCCTGTGAGCTTCGGGGGAGATGCAAGTGGTGCACATTCCCAGCTAGGCCTCACCCTGAACAAACTCCATTACTGTCAGGGCTGTGCTGATGTCACCAGAGGGGCTGATGTGCAGCCGCGGGAATGAATCTAGTGCTGGCAGAACTCTTACAAAGAAGCCTTCAGGATCTGCTCACCTTCTCCAGCATCTTCTGCCAGAACTGCCTCCACAGGATGATGACAATGATGGCCACCAGGATGAAGATGATTGCCACCAGGCAGCCAATTAGGATGCGTGTGTTGCTATCATCCACTTTGAGGGTTGGATCTGTCAGCAGGTGGGAAAGAGCAGGAGTTGGTCACGTTGGGAGGCTGGGTTTAACTTGGGTTTTCATTGGAAACACAGATCTCAGTCACTGGCAAGTCTACTCAGCTGGTACTTCCAGGTTCACCACCCCTCAGGGGCAGCTCTAGTTTCTTTGCCGCCCCAAGCATGGCAGGCGGCTGCCTTCGGCAGCTTGCCTGTGGGAGGTCCCTGGTCCCATGGATTCAGCGGCTTGCCTGCAGGAGGTCCGCCGGTCTCACGGTTTCTGTGTACCCGCCACCAAATTGCCGCCGAATCCGCGGGACTGGCGGACCATCCGCAGCATGCTGCCGAAGGCAGCCTGACTGCCGCCCTTGCAGGGACTGGCAGGGTGCCCCCCTACGGCTTGCCACCCCAGGCAGACGCTTGGAGCGCTGGTGCCTGGAGCTGCCGCTGCTACCCCTACAGCGGGGCTAGATGATGAGTTTACCTTTGTCCACAGCCAGAAGCAGTGCATAACTGCACCACCCCAAAGCACTCTGCACTTCACTCCATCCCTGGTTCCCTGTTTGCCAGCCTATCCTTGCCAGGAGCAGACACCAGCAGCACAACTCTGCTGGCCAGCACCCTGGGGGTTACTATGAATGCTCTGTCCATTTTCCATCCCCCTGTGCAAGAAGAGGCACAGCCGGGCAGAGCCTGCTCTCTGCCCTGTACATTGACAGGATGTGAGTGCAGGGGTGCATACGGCCAGAGACAGTCCTGCCCTCTGGGAGACACTTCTGTGCTAGCCCCTGCTGCACTAGGGCTGGTCATCCCTTCTGCAGCCATGGAGCCTGGGACACCCAGTATTGTGAGACTGTAACTAACAATTCGAGACTCCCCATCACCACACTCATGTGACTCTCTCACACGGTCAAAGCCCAGGATACACACTGCTCTTCATTTTGCAGCCACAACCCTGGACTCTGCAACATCCTGACATAATAGACTAGAAAGTCTGTGGAAAGTTCATTTTAACAAAAAAGGAGGCATTTAATGAACTGACTATGGAAATAACTGCACTGACTGTGGCATTATCCTCTGTGCTATTCTTGTTGATATTACATTCATTGCTTCAGACTGTTCCCACATCTTTACTGTTCAACTTGCCATTGAATTCTATATTAACAACGCATAACTGCAGCACAGAGGATGTCTGAAGAAGAGCTGGAAGCAGAATGGGTTGAAACCCGGAACTTCTGTTCTGCAGGAAAATTTGACATCTCAAAAAAAAAAAATTGTATTATAAACAGAAGTTGAAATGAGATTATATATAAAGAATAGAAAAGTTGAAAATGTTTTGACTATTAAGATGCCATCTCATAATAGGTCATTTGCAATATTGTTGTGGCTGTGTTAGTCCCAGAAAAGAGAGAGACAAAGGGGTGAGATAAGAGGAGGTTACCTACTTGTAACTGGAGGTTCTTCGAGATGTGTGGTCCCTATCTGTATTCCAAATAAAGGTGCGCATGCACGCCATGCACCAGAGCCGGAAGCTGTTCTTAGCAGTGTCCATTGACCCGCATGTTCATCATACGTCCCTTTGTACTCGCAGCCAAAGGTCTAAAAGTCCATGCAGGTTGAGGCCCTTTCAGTTACCCTATTACTCCAGAGTAGTCCAGTCCACAGCAGAGGGGATGGAGGGTGGGTATTGGAATACAAATGGTGATTACACATCCCAAAGAACCTCCAGTTACAGGTAAGTAACCTCCTCTTCTTTGAGTAATGGTCCCTATATGTATTCTAACCGTGGGGGAGTAGTGATCAGAGTGGAAGTGGGTGCGAGGAAGAGAAGAAATGCAACCTGTAGTACAGTGTGGCCCACTGCAGTGTCCTCAGCTGCCCTTTGAGTGATGGCACAGTGGGGGTACATCTACACTGCACGATTATTTCGAATTAGCTTAAACCGATATTACAAAACAGATCTAATAAAATCGGTTTAGCGCGTCCACAGTGGGATCACGAAATCGATTGTTTGCGTCCATGGTCCAAAGCTACC
>NC_133775.1:69118201-69142007 GCF_003597395.2 Chelonoidis abingdonii | reverse complement strand
GGGAGGAGTTCCGAAATCGATTTAAGGAGCCGTTTAACTCGATATTAATGACGACGTCGTGTGAACGGGTACAGCGTTAAATCGGTATATCGGCCATTAAACCGATTTAAAGTCGCAGTGTAGACCTGGCCTGGGATGGGAATGTGTGCACAGAGCGCCATGTTGCTATGACAAATGTCTTGCCACAAGACATCTGCTAGGCAGATCAACGTGGCTGCTTGCACTCACATAGAGTGCATTGTAACTCTATTAAGCGACTGTACGTTGGATAGCGTGCAGCATTCGTGGATGCACCTGGACACCCATTTGGAGATTCCTTGGAGACAAGGGCTTGGTCCTTGGACTGATCAGCGATGGCCACAAACAGTTTCATCGATGCGTGAAAGGCGAAAGTCCCCTGGAGGTAGAATGCTACTGCACGGTGCATGTCAAGGGAGTGCAGGATCCTGTCCACATGGGAGTGAGTGGTTTGGGACAGAAGACAGGGAGGTGGACAGCCTGACTGAGGTGGAGCTCCACCACCACCTTTGGGAGGAATTTAGGATGGAGCCATACGGACACTTTATCCTTCTGGAATACACTGTAAGGGGGACAGTTAGCCATCGTGGCCACCAGTTCGCTGACTCATCTAGCTGAGGAAATGGCCACTAGGAACATCACCTTCATGGAGAGATGGGAAAGGGTGGCTTTGTGAGGACGGCAGAATGAGATTAAGGTCCCATGAAGGTGTGGGCTGGAGTACTGGTGGGAATGTATTGAGGAGACCCTTCATAAAATGGAGACTGGAGGGCTATGTAACATAGAGGTGCCATCCATGAAGGGAGAAAGGCATTAAGTGCTGCCAGGTGGACCTGTGCAGAGCTGAGGGCAAGGCCCAATATTTTGAGCCCAAGGAGGTAATCAAGGATGATAGGTATGGATATTGTACTCAGTGGGTGGTGATGGCGGTAAGTTTTATGGCCCCCTTAAGGAACAGAGCATCCACTTCTTGTTGGAGGATGGATTCCTGGGGAAGTCTGGGGTGGAGAGCAATGAGAGGAAAACAAGAGGAATTCTATGGGAGTATCCATGATGGATAATCTCCAGCACCCAACTGTCCATGGTGATTTTGCATCAGTTGTGGGAGAACAGGGCAAGACAGTCCCCAAAGACAATATTGGGCACCACGGGAGGCATCGGAGGAGGTTCTCAGTTCTTGACCTGCACATCAAAACTGCTGTTTTGACTACTGCTAGTATAGGGTCAAAGTGGTGGTTGTGGTGGAGGCAAGGAGAGTTGAGTATCAGAGGGGTAGCCGTGTTAGTCTGGATTTGTAAAAGCAGCAAAGAATCCTGTGGCACCTTATAGACTAACAGATGTTTTGGAGCATGAGCTTTCGTGGGTGAATACCCACTTCGTCGGATGCATGCTCCAAAACGTCCGTTAGTCTATAAGGTACCAAAGGATTCTTTGCTGCAAGGAGAGTTGTGTGTGGTGCTGTGTATGTGGTGCCTCCTGCTGGCATTGGAAGTAGGGCAGGTAGGGGGCATGTGGTCAGGGATGGAACGGTTGCCACAGCTGCCTGCATCTTGGGACTGGGGTGTAAATGCCAAGGGACTTGAGCGTGGCCTGAGAGTCCTTCAGGGAATGGAGAGATCCATCCGTCCTGGTATTGGTGGTGGTCATCCACCTGGGAGAGTGAGGAAGGAATAAGTGCCTTATTCAATGAGGAAGCGGTGGGGACCAGTGATACTGGTTCCACATCTTCCTCCTCCTCATAAACCAAAGGCACTTAGGGTGAATGGGAATGGTTTATAAAAGGCCACCAACAGTGCCTGGAGTCCTCAGTAGAGATCCCAGGGCACCCAGTGGGCATAGGTGGGTGTCATGGCTAATGGTACCAGGCCTCCGTAGTGGGATTATAAGCTGGGGGGTATAGCAATCTGGGTCACAATTCTGGGCTCCAATGGAGTATTGGTGAGAAAGAAGCACTCAGACTCCAAATACGAATAGGCAATGGGAGGGGGACCATGGGTACCAGAGGCCTGTGATGCAACAATGGGATGTGTGTGATGTTATTAAGATGAACTTTGACTGTATAGATCATTGGTGCAATCAAGGTCCTATAGTGGCATCAAATCTTGTGCAAAGGAGGTCAACTAAGGTGTCCATGACAAGGTTATAGTTTGCTGGTTATGATTATGCTATCTGTATGCATGTATCTTTTTGTATTTAAAGTTATAAGTATTGGCTCTATACTGTCTGCATTTCAAACTTGTGCTATACTTCTGGGTGACACACCAGACAATTTGGCATCAGCACTCCCTAGCATGCTTGATGGCCCATTAAGGACCATCAGCTATATCAGGGGTCGGCAACCTGTGGCACGCGTGCCACCTTTGGCACGCAAGCTGATTTTGCCTGGCACGCAGCTGCCAGCCGGGGTCCTGGCCGCCAGCCCCACTCAGCGCGTGGCTGGATGAATGAACGGAACGCCAGGCAGCAGGAGGCTGAGCGTGGCCGGTGGCCAGGACCCCAGATCGTTGGCAGGTACGGTCCCCGGCTCCCCACTCAGTTCTGTGGCTCCCGGGATGTGAGCCACCGGGGCACGGGGCCCTGAGCCTTCTGCAGGAGGGGCAGTGTCAGCAGCTCACACTCCCAGGAGCCGCAGAGCCTGAGCATGGCAAGGGTGGGGGGGGTGCATCTAACTGGCATGGGCATGGTAAGAGGAGTCCCGGGGGGCAGTCAGGGAGCAGGGAGTGGTTGGATGAGATGGAAGAGTCCCCGGGGGTCTGTCTGGGGATTGGGGTGTGGACAAGGGTTGGGGCAATCAGGGGAGAGGTAGGGAGTAGGGACCTTGTGGGCTACTTAGGGTGGGGGGTGTCTCAGGAGAGGGCAGTCAGGGGACAAGGAGCAGGGAGAGTTTGGGGGTTCTGACCGAGGCAATTGGGGTGGGAAGTGGGAGGGAGTGGATGGGGGCGGGGCTTGGGCAGGGCTCTCTCCTCTTTTTTGATTGTTGAAATATGGTAACCCTAGGCAAGGGGGGAACCAGGGGGTGCATGGGGGCTGGTGCTCGCATACATCCACTGCAGTTTGCAGGAGCCCCCGAGGGGGCGCCGGGCCGCAGCCTGGGCAGGAGAGGCGGGGGGGCACAGCTGCTCCCCCCTAACAATGGCGCTGCCTTTGCAGGGCTGCTGCCCCCCTGCACTGCTCCTCCATGGCTGGGGCTTGCTGCTGCCGCAAGCGGGAGGCTCTGGCTCTCCGGTGCCTCTGAAAGGTGGCTCCTCCCTGCCAAGCTGCTGCAGCGGCTGAAGCCCAGCAAAGCCAGTGAGTGGACTCGAGGTGGAGGCCACCTGGGTGGGGTGGGAAGAGCTCGTGGGGGGGCTGTGCACCCTCCAGGAGAGTTCAGGGGGTGAGAAGAGGGGAACCTGGTGTGAGGAGCAGCCCCTGGGCATGGCTAGCCCCTGCGTAGGCTGGCCCCTGGGGTCTATAAAGGCTCATTGAGATTTCCCCCTCAATGAACCGATGTGCAAGGGGGGGAGGGCAAGGTGGAAGTATATCCTTGCACTGGCCCTGCCCCAGGGGGTGCGTGCACCCCAGGTTAAGAACCATTGCACTAAACTGATAAGATCTGCATTTTAATTTAATTTTAAGTGAAGCTTCTTAAACATTTAAAAAAACTTGTTTACTTTACATACAACAACAGTTTATAGCCTTATAGAGAGAGACCTTCTAAAAATGTTAAAATGTATTACCAGCATGCGAAACCTTAAATTAGAGTAAATGAATGAAGACTCGGCACACCACTTCTGAAAAGTTGCCGATCCCTGAGCTATACAATTGACCCATTGAGAGACTCAGGAAGGCATGCAGGGACATGCCTTGGGACAGAACTCTTAAGATTTTTCCATGCCATATGCTGAGTAGCTTGTGTTTGGAACCAAGGATGCACAAACCACATGCAAAAGGACTATAAAAGGCAGCTGCATCATCTCCATTTGTCTTTAATCCTGCTTCTTACCTCTGGAGGAACTTTGTTACAAACTGAAGCTCTGAACAAAGGACTGAAGGACCCATCCAAGCTGTGGATGTACTCCAGAGACTCGATTTGAACCTGCAGTTTATTCCATCACTGCTACAACCCTGAACCAAGAACTTTGCCATTACCGTATGTAATTGATTCCATTTAGCCAGTTTTAACTCTCATCTATATTTCTTTCTTTTTATGAATAAACCTTTAGATTTTAGATTCTAAAGGTTTGGCAACAGCCAGATTTGTGGGTAAGATCTGACTCGGATATTGACATGGGTCTGGGGCTTGGTCCATTGGGATTGGGAGAACCTTTTTTTTCTTTTACTGACGTACTGGTTTTCATAACCATTCATCCCCATAAGGAGTGGTGGTGGTAGTGATACTAGGAAACTGGACTGTCTGAGGGAATTGCTAGTACGACTTCTGCTTAGCCAGTGGGGTAAAACCAAAGTCCTCTCTGTTTGGCTGGTTTGGCATGCAAAGGACGCCCAGTCTTGCCCTGCTTTAAGCAATTTGCCCTGAATTGATACTCTCAGTAGTGTCCTGCCAGAGGCTGCATCATTATAACGTGCTTCTCTGGTAGCAGCAACAAAGACTTGTCCACTGTAGAGGGGAGTACGGTGGTGGTTGGAGGTCTGGAAAGGGGTGGAGAATGTGGGTATGGGAGGAGCAGCTCCTCCATCGAGAGGAGAGGATCCAAGCATCCAGGAGTGCATGACATCCCTCTGGGCATGCCCGAGGGCCCAGGCATTGTCAGCGGTGCTGGTCGATCCGACGGGCTCAGAGACACTGACAGGATGGGCGGTGTATGTGCCAGTGAGGGTATCATTGGATCCCATTTGTGTTTTGCCTTGCCCTCAACATGGGGCAGCTTGGGTGCTGGTCTGGTGGGATCCACCTGCGACCTCTCACCCAACCTGGCCTGGGGAAAAAAAGCTGTGCTTATGAGTGGTCAGGGCCGGGGACCTGCTTTTATGCCCGTGTCCATGCTTTTTACCCTCATGGTGGGGCTTGTCCGTTGCCTTCGGTACTGACAGACCCAGGGCCTGGGAGGTGCTCAGCGGGGAGCTCACCGCCAGTGATGGTCTCTATACCGGTGGTTCCAGACACAAGTGTATCCTCGGGCACATGACTGCATCCACTGAGAATTTCTGGAGGCAAAACTCTCAAGCCTCCTGCATTCAGGGTGGGAACAACTTGCAAATTGAACAGTGGGCCGTGAGGTGGGCTTCTTGCTGAGGCAGTACATGCAACGCTGGTGCTCATTGCTCACAGAAAATGAGCATGGGCAAGAGGCACAGTTCTTCAAGCCTGGACTCCAGGCATAGTCCCCAAGTAGGGGGCATTCCCCAAAAGGCGGGTGGGGGGAAATCTACACTAACAATTATCTGCGAAGAACAAGAAGTATGGAACACTAAATACAGCTATGTACAACTATATACAGGAATGGAAAGTAGATCACTCTCTTAGCAAGCTAAGAGCGCAAAGGAACAGGGGTTCCGACTCAGGCCATGCAGCGGTAAGAGGGAACTGGAAAGGCATCAACCCACATGGCCTGTTATACCCTCAGCTGTGAGCATGAGGGGACGCACGATGAACATGAGGGTCAACAAACACTGCTAAGAAAACCTTCCAACTCTAGTGCATGGTGCACATGTGCATCCACATTTGGAATACATACAGAGACCATCACTCGAAGAAGAATATCTTTTAATTGGACCAAATTAGATCTTATTTGGCCTAGACTGAACAGTAGGCTCTTCAGAAGATGGTCCAATAACAGATATTACTTCACTCACCTTTGCTCTCTCACAATGTGTGATATTTATATTATAAAATGGCTAATGTTTTTGTAATTTGTTTGGTAATTGGTATTTCCTATTTTAATTAATATGACATAATATGTAATATAATGCATTATAAACATTTGAAATCAGTCATTTTGAAATTAAAATGTTGAAAATTTTCTAAACATTATTTTTCTAAATGAAATTTCCTCAAAATTGAAAAGTTCTGACTGGAAATTTTCCAATGGGCTCATTTTTTCTATCTGCTCTAGCTGAAGGTTTAAGAAATTTGTGTTTGTGAAACAATCACATTAGCTGGACAGTTCTGATAAAATGATCAGCCACGAAAGAGTAAACAATGTTGTGTTAAAACTCCATTCAAGTGACTAGGGCAGTTCACACCTCTCCAAGCTATTGTTTCAGGATGCCTGCAGACTCAGGAAATCATTGCTTGGTTTGGGCCTGGAAGGTTACCTTCACAACCATTAGGGATGAAAACATTTTTTTCACTAAATCTTAGACTTTGGAGGACTGGTCCACAGTACGAGGCTCGCTGCACTGCACATTTTGCATCTGTGAACTTATGGACTACATGGGGACCTGGCCATGGAAGGCATTTCGATCCCATGGCAATGGGTGACATCATACACATAGAATCATAGAATATCAGGGCTGGAAGGGACCTCAGGAGGTCATCTAGTCCAACCCCCTGCTCAAAGCAGGACCAATCCCCAACTAAATCAGATGGACATCTAGATTGACAGCAGGCACTCAGAGCCCATATAATCACATGAGAGGTGTTTCTATGCCCATGTCATCATGAAGTAGCGCTTTGCCATATTGGAATAATCTCTGGGTACTGTAGCAGCTGTTACTCTCAGACTGGAGGTGGTTTCTGGTGCCCTTATTCTAACAGAGTGGCATATGTTTCAGGGGGTCTATATGAGGGTTGCATTTTATCCATTGGTCTGTCCTTCCTTGCAGAAATGTGCCACCTCTGAAGACCTGATGGGGACCAGGCTCTTAAGCACACAGAGTGTCCACATACTGCATCGCACATACCGTAAGTGGTGGGTGCTACAGGAGACTCGGAAGGGGCTCCGGAGTTGTTGTACATGGCTGCATCTAAGAAACAGAATTGAGGACGAGTCAGTAATCCTCACATGCCTGTGACAGCTCGTGTGAGGGCAGAACGGACTGTTCCTCTGTGGCACTTAATTTACGTCACAGAGCACCTGCTCAACTCTACCTGGCCCTGCAAAGATTCCTAGTCCTCTCCAGCCCAGGTTACCACAACTCAGCCAATTCTGAATTCTAAAGCCTCCATGCACAAATCCACCATTAGGGGCAGTGTGCAGGAGAATGTTCCCATTGCATGCTGCTGCTCTCCTCTCAAAACCCTGCTCCTCCACAGGATGAATGCTACAGCTACTGGTACCACAGTAGCCCCAGTACCCACTTTCCATGGGTAAATAGGGGACTACTCTTCTCACTGCCTTGTAACACAGGAACAAGCGGACACTCCATGGAATTGAAAGGTGAGAAATTCCAAATCAATAAAAGGTACTTACTTTTTCTCCACACACAACACGTGTTTAGACTGTGGAACTCACTGCCACAGGAAATCATTGGGGCCAAGAATTTAACAAGATTTCAAAAAGGGACTGGATATTTATATGGCTATTAAAAATATCCAGAGTTACCATAATTAATGATAAACATTTGGAAAGGGACACTGAATCTCCCGCTTCTGGGCTTAAGCCTGTCTGTTAGTGACCACGATAAGCCCTAACGCGGGTGCAGATTTATCCCACATCAGTTACTAGAGGGTTCTCATACCTTCCCCTGCAGCAGCTGTTGCTGTCAGGTACAGGAGACTAGGTTACAAGCATCTGAGGTGTGGTCCAGTCTGGCAGTTCCTACATTTCTATGCTCCAGAACAAATGGCACATCACTTGGCACTCCCTGGACCTATGCCTCCCTTGCTCCCTGACATGGATGCTGTGGCTTCCAGGACCCAATCCTCCCGCCATTGCCAGTACCTGACTGGAAAGTGATCTCACTGAACATCATCCAGGTGTCGGCAAAGTAATACTGGCACTTGATGGCGCTGGCCATGCGATGAAGCAAGGGCACGGTGACAAACCGCGCACTGGGGTTGACATCATCCAGCACCAGCACTGAGGAGATGGTGTTGGGCTCCCACTCATTGGCATCGGAGCGGAAATAGCACTGAACTTCCTTGAAGATCTTCACCCCCTTGGCAAACATGTTGTTGCAGTGCACCTGCATGGCAGCAACAGAGTCCCAGGTGAGCTCAACACCAGCACAGGCTGGAAGCACCCGCTGCCCAGGGCAACTCAATAGGAATCGGAGACCCTGAGATAGTCACACAGGGAACACTGTGTTCATCGTGCCCTTGGTGGCACCCTCACCTAGAACGCTAGCTTGTCAAGCGGACGCAGGAGGAGGGGTTGGGGGACATTTCCTTAGCATTTCATCATAGGAAACTTGGCACTGTCTGAGGTCACAAATGGAGTTAGTCTTTGGTCTCATTCCAGTCACTAGCTGACAGGTCATAGAAACATAGTGATTACAGACAGAAGTGGCCCATTAGTCACCCACAGGCAGGGATAGTAAGTGGGGCAGCAGAGCGGGCTGAGCAGAGCAGGAGCTGGTGGCTAGGGCTAAGGAGGCATGGTGCAGCTGAGCAGGCAGTGTAGCTTTGCATCACTCATGTTCACTATCCTTGACAAAGCCCCACCCCCCACCCCCCCACGATGCAGGGCAGACTGTGTCCTAGACCCTGAGGCCTTGTATTGGCATTTTGAGAGGCACATGACAAAGTCAGAGCCCTAGTCCCTTTCTAGAACATGCCTTCTGCAGCCGGGCACATGTTCTGAGAGAAAAGGCCACAACAAACCCTCACTGATGTTACCAAGAAAGGTGCCCCTGGAGCCACAGACCTTCATGGTGGTGAAGTTTCTGATCCGATCAAATTCAAACATGATTTCAATGTAGCCCCCAGCAGCGCTCTCATTGCGCCACCCCACGTAGTCATAGCCAGGCCACATGTGGTACTCATGGGTCTGTGTGAAGTCATCCAGGCCAGAAACACCATCCGTCAGCTGGCCCAGTCCCTCAGTCATGCTGCAGACATCAAGGAAAGATACAAGGGGGTGTGAATCTTTTTTAGAGTCCACACAAAAATCTTCCCGCTCTCTGCCTCCCACCTGTGCCCCCATCCCACCAACACTGGGGAGTGTACAATGGATGGGCATTTTTCATAAATGCTTTAAAAAACTGAAGGACTTTTTTCGTTATAGCTTCTTAAAATCATTAAACCAACTTTCTTTCCTTACTGAGTCCCCTGAGAGCCATTGCGGCCCGTTTTAATAACACAGAGGCTCTGCAGCCCTGGACAACCTTCAGTGGTTTAGCAGAGGTGCTTAGGAGTACTTGGCCTCATATGCTCGTTTGTGTGCCATTAAAGAACTTGGATGGACAGAGGGAGGCAAGAAGAGCGGGAGAGACAGACAGACTAAAATGTTCAAACCTGGAAGTCTAAAGTTCCCTAAATAAAGAGGACCCGATTTTGCAAGGTGCTCAGCACTTGCTGCTCCCAATCGGTCCACAGATCTCACTGCTAGTGGATTTGGGGTGGTTCTGTTATTGGGGTTGCTGCTAAGCACTGGACTGCACACCCTGTTGTTTGCAGGAGTGGGCTCTCATTAGCATGGATGTTGATGGCACTGGTGTCTTGGCCTTAGAGAAGGGCACACCAAAGTATTGGTTGGGGCTGCAAAGAGCCCATTTCAAGTATTACACTGACTTTGTGACCCAGTGAGGGCTAGGAGATGACAAGCATCCTTTGGTATGTGGAGTAAACTCCCAGGAGGAATCACAGGAGCTGCTTGACTTCAAGGGACCCCACACTGTGGGAAACAACTATTAACTCCACATCAGAGAGATCTCAGTGGGCTGCCTCAGTCACACAGGGGGCTCTAAGAGCCTCCAACATCCCTTCCAGGGGCTTCCCACAGCCTCCCAGCACGTATGATGATCTGGGCTGAACTCATAATCTCCAGAATAACTGGCTATTTTCTCAGCAAGAGGCAGCGACTTGCACCTTTGTTGGCCAAGTGGCTCCTTCCTTCTGTGCTTATGGCAAGAACATGATCTTGTTTAAATGGGAAAATGAGCATATCCATGGCCCTCCTGCCTGCAGGGCACAATCCCTGCTGGAGTGGAGTTGCTGTTAGTTAGTTTTTTGAGTACTGATGATGTGCTCAGGGATGTACAGAACTGGGGGAGCTGGTGAGTCAAACAGCTCAAACTGATGACCTTTGAACCACATTTCTACCAGACAGCTTATCACAGGACAGCACTGGGGAGCATTTTTGTGGAGCCCTTGGTAGAACATTGGCAGCTTGTCATTACCAAGCTCTGACCTGCCCGTAAAACCCCTCCCCTACCTTCCCTGGCAAGGAGCTCTCTGGGAACTTACCTGTAGCCAAAAGCGCCGTCATACACAGAATCATTGAGGTAAATGACTGTGCCGCTGGGAAGGATGAACTGCTGTCCAGCAGGAGCATTGTAGGAAACCAGCCCATCTGCCAGAGCAATCAGTGTGCAATTAGTGTGGGCCCAAACAAGCATCCCCCTCAGCCAGGTTTGCAGCAGCTCTCCCGGATAAACAAAAAGGAGAGCACAGTGCAACATCCACCCAGGCCAAAAGGCTCTTGATTGCAGCACAGACCAGGGATGAGCTCAGAAACAGACTGGGCTTCGCTGTATGAGTTTCACACAAAATAGATGGGGGAAAATGGCCGGAGGGAGAACTGGCCAGGCTGTCAAATAGGGCAGTGAAACTATCAGGCCAGCAGAGATATGGATGTAGGCCAAGAAGACGCAATCCACCATTGCCAGTCACGTCCCTTCACACACAACCATTGCTGCCATGTTCTCTCGCAAACTCCCATTCCTAGCCGTGGACCTTTCCACATTCCCAGTGCCACCCATAGCCTGTCACCTTCCCCCGCCCCGCTGCCAGCTATATCCTCTATCAAATCTCCACTGCTGCCACTTCCTCACTGCCACCAATGGCCCCTCACAAACCTCCACTGTGAGCCGTGACCCTCACACTCATCACTCTCATGGCCTCTCACAATCCATCATTGCCAGCTGGCCTTATGCCAATCCCCACGACCAACCACAACCCCTAGCAGCCCACCAGTGAAAGCCATGGACCCTCACAAACCCGGGCACTGATGCCATGTGGCCTTACAAACTCCCATTGGTAGCCAAGGCCCCTCACACACCTCCATGGCCAGGCCTGGCCCCTTGCAAAGTCCACTGCCAGCCACGGCCTCTGGCAAACCCCCATTGCCAGCCACGGCCTCTCACAAACTCCCATTATGGTCATGGCCTCTCACAAACCTCCATTCCGAGACATGGCCTCTCACACGCCCCCACTGCTGCCACATCCCCTAGTAAAATCCCCATTTCCAGTCATGAGCCCCCACCCCATTGCTGCCCCATTCCCTCGTAAACCCCTTTTGCCACAACCACATTGCAAGCCATGGCCCCTCAGACCCATTAGAGCCATGGCTCCTTGTAAACCCTCAATGCTGCCACAGATCCTCACTAACCCCATTACCCACCACAGCACCTCTCACACCCTCACTGTGAGCCACACACCTGCATTATTCCCACAGCCCCTCACAAATCCACACTGCCAGACACATCTCCTTGCACATGCTCATTGTTGCCACGGCCCTTTGCACAACCCTATTGCTGCCACTTTTCCTCACAAACCCCAGGAGACAGCCATGGCTCCTTGCACACACTCATTGCCAACCATGGCCCCTCACACAGTCCTGACCCCTCAGAAACCTCCATTGCCAGTCACAGCTTCTCGCAAACCCACATTACTGAAACGGCTCCTAGCAAACCCCCATTGCCAGCCATGGACCATTGCACACCCATGTTGCCAGACATGGCCCCTTGCACACCTCCATTACTGCCATGTCCTCTCACAACCCTGCATTGCCAGGCATGGCTGCTTGCAACCCCCCATTGCTGACACAGCCCCAAGCAAACCGCCATTTCCACTCATGAGCCCTCACAAGCTCCCATTGCTGCCAAAGCCCCTCACACAATCCTGTTGCCAGTCATGGCCTGTGTCAGGGTGTATAAACCCCACACTGGAGTACAAGAGATAAAGGAGCTGGCAGAAGCTGGACTAGGGGCTTAAAAGGGGAAGCAAAGCAGCTGAATAGAGGCCAGGCAGTGGACAGGAGAAGACCTGTGGTCCAAGCTCCTGGGAAGGTGCCTCACAGGAAAACTTGCAGCCTGAGGCTTGGATATGGACCTGCCCAAGCCTGCAAGGGAGGGACTGGGGACTTCTGAAGGTCACAGACTTTAATTTTGTGTTTGGTTCTTTATTTTACCCTGTGGGGACACTGGTAGGAAGCGATTCAGGGAGGCAGCTGCATAGCACTCCAAGATGCCGATCTCAGCTGCCTACCATTGGGCCCTGAATCCTCTACCAGCCCCTAAAGAGGGGACAATGACAGAAGCCTATCCCTTGGTGGGGAACCTAGTTGGGAGACCCTGAAGGTGCAAGGGTCTAGACCCTAAAAAAACAACCCATGGGGGAAGTCCTGAAGCCCTTGCTGACTTCTGAAGACTTCCACATCATTGGATCCAAACATGTGACCTAGCCAGAGGGCTGAGTCGCTAATAGGACGGATCCCCAAACAGAGGATTTACTGTGAGAAAGGGGAAGTCCTGGAAGGAAGACAACCTGCCACACCCTAGCCTGACCAGGAGGCAGCACTGCTGGTGAGCGTTCCCTTCCAGTTCCCATTGCTAGCCACAGCCCCTTGCAAGTCCCCACTGCCTAGAGATCCACGCAGAGAGATGCATTTCCCTGGTTCACACTCCAGTAACACATGTGGTGTGTTATGTCAGACCCCCAAACACAACACAGGGTCCCGCTGCCACAGCAAGAGCCATTGTACCTGCAGCTCATCTGGGCCCCTGATCCATGCCACTGGAAATGGGTGTGACTGGTGTCCTTGCAGAGCCCCTGCTCACCTAGCCATGTGCAGCCATAGAGCTCCACTCGCAGGCAGACGTTCATGGAGTGGTCAGTGATGGGAATGAAGCGTATGAAGCGAGCTATGATGGGAGGCTCCAGGTCCTTGAGGACAATGTCATAAGGGTTGGTGTTTCCATCCAGCACCTGAGGATGACAGACACTAGCTGGCAAAGGGTGCTGATGCTGTGCAGCTGGGAGAGACGGGGCAGCTCACACACCCTACGGGCCTCTGAGTGTGGCTCACGGCTGCTGCACCCCACCGTACCCTGTCACCACCACACAGCTCTTCCCTGCCACTGGGGGCAGGGAGCTCACTGCTTTTGCATCAGTCTCGGCATCTGTGTGGCGGGCACAATCCCATCAGTGCATGGGGCTTTGCCATTGTTAGGGGCCTAAAGCATGGCAGTAGATATGCTTGTATCCCCTGCAGTGAACTTTCATCCAGCACTACACTGTGGCAGCCTGGATGGTGCCAATGTTCATTTCCATTGAATTGGGGCCGGTGGGAGAGATGGAGTGGCAAGAATGGGCATGGAGGGTAAAGCCTGCACTTCGACTCACACCTCCCTGGGCACTGCATGGCAGGTACCATCAGCATCTTCACTGGTATTTGCCAATACTCCAGTGACCAAGCCCCAACTGCCCCAGAAATGGATTGCTGACACCCTTCATTGCCAGTCCCTAGTCAGGCAAGGGCATTCTCTGTCCTAGGGGATGGTGTTATGCTCGTCGGACAGTCACTGCTCTAGCCCCAAATGCCTGTAACTTGAGATGGCAGCTTTGGAGACTCCTGGCCCACCTGGCACTGGATTTGCAGTACACGCCAGTGCAGCAACACTTAGTTAGGGTGCCAGTCTGAGCGTGGTGGCACATCCCACATGTACGGCCCCCCTTCCCATCTCCAGGGCAGTGGGATCCTAGCAGGGAAGATTTATTAGCCTCCCCACCTCCCTACCTGCTTCCCATGCCGGTTCCTCCAGGAAATCCACCGGGTGCCATCCCGGCTGTAATTGATCTTGTACATTGGTGCAAACTCGTTGCCGTGGCCGCCAGCATGTCGCCCCTGGGTCCCTACCAGGGTGATAAAGTGCAGGGCGTGCAGGTCAATCTGAAGGAACTCCTTGAGGTCATCCGGCTCAACAGGGATCTCCGGACACCAAGCCCCATCACCCTCTTCTGAATCAAGCCTAGGGCAGTGCAGAATGGGGTAGGAGTGCAGAGGAGGAGAGAGGGTCACTTCCAAATAGACTTCCCGTGAGAGCCTATCATGGCACCCTGCTCCCCAAGCATCAGACCCCACCCTGCCATCCCCACATCCCACCCCACCTGCCCCTGGGCTGGCCGAGCACTGACCAAGACTCTTCTAATCAGCAGTAATAGAGCAGGAAAGTCCCAGCTCCTCAGCCTCCAACCCTTAACTCACCTGCAGCACCAGGAGGACCTGTCCTTCCCCTCACGAGGAGCTGGCATATGGGGTGGATTCAGATTCGGGGCCCTGCAGTGGGGAGGGCTCTCCAGCCAAGCTTAGGCCTGAAGCCCTGAGGTCTCAGTTCTCTCATTACAAAATGCTGGAGGAGTGTTCCCCCACCCTCTTTGAGATCTGAGCTTCGGCCTTGGGCCTCCATCGGGAAAACAGTCCCATGGCCAGGGTGGAGCTGGCCAAGGAGCAGCATAATCAGAATTTCTCCCTCCCATGGGCCATCTCGTGTTCCCCCAGCAGCTCACACTGGATCTGGAGTGCTGGTGCTGGGTGCAGTTTCTGAGCATGACCCATACCCATACATCTCCTCACCTGCTGTCTTGTGGGGGTGTTTCCTTGCCTTCCCGCTCACAAATTATGTGCTCCCCTGCTTTGATCCTGGCTCCAACAGGGGGCAGATTCTGTATCTGACCC
Source organism: Chelonoidis abingdonii (assembly GCF_003597395.2). NCBI lineage: Eukaryota > Metazoa > Chordata > Testudines > Testudinidae > Chelonoidis > Chelonoidis abingdonii. The sequence goes on along the minus strand of NC_133775.1, from coordinate 69,127,209 downwards.
ATCAGAAATCCCGCCAGAATCAGGCCTGAGGGCCAGTGTGGGCCCTGGTGCTCTGTGGGCCCAGGGGAGGGGAATACAGCACCACTGCCCCCAGATCTTGCTCACCAGGGGACCCAACTGCAGTCCCTGCTCTGACCAGTCGTCACTTGTGGGCATCTGTTGGGCACTAGCTATGCAAAGTGCGGGAGGACAGGAAGCACGTGGGACTGCACTAGGTCAGGCAGAAGGGACCAGGATAGTATATGGCAGGAGCTGGAGGGCGTCATCGTGGTCATGTTCCCTGGAGAGTGTTCCTCACTGCCTCTGACATGGGGCTGGCCCTTCAACAGCAGCATGGTGTGTATGCAAAACTGACCCCTGCTTTGAGCCCTACAGGAGCCCTCACAGCTGGGTCAGCAGCCAGGCACTAGAGGCAGAAACACAATGTGCAGGGCCTGCCATGTGAGAAGCGGTTGGGTAACCAAGGTGCCAGGGCAGAGCCTCAGATGGAGAGGTGAGACGGGAGGGGCCAGGAGAAAACACCTCTCTCCAATCACTGGAGATGATGCATGACTTTTCCTCAGCACCAGGTGAAGAAGAGCAGTCAGTAGTACAGGAAGGAGGAGAGGACAAGCAGGGAGAGCACCATGCTGTAGATAGTGTCCTGCCACCAACTCCCCAATACAGAGCGACAGGCAGCCACAGGGTCAAACTCCAGCCCTGGGGCAGCCTCTGCTGGGCACATGCTGGGTGTAGCCTCTCTCTTGCAGTTGCCCTCTCACACTCAGGCAACTTCCAGGGAGCGGGCTGAGCCAGCAGAGAAAGTGAGGCCAACGGGGCTGTTCAAGGTGGGTTTCCCTGCCTGCAGGAGTTAAGATGAACATGGGTGGAAGAGAAGAGACCCGGGGTTAGCATTACTAGTCAGCAACTGCTCTTTGCTGGCTCAGAGTCACTGCTCCAGCTGAGGGAATGTTTGTAATGTTCCCAGCACAAGGGAGCCTTCCCAGCATGCATTCACAAATAAACACACGCATGCTTGCAGCACCCTTTACTGAACCCAAAGTGAAGGAAGGAGCTCACTGAGGGTGTTGTGATGGCTAATGCTGGCTGCAGAGAGGCCCCTTGACATGCAGCCGAGCTCCAGGGCCACATGCCCTTCCTGGGTCTGCAGGCATCACACACCCCAATGGGTCTAGTCTCCTGGGGAAAAGTCTGGGTTAGAAAGCTCATGGCTGCATGTCTTTCAGTGAAAAAACTCTTCCCCAGATCTGCCCTGTCTTCTGACACACAGCACGTCCCTTTCACCCCAAAAGTTCCTGGGTCTGAGCCCAGGTCTCCAGCCCCACTGTCCACTTGGTACCTTCCTCATGCTCCCATTTCCGCTCTGCTCCCCTCTGCAGCTGGCTGGACTCTTCTTCACTCTGGGACCTGGCAGGAGGCTAGAGGAGCCTCAGCTGGTGACCAAGCTGTCAGTCACCATGGCACCTGGCAGCTGCTTCAGGGACTGGCCCCATGCAAGCCTAGCCATGGCCCCACAACGTTGCCCCCAGGAACACATTCAGGAAGCCTGTCTTGGGCCAGCCCCACAACTGTCATGGAACCAAGGCCCGACTGCCTGCTTCAGAGAAGTGCTCTCCACCTCCCCACAGCTGCAGCAGAGCCTGCCTTGTCCTGTGCTGGGCCCAGGGCACAGCAGCAGTGGCGGCTGGCAGAGGAGTCTAGAAGAGTGGCAGCCATTGAGGTACACTGCACACGCAGGATGACACTGGCAGAGTGAGACTGCAGGTGCATGGAACATGCCCTGGGCCCCAGCACAGGGTCCTCACCCAGCAATGGCCAGTCACAGAAAAGGAACACCAGTGAAATCCTGCCATGGCCATTGAGAACATCAGTGACACATCTGTCCCCTGTCATAAAGTGAGTGTGATACCAAGCAGCCAATCACTCCATGTGAAAGGCACATGGCTCCCTTGCACTGGTTGCCCTCACCTTCCATACTTGGCTGCTGTGGATTCAGACCACTGGCTGGAGGCGGAGATGTCTTCGTCCGGGATGTGGCCGCCTGACATGCCCAGGGGATAACGGCACACAGCTAAAACGAGACACATCATTGGCTGCTAAATGTGGAGAACGCTCCATGCTTCCGAGGAATTTAGAGCTGGCCCTCAGGAGTAGGTCAAGCATGGTGCAGGCAGCTCTGAGCAAGCTCCCCCCACTGCATGCCAGCCCTGCCCCACCACACTCCATGCCAGCTCAGTCCTAGGACCTCTCCAAAGCTAAACCAGTGCACCACAGATGCCACAGTGATAGGCTTGGTATAAGAAACAGGCCCATCAGCAGACCTCTAGCAGCACTTCCTGCTCTTCTAGGCTTTGGCTCCGCACCCCACACAAATATTGGTGCCCGGCATCTGGTGTAGACCCACAGACCTTCCCTGCTATGCCAGCCTTAGGACCTCCACACAGCCTGGCTGATGTAGCCACTCTTGATACATCCAGCAACCCCTTCTCCTACCTGTGCCCTTCACACAGCTCCAGATACACTTCCGTCCCAGCCTGCAGCACCACCTGCAACTCCAGTCCCTGGCCCCTACCCCCCCAGTAACATCTCTGCAAATGTACCTGCTGCCGCCCCTCCTGGGCTCACACACTGCTCTGCCAATGCCCCTCACCCAAACCCAGCTATCCCAGACCCAGACCCCATCAAGGCAGCTTGGCCACCGCACCTCAGCAGGTCACGCCTATGCACCTTCCATGCTGCCATCCTGCGCAAGGGAAAGTGACTCCCCACAGCAGGGTGGGACAAGGAGGTAATTGATTTGCAGTTGGCAGCAGGGGTGTCTCTGGTATCCAGGAGGAGTCCCCAGGCCTGGCAGGAGTCCCCAGTAGTAGCCAGTGTCACACAGAGACTGCTGCAGTCTTGGAGTGTCCTGAGCTCCTCTCAGCCAAAGGACCGTCCAGGCAAAACCCTGCTCTGGCTGGCTGGCATTAGGCAGAGCAAACCACAGACTCTCCCCCTGCATAGGGCAAACAACAGAGTGTGTGTCACGACCCCCAGCAGAGCCAATGGAGCTGGGAGAAAGGACCTGCCCTACATGGAACCACCACAAAGCACAGCTCAGGCTAATTAGCGGACAGTTAGCAAGGTCTATAGATAGGCAGGATAAAAGATCCTCACGTTCTAGTGTTGCCATATGCCACCCCAGAAGTGGCTGCATTTCACAGTGGGTGAAGAGCCCTTATGCCTCTAACTTAACCTAGTGGAACTGACTCTGGGAGGCTGATCAGTTTTTAGCCCACTGCTGAGAGTGGTGGCATGTGTGAGCTGTGCTAGTGGTTTGGATGATGGGAAGAAATGCAATGATACTCAATGCGACCCATTTCCGATCGCACTGTTAGCAAAATGTCCACCAACCAGAGCACCTGGAGCCGGGAGGCAGTAAGTCGTCCCCCACCTCCACCACCACAGAGGGTGACACCACTGGAATTAGGAGTTTGTAGATGTTTATGAATCAGATGACATCTCCCTGACGCTTCTGCCACAGAATGAGATTTGTTACATTATGGTCCCACACTAAGACACACCGACTTTGCCTGAATGTTCAGCAGACAGACCAACTTTGCCAATCAATTTTCTTGTTTTGGGTTGAAATACACTTTCGCAAATGTTGCGAGAATGCAGAATCAGTCAGTGCTATGCCTGGCTAATGTGGCAACTCATGGTGTTGGACACCATCAGGTGCTCGAGGGACATCTATCTAGAACACATCACCCGACATCGTCTATACCAGAAGAGATGAGCTGGAGTGCCGATGAGAAGCAAAGTCGGGGAAAAAACTGAAATACTTCCCTGATGGATTGTGTTTTCTAAGGGACAGCCTATCCTAAATTCTCAATTAGTGAGGGACAATCTTCACTCATTCCTATATTTCCTTTCCACAACCAACTCTCTGTACAATTCTTATGAGTGACATACTTGAATACTTGGATGCTAATACTCTAACTGTATCACTGAATTTATTAACCTTAATCTGGGTTACTGCAGCGTATGTATTTTATGATTTTCAAACCAACCTTTGTAGTTTTGGACAATGTAAACACTATACCCAGATGTACAGACATTCTTTCCTTAACCTGTGTATTATATCATTTTAACATTAGCTTTAATAAAAATTTTGAAATCTTGAATGCAGGGATAACAAAGTGTTGTTCTCCTTAGTGTTTGAATAAGAGCAACAAATTGTACTTACCGTGCCCTAACTGAGAGGTTCATGCTCACTCTAGCCTTGCTCACTGAACAGGGGATGGCGACTGATGTCAAGCCCTAGGGAAATCAGAGGGGGTGGGCACACGTGTTCCTACTGGAGTGTGTGGATTCTATTGAAAGAGTCCTAGATGCCATTTGACTCTCCCACTCCAGTGGTTAAGGACACAGTTGGTCAGGCTTATTTGAGTGTCTTGGCGTCTTCCTCACGTGGATCCTGATTCCAAGAGCTGCCCTGCATTGACTCAGCCCTCCATGGGACCGGGAGGGGCCCAGCCACACAGAACTGCCTGGAGGATGAGAGCCAGAGACTGCTGTTCTCAGGGGAGGCAGAGCTCCCTCTCTCTGGAGAGTCAGTCCACGCAGTGCTCTGAGGAGGCATGTGGGGGCAGCTGCAGCCTCTCACTCAGCCCCATGGAAGGGCATCTCAGCGACAGGCCAAAATGGGATCTGCCGGTCCTGTGCGTGTGGCTCTCAGCTCCAGCTGCTGATGGAGGCTCCTCCTTTTGCTCATCAGACAGAGGTGGCGCGTGTGACTGCAAATAAAAACTACATTTCCAGTGATGTATGTGGATGGACTGTTGAGAGCTGGTCAGCTCATATACAGGGCTTCATGGGGTTAGCAGCTCTCAGGTATCCAGCCTAGGACTGTCAGGGCATACTGCCTACAACCACCAGCCCATGATAACACAATACCCTGCTTAGCAGGATGCATTGTTAACACCAGGAATTGAACCTAGGCCCAATACATCTTGAAGCAGGAGCCTCTAGGGCTTGAGCTAAATGGCCCAGCTCTGTTAGCTAAAGCTGTAGTAGACTCATTAACCTCCACCTGTGGAGGGGATCAGAACCCCACAGAGCATGGTATGGGTTACAATAGTTCACAAGAACGCAGTACTCTGTGCTTTAAGTGAGAGGAGACTTGGTCAGCATTCAAACCTAGCTGCTCATCCATGGTGGGGATGGGCCTTCTGGTTTCATGGGCTAACATGTCTGTTGCAGATGGCTGATACGGGACTCTAGCAATAACGAGCTAAAGGTTGGAAATATAATGGATACCAATAGACATGGTTTCATGGAAAACAGGTTGTGTCAAACAAACATGATATTATTCCTGGAGCAAATTACAAATCTGGTTGATAAAGGTAACAAAGTGGCACTATACAAATATCAATATGGCCCATGTTAATGGCTTCAAAACTGGCTCACTGATAGATCTCATAATATAGTTGTTAATGGAGAACTGGAATTGAATGGGATTCTTTCTAGTAGGCTCTTGCAGGGATCATTTCTCTTAGAATCATAGAATATCAAGATTGGAAGGGACCTCAGGAGGTCATCTAGTCCAACTCCCTGCTCAAAGCAGGACCAATTCCCAACTAAATCATATCAGCCAGGACTTTGTCAAGCCTGACCTTAAAAACCTCTGAGGAAGGAGATTCCACCAACTCCCTAGGTAACCCACTCCAGGCTTCACCACCCTCCTAGTGAGAAAGTTTTTCCTAATATCCAACCTAAACCTCTCTCACTGCAATTGAGACCATTACTCCTTGTTCTGTCATCTGCTACCACTGAGAACAGTCTAGATCCATCCTCTTTGGAACCCCCTTTCAGATAGTTGAAAGCAGTATCAAATCCCCCCTCATTCTTCTCTTTTGCAGACTAAACAATCCCAGTTCCCTCAGCCTCTCCTCAGAAGTCATTTGTTCCAGCCCCCTAATCATTTTTGTTGCCCTCCGCTGGACTCTTTCCAATTTTTCCACATCCTTCTTCTAGTGTGGGGCCCAAAACTGGACACAGTACTCCAGATGAGGCCTCACCAATGTCGAATAGAGGGGAATGATCACCCTCGATCTGCTGGCAATGCCCCTACTTATACAGCCCAAAATGCCATTAGCCTTCTTGGCAAGGGCACCACTGTTGACTCATATCCAGCTTCTCAATCCACTGTAACCCCAGGTCCTTTTCTGCAGAACTGCTGCCTAGCCATCAGTCCCTAGGATCTGTAAGCAGTGCATGGGATCTTCTAGGGTCTAAGACTCCTAAGTGCAGGACTCTGCACTTGTCCTTGTTGAACTCATCAGGTTTCTTTTGGCCCAATCCTCTAATTTGTCTAGGTCCCTGTCTGGACCTCCTATCCCTACCCTCCAGCGTATCTACCACTCCTCCCAGTTTAGTGTCATCTGCAAACTTGCTGGAGAGTGCAATCCACCATCCTCCAGATCATTAATGAAGATATTGAACAAACCACTGGCCCAGGACCGACCTTGGGGGCACTTCCGCTTGATACCAGCTGTGCCAACTAGACATGGAGCCATTGATCACTACCCGTTGAGCCGACGATTCTAGCCAGCTTTCTATCCACCTTTATAGTCATTCCATCCAACCCATACTTCTTTAACTTGCTGGCAAAAATACTGTGGGAGACCATATCAAAAGCTTTGCTAAAGTCAAGGAATAACACATTCCACTGCTTTCCCCTCATCCACAGACCAGTTATCTCATCATAGAAGGCAATTAGGTTAGTCAGGCATGACTTGCCCTTGGTGAAATCCATGCTGACTTTTCCTGATCACTTCCTCTCCTCTTCCAAGTGCTTCAGAATGATCCTTGAGGACCTGCTCCATGATTTTTCCAGGGACTGAGGTGAGGCTGACTGGCCTGTAGTTCCCTGATCTCCTTCTTCCTTTTTTAAAGATGGGCACTACATTAGCCTTTTCTCAGTCATCCGGGACCTCCCCCCGATTCTACCATGAGTTTTCAAAGATAATGGCCAATGGCTCTGCAATCACATCCGCCAACTCCTTTAGCACCCTCGGATGCAGCGCATCTGGCCCCATGGACTTGTGCTCGTCCAGCTTTTCTAAATAGTCCTGAACCACTTTTTCTCCACAGAGGGCTGGTCACCTTCTCCCCATACTGTGCTGCCCAGTGCAGCAGTCTGGGAGCTGACCTTGTTTGTGAAGACAGAGGCAAAAAAAAGTCATTGAGTACATTAGCTTTTTCCACATCCTCTGTCACTAGGTTGTACCTCCCCATTCAGTAAGGGGCCCACACTTTCCTTGACCTTCTTCTTGTTGCTAACATACCTGAAGAAACCCTTCTGTTTGTTACTCTTAACATCTCTTGCTAGCTGCAACTGCAAGTGTGATTTGGCCTTCCTGATTTCACTCCTGCTTGCCTGAGCAATATTTTTATACTCCTCCCTGGTCATTTGTCCAGTCTTCCACTTCTTGTAAGCTTCTTTTTGTGTTTAAGATCAGCAAGGATTTCACTGTTAAGCCAAGCTGGTCATCTGCCACATTTACTATTCTTTTTACACATCGAGATGATTTGTTCCTGCAACCTCAATAAGAATTATTTAAAATACAGCCAGCTTTCCTGGACTCCTTTGCCCCTCATGTTATTCTCTCAGGGGACCCTGCCCACCAGTTCTCTGAGGGAGTCAAATATGCGTTTCTGAAGTCCAGGGTCCGTATTCTGCTGCTCCTTTCTTCCTTTTGTCAGGATCCTGAACTCAACCATCTCATGGTCACTGTCTCCCAGGTTCCTATACACTTTTGCTTCCCCTACTAATTCTTCCCAGTTTGTGAGCAGCAGGTCAAGAAGAGCTCGGCCCCTAGTTGGTTCCTCCAGCACTTGCACCAGGAAATTGTCCCCTACATTTTCCAAAAACTTCCTGGATTGTCTGTGCACTGCTGTATTGCTCTCCCATCATATATCAGGGTCCCATGAGAACCAGGGCCTGCAATTTAGCAACTTCAGTTAGCTGGTTGAAGAAAGCCTCGTCTACCTCATCCCCCTGGTCTGGTGGTCTATAGCAGACTCCCACCACGACATCACCCTTGTTGCTCACATTTCTAAACTTAATCCAGAGACTCTCAGGTTTTTCTGCAGTTTCATACCAGAGCTCTGAGCAGTCATACTGCTCTCTTATATACAATGCAACTCCCCCACCTTTTCTACTCTGCCTATCCTTCCTGAACAGGTTACATCCATCCATGACAGTACTCCAGTCATGTGAGTTATCCCACCAAGTCTCTGTTATTCCAATCACACCATAACATTCTCAGCCTAATGCTACCTGTTCTTTTATCGATAATTGTGAAGAAAATATAAAATGACTGCTGATAAAGTTTACCAAATGACGCAAAGTCTAGTGTTGTAGCCTATAACAAAGCAGCGCCGCCCAGGGGACGGGGGAGGGGGCAAGTGTGGCAATTTGCCCCAGGCCCTGGGCCCCTCAGGGGCCCCCACAAGAATCTCTGAGGCTCCTCCCTACCTCCACCTTCACCTTCCCCCATCCCCCGGTGCCTCAGCGTGCCGCGTCCAGGAGCGACCCTGGGCAGAGCTAAAGTGGCGTGGCTCCAGTGGGGCCTGAGCTTCTCCTGCTCAGAGCCATGTGGTAAGGGGGCAGGCCTGTGAGCTGTGGCCGAGCAGCAGGAGCTCAGGTCCCGTGGAGCCAAGCCACTGCAGCACTGTCCAAGGTCGCTCCTGGACACGGTGCGCTAAGGCTCCAGGAGAGGGGGAAGGTAGGGGTAAGCAGCATGGTAAGGGGGCCGGAGCCATGGGGGGTTGGATAAGGGGCAGGGAGTCCCGCGGACAGTCAGCGGACAGGGAGGGGGCAGAGGTTCTGGAGGGGCGGTCAAGGGATGGGGAATGGGGGGTTGGATCGTGGGTGTTCCAGGGGTCTGTCAGGACTTGGCGGGGTAGAGGGGGTGGATAGGGGTCGGGGAAGTTAGGGGACAGGGAACGGGGGGGGCTGG
>NC_133775.1:69093512-69116876 GCF_003597395.2 Chelonoidis abingdonii | reverse complement strand
TCCTTGAGGGGGCCATTTAGGGAACTGGGGTAAAAATCTGTCTAGGGATTGGCCCTGCTTTGAGCAGGGGGTTGGACTAGATGATCTCCTGAGGTCCCTTCCAACCCTGATATTCTATGACAGGATACTGGGCTGGATGGACTGTTGGTCTGACCCAGTATGGCCATTCTTATGTTCCAACCTAAATTAACCCAAAATTGTGGAGACAGATATAAGCCAAGGAAGTGATCAGAGTATCAGAAACCTGGAAAAATCTCTGACTGGATGGGCTCAGGTGTTTGGTCACAAGCTGAGATGGTTCAAAAGTTTTGGATTTTTTTTAAACAGAATTTTTTTATTGTCTCTTTAAACAATCAAACACAGCAAGAAGCAAATATTTGGCCACACACTTCTGAAACCCTAAACCATGTTCAGGTTTCGGCAGATTAATTTCAGCTTTTCAATTAAAAATTCACAACAAATTTTGAAGGAAAGCAGACATTGTCCATGTTTTTTTTCTGCTTTTTAAAAAACCCTAGCTTTCGATCCAAAAAAAGTTTTGACGGAAAATATTTGTCCAACCCTTTTAAATAGCTTTACTGCCTTTTAGCACTAGCTGATGCGGAGAACCAGTGATATCTTGTAAAGGTGACTTGAAAAGAAGTTTTCTCAAAACTGGGTTTGTGCCGAGATGCAGAAGGTTTTTAAATGTTTATTTTTCCCAGGTACCCCCAAAGTGGGGCAATTTGCCCCAGGCCCCACAGGGGCTCCCATGAGAATATAGTATTCTATAGTATTGCAACTTTTTTTATGGAAGGGGCCCGCAAAATTGCTTTGCTCCAGGCTCCCTGAATCCTTTGGGCAGCCCTGTAACAAAGAGGACAGGCCACTGATATAGAGTGCTCTAGGTAACTAGGTAAGCTTGATGCAGCGATCTTTCATCATACATCTAAGAACAAAGAATGTGGGCCACACTTGTAGTATGGGGGACTCTATCCTGGAAAGTAGTGACTCTGGAAGCGACATAGAGGTCGTGGTAGATACCACCTAAACATAAAGTTCTAGTACGACACTGCAGCAAAGAGGAATAGCTTAGTCCTGGGATGGATAATTAGAGAAATACTGAGCAGGTGGAGGAAAGTGATGTTACCTCTTGTGATGGGGTGTACAAACCCCACACTGGAGAACAAAGGGTTAGAGAACAACTCTGGGCCCAAACAGCCCCATATGCAAAGCCAGCACAAACAGGAGGTGGAGTTTAAAAGGGGAAGCAGAGCAGTTCAAAAGGACTGAGCCACAAACAAAGGGACAGATCGCACATGATGGAGTGGTAGAAGAAAGGGGATCATCAGGGAGGAGGACAACCTAACCACTATGCAGCACAGCTGGGGAGGGTCACCTTTCACACCTTTATATACGGCACTGGTGAACATTGTGTGCCATCCAGGATCCTGTCTCTGACTGTGGCCAGTGCATCAGAGCAAGGTGCAAGAAATGTTGCAGTAGACAGTTATAGGATACCTATCAGCGAGGAAACTTCCTTCTGAGCTCCAGTAGGTAGAGGCTCGAGTCAGCCCCAAAGTATGATGATTTAAATCCCTTTCAAAACCCTTGGAGGATCAGCAGTTCTAATTCTGATGTTACAGTTCTAACTCTGATGTTCTCGTTATCCATCTAAGTGGCCAGTCCTTTTATTGAACTTTGCTAAGCTCTTAGTCTCAAAGTGATCATATGGCAGATAGCACCACAGGCTAACTGCATACTGTGCCTTTTATCAGGTTTCAATCAGGCACCTTTCTGTTTCACTGAATGGCTCCTTGTTCTTGTGGTATGAGACAGGGTGAAGGGAAAGACTTGGTTTACCATTTCTGCATTAGATATTATTTTATATACTTTTATCATACCACCTCTTCTACCTCTCTTCTCCAAGGGAAACATATTTTCATTTAAAACTCTCTTCACAGGAGAAGTTTTCTAGGCCCTGAATCATTTTCCTCATCCATCACAGAGTCCCCTCTGATGCCGCTATACTGTTTTGGAGACGGAGTGCCCAGTACCGCACACATTATCTAGAGGAAGCTGCCCCACTGAGCAATATCAAAGCCTTAGAGTATTTTCTGTATCATTATCCCTCCCATTCTTTATGCAGTCAAACTTTTGGTTTCCCTTTTTGAGAAGAGGGCTGTTGTTGTAATTGGGCCTACATATTTACCCTCACTGCTACACAGTGAGTTCCAGTTGCCAACTCTCCAGGATTGTCCTGGAGTCACCAGGAATTAAAAATTAATCTTTAATTGAAGATTATGTCATACAATGAAACCTCCAGAAATAAGACCAATCAAAGCTGGCAACTCTAGAGTGAATGTAAGGTTATTGTGATAGCTTATGAACTAGGGCAGGGGTCGACAACCTTTCAAAAGTGGTATGCCGAGTCTTCATTTATTCACTTTAATTTAAGGTTTTTCGTGCCAGTAATACATTTTAACATTTTTAGAAGGCCTCTTTCTATGTCTATAATATATAACTAAATAAATAATAGAAAGTAAAGTAAATAAAGTTTTTAAAATGTTTAAGAAGTTTCATTTAAAATTAAATTAAAATGCAGAGCCTCCCGGACTGGTGGCCAGGACTCAGGCAGTGTGAGTGTCACTGAAAATCAGCCCGCATGACACATGCCATAGATTGCCTACCCCTGAACTAGAACAACAAATGTAGATAGAAAGGGCATGAAGGGGAGACAGCGTGACTGAGTCCAAACAGAAAGGCCTCCTAGCCCAGCTCAAGGACTGTGTTAAGATCACGCCTGATAAACAAGAAAAATGTGGTGCTGGAAATTAACTAACCAAAGTTGGTGTGTTGAATATTAGGCCTAATTGGTGGCTGAAATAATGAGGAGATGGGCTGTTCCACTCACCACTGCCTTTGGGGTCCTTACAAAGAGACTTTGGGGAGACAAACTGGCTTCTGGAACGAGTTTCACCATCATGGCTGCCACCCCCACCAACTCCTGGGCCCCAGACCTTTGTCATCCTGATCCAGACAGGTGTCCTGTCTGGACCGGGACAGAGAAAGGGACCCAGATGACATCACCACCCCTACCAGCTCCAGCTGAATCCCAACCACCAGCTGGGATGTGAGTCTTTCACTCCTCCCTGCTCCATTGTGCCCTTTTCCTTCCCTACCTTATTTCTTCTCTTTCCTATCTCTCTCCTTTTGCCTTTTGTCTAATAAGAGTCTGGCTTGGCCAGCCAAGACTGCCAGAAGCTGGGAATGAGCGACAGGGGACGGATCACTCAATGATTACCTGTTCTGTTCATTGCCTCTGGGGCACCTGGCATTGGCCACTGTCAGAAGACAGGATACTGGGCTAGATGGACCTTTGCAATGCTGCTGTGAGCCTGTGACCAGAAAGAGACAACTAAAAGCATAGACCTAAACAGCCCAATGCTGGTATAAGTTTGCCAAGTCTTGGAGTGGCTGATAAGTCCTTATGCTGGGTCTGTGTTTTTCCAGCAGTGAGGCTGCGAGAGTCAGCACCAGAAGCTGCATTTTCTATCTTTCCTGCTCTTTTCTCTCCCCTTTTGTGTGTGTTTGTTTCATTTTGTCTTCTACAAAATGGATCCGACTTTAACAATAGTTTGAGCCCATTCCAACTAACTTCTTCCCTTTTCCCCAAAAAGAACAAACATCATCATTTTAACACCATCTAAAGAGACTGTCAAACAAAGGGATTTTTCCTTTAAAAACTCTTTACTGCTAATCGGAAAGGCAACAAGGGCTGTTGCTAAAATGAAAGCCTTAATTAATTTGAAATGGAAAGTATTAAATAATGTTTCCTTCTTTTCTGTTTCATAATAACAGGTTTAAAGAGAGGTTTAATGGTGTTTGCACCCTGGTACTAAGCAGGCTGAGGTCTCTGCACATCAAACCCCAAACCTTGTTTAAAACTATTTAATGTTGGACAGGTAGTCCTGTTAACACCTTCGACTATTTGGCCTCGTATCTTTCCATCTAAATTTAAGTTACAGGTCTTCATTGAGCAATCCACAACGAAACCCAGGTGAGACCAGTACTGGATCCTGTGCCCCATTCTAGCAGCCATACTTGAAAACGGATGTTGAAAAATTGGAGAGAGTTCAGAGAAGCGCCACAAGAATGATTTGAGATCTGGAAAACCCACCTCACAGTGAGAGGCTAAAGAAGCTCATTGAACAGGAGATTTAAAGCAACTTGAACGCAGCCTAGAGTAGACATCCCTATACAGGGAGGAAATTTCTGAGAGCAGAGGGCTCTTCAATCTAGCAGACAAAGGCAGAACAAGATCCAGTGGCTGGAAGCAGAAGTCAGCAGAGTTCATTCTGGAAATATGGTGCAGAATTTTAACAGTAAGGGCAAATAACCACTGGAACAGATTCCCCAGTGGTGTGATGAATCCCTCTCACTCAAAGGATAGGTAGGTTTTTTCAAAAGCATCTGAGTGATCACTTGCAATTTCTGAGTAAAGACCAGATACCTTAAGATCAGCTCTAGCTCCACTATCAACTTTTTGGGCTGACTACAGGAATCCTGGGGAGGGTCGCTGGTCTGTGCTATGCAGGTCAGACTAGAGCAGTGGTTCCCAAACTTTAACAACCTGTGAACCCCTTTCACTAAAATGTCAAGTCTCGCAAACTTCTTCCTAGAAATTAATATTTCCAGAGTTTTTCTCCTTTGCCTGAGTATAAATTATAAAAGCAGTGATCTTGGAAATACAAAATTTGTTTTCATGAACATGCTTATTACACATGATTTATTATTATTAATCATTACACTATTTTTATTACATTATGAAAAAAGAAACACTCTTCCAAGATCTCACTTTCATAGCTTGTATCACTTTGAATAAGCCTGTTATAAGACTAGGCTCCTCTGTTTCATCAAGGAGTATCAGATGTGAAACAGCATGAAGGTATTTAAAAAGCCAACTCAAAGCATTCCTCCTACACAAGCATTCAGGTCTTGAGCAGTCCAGGCAAACAATTACAGTGACCAGACAGTAAATGTGAAAAATCAGAACAGGGGGTGGGGGGTAATAGGAGACTATATAAGAAAAAGACCCAAAAATCAGGACCATCCCTATAAAATCGTGACATCTGGTCACTCTACAAACAATGCATGTAACAACAAAGCTTTAAACTTGTTCTTCATAATAATTTTAAAAACAATACTAGCTACCTATTTAAGTTTAAAAACAGCAAAAAATATCCACCTCCCTTTCTATTTCTTATAAGGAGTCTTGAAGTTTAAATCTCCTCAATGTGATAGATATGCTTGCTTTGATCTGCTTAGCTCTTGGAAGTCAAGGGGCTCTGGGCTGCTGGCCTTGTGCTGCCCAGGGTTCTTAGGGACAGATCTGTCCATCATTAGGGAATTTTTTCCCAAGAACCTCCTGCATCATTTCACGAACCCCGGTTTGGGAACCACTGAACTAGAGGATCACAGTGCTCCTTTATGGGACTAAAAGCTACACACTTCTAGACCTTTGATCCGAATCAAGCTCAGGCCCATGACAAAGGCCACTCCTATCAGATAGCCATTCAGTGGCTAGTGTGAAATGAACAGAGGGGTCAGGGTCTAATTCCCATTCCTAGTGGGACAGGCATCCACAAGCACACCATTGCAGCCAGTGCCTGTACCCATCACTCCTTGAGTTATAGTGTGTGTGAGTGAGAAAGAGCACAGGCAACCTGGTGCTGCTCCTGTCATGGATACACAGGTGCACCTCTCGCTCCAGCATATTTTACTAGAGAGAAATTCACTTGGAAAAGGGAACTTGTTCCTTTTGCTTTAACAGACTCTGTGTTTCTTTCCCACCTGCCCTAAAGAAACACAGGCCAAGCAAGCAGCCTCCCGCGTCCCCTCCCACCATTGCATTCAGTTCAAACCACCATAAACCTGCAGCAGGCTGCACCTTCAGGCTTCCCAGGAAGCAGCAGATTGGTTTCCTCTCACTTCCTTCCACAGAATGATTTGCAGCCAGTCTGAGAGTGGAAAAGTACCCATTGCGGGCAGCCATGGCTGTGGCTTGGCACTCGCTATAGCCCATGTGCAGCAGCAGCTACAACACAGTTTCCCAAGAGCTATTTGTCACGCCTAGCTGCCAAGCCAGCTCCTGAAAGAGAGACTTGTTCCCTGCTGTTTACTGTCTCACCACTGGCTCCAGCCCACTAAGCTCCATCCATAAACTTCCTCCAAGTAAACACACACAGGCAGGCCAAAGCCAGAGGCAAGGATGCCGCAAATGGGCCAAAGTGGCCCACAGACTCCTACCATGCAGTGAGCAGCCAACCTCATCTGGGGCCTGCAGGACTACAAATTCCAGCATGCAGTGCTCCACAGAAGCCAAGGGACTATTTATAATCCTGGGACCTCTCCAGAGAAGGGAAAACACTGAAAGGCCCAGAAGCAGCTGCACCAATTTTTTGCTGATTTTAACTAGTGCATTCAAAGCAAAGTGTTGTAGGCTTTGCAGAGAAGAGCCATGTGATAGTATCTGGGTTATACGTGCCCTGCATTCCAAAAGAAGACAACCAGGTGTTCTTCTGCAGCCTTGCCAACCACAGGTATCCAAAAATCCTCCAAAAGTCATGAGATTTCAAAACATAAGAATGAATGTTGGGGTCTCTCTTTGCCTTCCGATCTTTGACTCTTTAGCTAATACTCAGATCTTGATTTCCACCTTTTCTCCACAGTCTAGGGTTACCAGGTGTACAGTTTTCTGCTATTTAAAAGTCCAGTCGAGGGTGCTGTGGGTTTAAGACAGGCTAGTCTGTACCTGTCCTGGCTACGTGCTGTACCCCGGAAGCAGCGAGTAGCAGGTCCGGCTTCTAGGCAGGGGGCCACAGGGCTCCGTGCGCTGTCCCCACCCTGAGCTCTGGCTCCACACTCCCATTGGCTGGGAATCGCAGCCAACTGGAGCTGGAGGGGGAGGTGCCAATGAGTGACAGCAGAACACGGAGCCTCATGGCCCCCCCGCCCAGGAGCCAGACCTGCTGGCTACTTCCAGGGCCAGCACAGTCAGGGAGCCTGCCTGAGCCCTGCTATGCCACTGACCAAGAGCCACCTGAGGTAAGCCAGAGCCCCAGTCCTGAGCCCCAACCCCCTGCCCTGGCCCTGAGCCCCGCCAAACCCAGAGCTCCCTCCTGCACTCAAAACCCCTCATCCCCGGCCCCACCCCAGAGCCTGTATTCCCAGCCAGAGTCCTCACCCCTTCTTGCACCCCAACCCCTTGCCCCAGCCCAGTGAAAGTGAGTGAGGGTGGGGGAGAACAAGCCACCAAGGGAGACGGAATGTCATGAGTGGGGGCAGGGCCTCAGGGAAGGGACAGGGCTAGGGTGTTTAGTTTTGTGTGATTAGAAAGTTGGCAACCTTACCACAACCACAAGAGATAGAAACTTAATTTTGCTAATGAAAACTGAGATTCTCACTGAATGCCCTGAGTCCAGGAGCTGGGGTCTTAAAGGAAAAACACCAAATATAGCACAACTTGTGATAAAGGGTCTGACTTGGCAGCACCGTGTATGTGTCCTGTGTCTAATAGGGGGTCCCTGATAGTGTCCTATGCGGGGATAAAGGTTTAGAAGAGGGTATTTGGCAAACTAAGCCTGTTCTGCATGGCACCGGTAACAGAGGGCACCTCTGTGCAGCAAGGACCTGCACCCAGAGGCATGCTCCATCAGGGATTCTTATGTAAGCAGAGTCAGGATGAGCTGTACCCTGACATCTGGTGGTGAAGTATGGGAAGTGTGGAAAGAATGTCTGGAATGCGAAATCTCAAATATTTGCATAGGCACGCCTACCCCATCCCAGACTGCCGAGCTGTGGGACTGCTTTGTGACAGAAATGACTCAACCAGTTGGTTGGTGGTACTGCTAGACAAAGGGACATGGGTTCCAAAACCTGTGAATTGAGAGAGAGGTTGGGGACAGGTATTTGTGCCTGGTGGTGCAGGCTCTTGTGGAGCTAGAGAAGCACCAGTTGCAACCCCCTCCTCTCTCCACTGTGGAATGTCAGAGTTGATTTTTTTTTATTCCTTAAGACTCTAGATACAGGTTGCTGAGCTGAACTCACTTTGGGCTAATGGTGCACTAGCACTGGGCTCCCCTACTATGTGCTGAGATCACTAAGAGCTGAAATCACAAAAGAGCTGAAATTACTGAGCTGGGAGCACTGAGTACTGTGCTAACTAGTGGGGGAGCCTGAAGCTATACTGTGGAACAGAGCAGCTGGCGGAGTGGAGCAGTTTATGGGGGATGGCTGGAGCGGACCACAGGACAGCTGGTGGAGTGGAGGCTGGCAGAGCGGAGTAGCTGTGGGGGCGTGTGGAGCAGCCCACAGATGCGAGCGGAGCGAGACAGTTTGCAGGGACAACTGGAGCAGCTCACGAGGCAGCTGGGAGTGGAGGAGCAGTTTGTGAGGACGGCCGGAGGAGCAGAGTGGAGCGGCTGGTAAGGCGAGAGCAGTTCGTGGAGAAGGCGGAAGCAGAACCCACGGAGAGGCAGGGCAGTTGGCCCTGGACCACGTAAGGTGCCCCTTTCACCCAGGCTGGGGGGAGGACCTCTACAGATAGACTCTTGAATTCTGGGGTGGCATTGACCAGAGACTTTTGGGTTGTTGGACTTTGGAGTGATTGGACTTAAGACCCTAAGGGGAAAAGGACATTGCCAAATGTACTTGGGGGTGGTTTATGGTTTGTGTTATAACTCTGTTTGTGGTGTTTCTCCAATGGGATGCCGCATTGATTCCTTCCTTTATTAAAAAGATTTCGCTACACTCAGACTCCGTGCTTGCGAGAGGGGAAGTATTGCCTCCTAGAGGCGCCCAGGAGGGTATGGTATTTAAGTGTCCCAGGTCACTGGGTGGGGGCTCGAGCCGGTTATGCCTTGTGTTATTGAAACGGAACCCCTGGATACTGAACCTGGCCCTTGTTGCTGCCAACTCAGAGGGGCAGAAGGATTACACTTAGACAGCCTGGTACTGGGGATGATGCCTTCAAAGAAAGACCATTCTGTAAGCACCTCATAAGAACATAAGAATGGCCATACTGGGTCAGACTAAAGGTCCATCTAGCCCAGTATCCTGTTTACTGACAGTGGTCAATGCCAGCTGTCCCAGAGGGAGTGAACCTAACAGGCAATGATCAAGTGATCTCTCTCCTGCCATCCATCTCCACCCTCTGACAAACAGAGGCTAGGGACACTATTCCGTACCCATCCTGACTAATAGCCATTTATGGACTTAACTACCATGAATTTATCCAGTTCTGTTTTAATTATCCAGTTCTCTTTTAAACCTCTGCTCCCCATCTAGCCCCACAGCCTCCTTGGGCAGTAGTCTTTGTTCAGTATTAAGACAAGACAAACCAGTGTGAATGTGGTATAGGGGGGTGCTCAACGGTCACCCCGCTTGGGATCTGAGTTCTTGATCTCTCCTTCCTGGGGCACAACTTTATCTTATTGATCCTCTCTCCCTTCCTAGCTTGGCCTGCTCCTGGCTCCAGGCAGCACCCTCTGACCATTAGTTCTGCTCTTTGGGGTGCTTGCTCCTTCTCCTGGTTTTGTGACATCTGATGCAAAGCAGCCACACCAGGGCACAGAAGCAGGTTTGGCTTTAGTTTAGCTGGTGAAAAACACCCATGGGAACCCTGCCAGGCTACTGGGCTGGGCTACACGCAGCAGGAGGCGGGACTGCCTACTGGCTTACAGCTCCAGCAGTGAGCAGGTGTCAACTGCAGCTTGTGGAGTTGGGCTGGAGACCCACTGATGTGGGGAAGGTGGGGGCCTTGGAAAGGCAGAGACAGGCAGACAATGAAGCTGGCCTCCGGGGGCTGGATATCAGTTTGTTATAGGCACTGTCATAAATATAAAGGGAAGGCTAACAACCTTCCTGTATACAGTACTATAAAATCCCTGCTGGGCAGAGGCACAAAATCCTTTTACCTGTTAACGGTTAAGAAGCTCAGGTAACCTGGCTGACACCTGACCAAAGGACCAATCGGGGAACAAGATACTTTCAAATGCGGGAGGGTGGGGGGAGGAATTCACAAGCTGTTTTTTTTTTCTTCTTTTCTTTCTTACTCTCAGGATTAGCTAGGATGACAAAAAGTTAAAAGAAGCACCTCTGTAAAATTAGAATGAAAGATAATCTTACAGGGCAGTCCGCTTCAAAACACAGAGGGTTTCTCTCTGAGCAAAACTTTAAAGTTACAAAAAGAAAACCAGAAATACCTTCCCTCTCAGCACAAAGAAAATCACAAGCCAAAACAAAAGTAAGCTAATACATTCCCTTGCTAGTACTTACTAATCCTAATGGAGTTGGATTGCTTGCTTTCTTGATCTGTCTCCGGCAAGCACACAGAACAGACAAAGAACAGACAAAACAAAGCCTCTTCCCCACATTTGAAAGTATCTTGTCCCCTTCTTGGTCCTTTTAGTCAGGTGCCAGCTAGGTTACCTGAGCTTCTTAACCATTAACAGGTAAAAGGATTTTGTGCACTGGCTAGGAGGGATTTTATAGTACTGTATACAGGAAGGTTGTTACCCTTCCCTTTATATTTATGACAGGCACATAGGAAGGCTTTGTAGCATTCTGTCTTGGGGGCATTATCCTACAGCCCATCACCGCTGTATCTGAGAAAGAGTCTGCCATGTCAAATCAATAGCAAGAGCGGAGTCCCCAGTAGGCCTCCATGGCATCTTCATCTCTCTCCCTGTTCAGCCAGGCCCTCTCCAGCCATGCCCAGGAACGCCTAGTCGAAAAGGGATCCTGACGGCTCTGGTCAGCACTGTCGACCAGGCCATTAAAAGTCCAGTCGGTGGTGCAGTGGGGGCCTGGGACAAAGGCAGGCTCCCTGCCCACTCTAGCTCCGTGTGGTTCCTGGAAATGGCCACCAGGTACCTGCAACCCCTAGACGCATGGGCGACCAGGAAGGCTCTGCACACTGCCCCCACCCCAAGGGCCAGCTCTGCAGCTCCCATTGGCCAGGAACCATGACCAATGGAGGTGGCTCCTGCGAGCACAAAGGCAATGCGCTGAGCCTACCTGGCTGCTCATGTGCTGTGGGGCTGCAGGGACCTGGCAGCCGCTTCCTGGGGGCTGCAGTAAGTGCCGCTGGGACCCCACACCCCAAAACTCCTCCTGCACCCCAACCCCCTGCCTCAGCCCAGAGTTCCCTCCCACACCCAAACTCCCCCCCCCCCCGAGTCCACACTGTCCACAACACCCCAACCCTCTACCCCAGGCCCCTTCCTTCACCCCAAACCCCTCATCCCCAGCCTCACCCCGGAGTCCACACCCCTAGCCATAGCCTGCATCCCCTCCCACACTCCAAACCCCTCAGCTCCATTCCAGAGCCTTCTCCTGCACCCCAAACCCCTCATCCTCAGCCCTACCCCAGAGCCTGCACCCCCAGCCAGAGCCCTCACACACCCCCGCACCCCAACCCCCTGCCCCAGCCTGGAGCCCTCTCCTGCACCCTTAACCCCTCATTTCTGGTCCCACCCAAAGCCCGCACCTCCAGCCAGAGCCCATACCCCCTCCTGCACTCTGAACCCCTTAGCTCCAGCCCGGAGTGCTCTCCTGTACCCTGAACCCCGCATTTCTGGCCCCACCTGGAGCACGCATCCCCAGCTCAGAGCCCATACTCACCCCCCCACACACACCCCGACCTCGTGCCCCAGCCCAGTGAAACTGAGTGAAGGTGAGGGAGAGGAAGTGATGGAGGAAGGGGAGATGGACCAAGTGGGGGCGGGGCCTCAAAGAAGGGGCAGGGCAAGGGTGTTCAGTTTTGTGCAAGTAGAAAGTTGGTAACCCTGGCTATAGCGCTGGACACGGCCATTGCCTTAGTCCAGAATATCTCCACTAAGCAGGCCAGGGGACAGGCAGCTGCAGTCTCCTGAGCAGGGGGTCACTGTGCTCCCACTAGGTAGCCATGAGGCTGCTTTCTGGAATCAGCTCAGCTCCCTTCTTTCCTGCCTTCCCCCACTCCCCATGGCTCTGAGTAAAGAGCAGGGGTCCCTGCCAGGTAGGGAGAGGGTTGGGCCCACTGCAGAGGAGGGACTGAGTCATCGCACTCTGCTTAGGGGCAGAAGCTCCAACTTCTCTTCCTTCCCCCAACTGCCATGAAGGACGTTCAGCTAGGGAGAAGAAAAAGGGGAGAACATGGCCTTGAGGAGGAGCAGGGGGATGGATCCTGTGACGGGCTCGGTCACAGAGACTCCCTTGGGACTGTCACCTGAAGTGTTGGAATTACCTCTGAGCCCATTTTCCACTGCCAGCTTGGGACTCCAGAACCCTGCCTTGTTGAGCCAGACATGCTAGCCTGCTGCAACACAGACTCGGGTCTGGTCCATGCCCCCAAAGCTGCAGACTTTAACCAAAAACTGCTCAGCAGGTCACCTATCTCCAGCACCCAGACACCCAGTTCCCAATGGGATTCAAAACCCAGATAAAGTCATTTTACTCTGTAGAAAGCTTATAGAGGGTAAACTCATAATTTGTCCACCCTCTATAACACTGATAGAGAGATATGGACAGCTGTTTGCTCCCCCAGGTATGAATCACTTATTCTGGGTTAATTAATAAACAATGTGATTTTATTGCTGTCACTTTAGGAATTATGAAAGAATACAGGCCTTTGTGACAAACTTCCCTCAGACCTGAGGGAGAGAATTTGGGAAGAGTCTCAGAAGATGATCTTGTGGCTAAGGTGAGCCTACAAGCAGCTCTGGATGCAGCAGACACTGCTACCAGATCAGTGGCAATGATCATGATGTGATGTTACTCCAACTTTCAGGAGGCATCCCCTGTGAGGTGTAGGCGACAGTAGGTATCCCGTTTGAAGGCAGTACCTATAGTTAATGGTGGGTGATGACCACAAACAATACTACATTTCACCCTTTGGACTCCAGGCTTCACTGAAGGTATTGAACAAGGTGCTTGCAATAGTAGCAGCAGCATACCTAAGAAAGACGGAACATTTTCATATACCCATACTTTGACAGCTGTCTGATATGAAGAAGATCTCCCTCAGTGGGGCTCGTAATCCATCCCACCTGATGCTCTGTCTGTTCCACAACTTAGGTAGTACTGAGAGTCAACATGCAGAAATCCAGCTTGACTCCTCTCTAAAATATAAAGTTATTTGGGGCAATTCTGGACTCCACCAAATCAGTGACTTATTTTCTCCAGGACAGATTCAAGAACCTGTCATCCCTTATCCTACAGCTAGAATCAAACCCACATAAATAAGAACGTGCCTTGCCATGCTGGGACACATGGCCTCCTGTTATCTTTTATGATGCCATGTGCCAGACTTCACCTCTACTGCATTCAGGGCTGGCACTTGGATATGCCCCTCTATGTGTTACCCCACTCCAACCCCAAGTATTGTAGTACAGTATGTCCTGGAAGAACCCTGTGAATGCCTGTACTGGGATCTCCTCCCAACCTCCCCTCCGATCCAGGTTTATAGCTGTAGACACTTTGCTTAGGGCATGGGGAGCACACATGAGAAACCTTTCCAAGAGATTGATATAGTTTCTTGCCTCGCTGAGTCCAGAGAGAGGCAAGAATGCATATCAGTCTCTTGGAGTGCTGAGCTGGATGCATGGCTTGCAAGTCCTTTCTTCAGTACATCACATGGTGATTAGTCCAGGTCATAGAGGACAATACGACCACCATGTTCTACATCAGGGGTTCTCAAACTGGGGGTCGGGACCCCTCAGGGGTTCACAAGGTTATTACAGGGGGTTTCGTGAGCTGTCAGCCTCCACCCCAATCTCTGCTTTGCCTCCAGCATTTATAATGGTGTTAAATATACAAAAAGTATTTTTAATTTATAGGGGGTGGAGTGGTCGCACTCAGAGGCTTGCTGTGTGAAAGGGGTCACCAGTACAGAAGTTTGAGAACCACTGTTCTACATCAACAGGCAGGGTGGGGTAAGAGCCTACTAGCTCTGCCAGGAAGCCATCAGACTATGGAACTAGTGAGTCACACTTGTGTTTCTCTTTCAGTCATACATCTATCTGATCTACAGAATACATTAGTGGGCAATCTCAGCAGACATTGCTTTACCAAGAAGGCCCTTAGTTTGGGGGTTTTTTTACCATTTTTAACTAGGTTTTACAAAAACTATTATTGGATATTTACCAATATTTCACCTGAATTTTAGGCCACTTGTGTACATGAAAATACTAATTATGTGAGAAATCAGTATATTACGTTGTTCGTTGCTAATAAATTAATCTAAATGTAAATCCAAGACCATCTATTAAAGTAAGGCACTGTAGTAGAAGACAAACTCATGTGTATGTCAGTGCTCAAGTCCTAAAAAGAGAAGTACAGAACTCCCTAGATCCTGCTCTGGAATACGAGATGGCAAGCTGGTAATCAGGTAACCTAGCTGCTATCTCTCTTTCTGGAGTGCACCCGAAAGAGATGGACCTTACCTTTGTTTCCCGATCTCTGATATCACAAAACAAGGGGGAAATCCTACATGTGAATCGGAGATATCGTGATCTCAGGGCATGGAGGTTGGATGGTTGTTGACCGTAAAGTATGCCTGCTTCTCTTCAGTCAGGAATATCCCCATGTGACTCTTTCTCAGGCGCCCAGGATTATGGGTCCCTTGTCTCCAGTGTGAGGGAGTTCATCCTGTGATAGCTTTTTGTCAGCTCTTGTACACCGCCAGCCTTTCAACTACTCAAACATTCTCCTCAGGACTCCACCAGTCCTATTTTGCTTCGCAGGTTAACATTAGGTGCACCTCAGTCCCCAAACCCCCTTTGAATAGTGTTCCCAGTAGCATCCAGACCGTGTCCTTGGACACTCTCAGTGATTACCAAGTAAGCTGTTCCCCAAGAGACAGTGTGTACACAGCTAGAAGGTTACAGCTCAGGATCAGGTCCTTTATAATAATACAGCACTGTAATCTATTTATGGGGTCACCAAATGAAAATAATAGGCAGTTGATTTAGAACAAATAAAAGGAAGTATTTTTTCATACAACACAACCTGTGTAACTCCTTGTCAGGATGTTGTGAAGGTCAACAACATCCTGGGTCCTATAACAGGGCTCAAAAAAGAACTAGATAAGTTCAGTGGCTAGGGGATAATCGGGATAGGCAGCGGTGGGGGTGTCCCTAGCCTCTGTTTGCCAGAAACTTGGAATAGGCGACAGGGGATGGATCACTTGATGATTACCTGTTCTGTTAATTCCCTCTGGGGCACCTAACATTGGCCACTGTTGGAATACAGGATACTGGGCTAGATGGACCTTTGGCCTGACCCAGTATGGCCGCTGTTATGTTCTATTAAGTATAAAAAATAGGATTTAAGTGGTTTCAAGTAATAACAGACAGAACAAAGTAAGTTACCAAGCAAAATAAAACAAAACACGTAAGTCTAAGCCTAATACATTTAAGAAACTGAAGACAGGTAAATCTCACCCTCAGAGATGTTCTAGTAAGCTTCTTTCACAGACTAGACTCCTTCTTAGTCTGGACCCAATCCTTTTCCCGGTACAGTTCTTGTTAGTTCCAGTTCAGGTGGTAACTAGGGGATTTCCCCCTTTGTTCTGTTCCACCCCCTTTTATAGCTGTGGCACAAGGTGGGAATCTTTTGTTTCTCTGGGTCCACAGCCCTCTTTCTAAATGGAAAAGCACCAGGTTTAAGATGGATTCCAGTACCAGGTGACATGGTCACATGTCCTGTGAGACCCCAAGCCTCCATTCTTTCCAGCCTGACTCCCATGAACACAGGGGCTTACAAGTAAACAGAGCCATTTACAACCAATTATCCTAGTTAATGAGAGCCATCAAGATTCTAGGCCACCACTAACGGCCCACACTTTGCATAATTACAATAGAACCTCAGAGTAATACTTCATATTTCTAGTTTTAGATACAGGAATGATACATTCATACAAATAGGACGAACACACTCAGTAGATTAAAAGCTTTGTAATGATACCTTACAAGAGACCTTTTGCATGAAGCATATTCCAGTTGCATCATAGTCACACTTATAAACATATTTCCATAAAACATATGGACTGCAACATCACAGACACCACGTTTGTGAGGGGACTTTGGAGAGGGGAGCTGGATATAGGGACAGGAGAAGCAGAGGACATGGGACGGCCTTATCTCCTGTGCTGACACTTAAGATAAACCTTAAAATCTTTCTTGGCCTGTCTGGGAGCCAAACTCCCATGATACTTTGCAGTTAAGTTAAAGATGTCTTCCAAAGACTGGAGTTATACTGTGCAGTAACCCTGAGCCTATGTTAGAAGCTGTTTTACAATGTACCAACTGTAAAATGTCTAGAGGATGAAATGACCCCAAAGGCTACAAAGATTGACTAACCACCAGAGATAGGGCAGTTGGAAAGTTGCAGTGGAACAGGGAGCCTTGGAAACAGCCTAAAATGAGGAGACGTGCCCCCAAAAAAGGGGATAAATGAGGATCAGAACGATACAAAATAAAGGTAACAAGGGTAAAACTGCCCCTAAATCATAGGGATATAAGACTGGATGCCTGCTGTCAGAAACCACAGGACCGGTCTTCCACAGCTGCTGGAAATCGTATGTCTCTCTGTCTGTGTGTTGTCTTTAGTAACTGTTTGATTAACAGATCCAATCACAGCTAACTTATCCATGGTCCATGATGATTAAACTGGAGAGAACCTCTCACTGAACATGTGGCTGTAGTTACAATTCCTAGCAATTATTGGCTATTGAGTGACACATTATTAATAATCAACACCTGCAGGGCTGAGGCAGGGGCAGCCATTGGCCCATGATCACTGCATCTGTCTGCGGATGACGACAGGCTGACCCGTGAAGTACTGCGCAGGTGCTGGGGAAATGACTGAACACAAATCCCCAGAGAAGAGAGCTATCCTATAAACTGCTGCAGAAAAAACACTGTACCCAATTATTTGAGAAATAATCTGTGATCGTGTAGCTGAGACTGAACCCGCATGGGACTGTGGTTAACAGACTGGAGTGGCCATCAGATGATCCAGCTGCCATGACCAGCACCAGAACAGATGCACTGTGGAACCTGAAGCAAGCCTTGTTTTGGTCTCTGTGCCTCAGTTCCCCACCTGTAAAATGAAGATGCTGCTTTTCTATGTCAGAGGGAGACTGTAAGGCTAAATTCATTGAGACATTGCAATGCTGGGCACCATGGAAGCACTGATGGAGTGTTCAAAGTGTGCTGATCAGAACTGGTTGGAAAACAAGAAGCCATTCACAAATGCTTTGGAAAAGATCTGTTTTCACTTTGGATAGAAATGTCATTTTTGTCCAGATTTCCTGCCCAGCACTAGTGGCAAACGCAGCTCCCTGGTGTCCTGTCTTCACCCTCAGCAACCAGTGAGACGTCAAACTGGCAAACGATGCCTACAGGCACCACAGCACAAACTGCTCTCGCTCCCACCCGAGCCACCAACTTACAGTGTTGTGTTCAGGGCTTTTTTACCTCCCACCTTCTGCCCATGGTTTTCTCGGCAACTTGGGTCAAAGAGGCGCAGCTAACCTGCTTGCCTCTTATCTCATCTTCCCCTCTGACCTGCCACTGCTCATAGGCGGGTCAGGGTAGCTCACTAACTTGACAGCTGAAGGCATTGCCTCCCCTCCCCTGGGATGGGATGCTCTCCCCCGACAGCTCTGCCAGCCACAGGACTGGAAGCTGAATGCAGCGCTCACCTAGACTGAGCCAATCCATGCCCAGTGAGCCACATCTCCCTCTAACATTGGGCTCCAGACTGGCCAACATCTAATGCAAGTCAGCACCAGCCCATTGAGCAAAGGTGCAATGCAGACCAAGTCGCCCAGGTCTGCAGCCACATGATCTCTAAAGTCCATAATTCACTTATATTTTGCTGTATTTGAAAATTAGAATCTGATGCACTTTGCCCCATGGGTCAGCTGAGTTCCAGTCTACACCAGCAGGGAAGACACATGGACTGGCTCTCCTCTCACATTGGTTTTGCACCAGTGAATCCCCATGAGCTTCAATGGAAGTGGAAGTCATGGACTGTGATTCAGTTTGACTCAGGGCTGTCTCACCTTGATACACTGTATTTCTATACTGTAAGGCACTGCAATCCAAATGATCCCAACACAAACATTGCAGAATTTGTTACTCACCACTGAAATACAGCCACCGCTGGGGTGGGAGGGAGAAGCTGGTTTATATCGCATAACAATGCCACATGACTGAGCACTTTTGAAAGGAAGTGAAAATTCATCAATTTCAAGGCCAGAAGGGGCTAGTGTAATCATCCAGCCTGATCTCCCATACAGCATGGGCCAGAGAAATTTCTTAAAACAATTTTTAGAGCAGAGCTTTAGAAACACCCATCTTGATTTAAAACATCTTGATTTAAACATTTTCAGTGACAGAGAATCCACCACGACCCTTGGTAAGTTATTCCAATGGTTAGTTACTCTCACTGGTAAAGATTTTCACCTTATTTCCAGTCTGAATTTGTCTAGCTTCAGCTTCCAGCCATAGGCTCATGTTTTACCGTTCTCTACTAGACTGACAGCCCAGGATTAAACATTTGTTCTCTACAGAGCAGCGATCTCCAAACTTTTGAGGATTGCACCCCACTTTATCCCTGTCCAGACCCCACGCCCCAACATGCTGGGGCCAAGAGCAGGGCCCCAGCTCCAGAGAGGCGGGAAGGGAATGCGGACTGGGGTAAGGGGCAGAGGCTGGGGCCACAGCTGGGGATAGGTCTGTGGCCAGAAGCGGGCTGCAGCCAGGGGCTGAGGCTGGGGGCAGGGGTGGGGGCAGAGCCGCAGCTGGGGTGCCATGTGGGCCAGCAGCCAGGCCCGCAGCCCTGGGGTAATTCTGGGCCCAGCCTCACGCCCAGGATGGGAACAGCTGTGGCTGAGGCTGGGAGCAGGGATGGGAACACAGCTGGGGGGGACTAGAGCAAAGCTGGGAGTGGGAGGGGCTGGGTGGCCCTCGCTGCCCCCCGTGGGGGCTGGCCCAGCCCTGTTGTGCACCGCTGGACATTCATCCGTGCCCCACTAGGGAGTGCACCCACAGTTTGGGGACCTTAGCTATAGAGGCAGAGGAAATTTTGCAAGGCATAATCTAATTATTGTGTCCTGGCCTAAATGCATAGGCTGATCTCTTTAACACTTTTGATGGCCACGGGGGACTACAGAATATCAGTGTCATGTCTTGTCCAAAAGACAGCAGCACACCTGGCCCCTAGCATGGTGTTCAGTACAGAGCAGCATCTACCGAACCACTAGAACCATTTCCAGTAGCTCCTGAGTTCTCCTTGGAGGTTTTCCATCCAAATACTGACCAACCTGAACCTGTTTAACTTGTGATCGCAGAGCAGATCACAGCTCCAAGGGCTGCAACCTCAGATCACACTAAAAGCCTGTAGGAAGCCCTTGTAGGGCTGTTCCTTTGGGATCTGCTCAGCTACTTTGGCTCCAGTCCAGTACAATGACTGTCCAGGCCAGACAAGGCCAAACCCATGTTTGGTAGAACTCTTCCAATGAAACAGGATCGACTCTTTTGGAATAAATATGTTGTTGTGCATAATCCTTCCTGATGGGCCTGGGCCTTGAACTAATTTGGTCACAGTGGAAACCAACTGTAACCCCCTGATATGTACCAGTTCCTCTACCACAGCCAAAGGGGCTAGAGATTCTGCTTCCATGGATGCACCAAAGGGCTGAGCATGTGGAGAAATCTCTTTTAGATGTTCTTTTCTTGCCTGTACCAATTTTTTTAAAAGACTTCAAAAACCTCTGGCTCTGCATAGCGCCAGGCATCTGTCAGAGATTTTATAAAGCAAGTCTTTGTTTGCTACAGCTAGGGATGGCCAAAAAAAGCACCTAGGACCAGGAGAAAAAATAATACCCAGTACAGTTTTCCTTGCTCTCATCAAACTCAAAATAAAACTGGACCAATTGGGAACAAAACATAGAAAGGCCTCCACTCAAAGCCCAGGCTCCACATGTGACCACAGATAGTCACAAGTCAAACATGCTCAGTGAGCTCAACTTCCTCTCCATGCATGCACAGATCAAATACCCCACAGGAACAAGTGTCCCTATTTGGGAGAGCCGGGACTCTGCATTGGCAGAGCCGCGGGAGGGCCCAGAGGATGGCTTACAGTGGGTGCTGCAGTTCAGGGTGGATGTGCTTTGGCACTAGAGTAGCACAGGATTAAAATAGCAGGCTCCTTGCAAGTTACAACCAAGGTACACTCACACACTTTACAGCGCTGCAACTTTCGTGCTCAGGGGTGTGAAAAAACACCCCCCTGAGCGCTGCAAGATACAGCGCTGTAAAGCGTCAGTGTAATCAGGGCGGCAGCGCTGAGAGCGCGGCTCCCAGCGCTGCACGCTACACCCATAAAGGATGTGGTTTACATGCAGCGCTGGGAGAGCTCTCTCCCAGTGCTGCAGCTCCGACCACACTCACACTTCAAAGCGCTGCCGTGGCAGCGCTTTGAAATTCCAAGTGTAGCCATACCCTGACTCACTCAGAGCTAGGTGTAATTGTTATTATCAGAGTGGGTTGCAGGTCAAGACCAAGATACACTGGGTCCTGTCCCTGACTGGCCACTGGCATCAGCCCCTCACTTTCAGGAACACTAAACACTTCTCACATTCCAGAGAGAAAACCCTAGAAAGCTGCTTGATAAGTCTCCTGGTGGAAGAGGGGCTGAAATCCTGACCCGACTGTAGTCAATGGGGGCTTTGCCATTGCCCTCAGTGGGGCCATGGTTGTAAGACTGGTTGGGAAGAATAATCTTATAATCGCTAGGACTAGAAACACAGTGCTGTGGGATGACGGGAGGCAGCAATACTGTGAGATTAAAGAGTTATACCAGGTTTTAACAAAGCCACTGTAAACCAGCACAGCCCATCCTCGTCCTGGGCAGGTGTCGATGCAGTGTTTCAGAAAGACACTTTCATCCTCTCTGTATCTGGAAAGTTGGAGTTCCTGGAAATGGGGTGACCTGTCTGTTATGGAGGAAGAAGATTAATGAGCCTTGGCCTCCGGTTGGCAGGAGCACAGCCAAAGAAAATAACCTCTGAGGCAGCTGATTCACTGGGATTGCAACAGCCTGGCCTTCATTTTGCTTACCTGGATTAACCTGAGCTTTGGCAGCACTTGGGATGTGGAGCAGCAGCAGCAGGAGGGGCATCCTGGGAGGGGAGATCATCACGGCAGGTTACTTCAGCCCCAGAGCAGCAGCTGAATGGGAAGATAAAAGAAGTAGTAGAAAACTTTAGCAGGACAGTGGGAGTATGAAATTGTCACTGCTGTGAAGGGGCAGTACTGTGCAGCTCAATGCACACGGAGCAGAGATGCATGGGAGAGGCCCAGATGCAGTCTGAACATCTCTTAAAACTTGGGGGATTCTGATCCAGGGTTCCCGCCCTTGTCTGCTACAGTGGAACACTCATCCTCCATTTCTCCCCCGCTGCCAGCCCTGTCTCCTTGCTCATGTCTCCTGCCAACTCCCAGTTTGCTAGTCCCCTCCCTTGATATCTGTTTCCAATCAGGGTTGCCTACTCCTGGGTTCCTCCCATAATGCAGCAGGAGAAAAATCAACATTTTCTTATCTATACATCGAGTTTCTAGAGCCCGCCCCCAGCTTCATCCCCCGTTTGAGCCAGAGGGCAGCTCCTATGCATGTGATTGGCCCGTCTGTCTCCATCAGTAATAGAGCATGTCCTTTCCCACATTGGTTGTTGCTGCAGCTACAAGTTCTGCCCTAGGATATTCTGCCAGAAAACCTGTGTGATGCTGGCAGACCAGGTGTCAGCTCATGCCAAGGCCCCCAGCCTTACTGAACATTGACAAATGCATAGCTGGAAACCAGTCTGGCTCACTGTGTGTTAGCATGGTTAAAAAAGATGTTAAGTTAATAAGAATGTGTTTAGACCTTATGAAGTATCAGAGGAGTAGCCGTGTTAGTCTGGATCTGTAAAAGTGGCAGAGAATCCTGTGGCACCTTATAGACTAACAGACGTTTTGGAGCGTGAGCTTCCGTGGGTGACGAAGTGGGTATTCACCCACGAAAGCTCACGCTCCAAAATGTCTGTTAGTCTATAAGGTGCCACAGGATTCTCTAGACCTTATGAAATGCTTGAAGGATGCTGCATGTATTGATCTCACTTATAACATCTGTAGCTTATGGTATACAGTGATATTGAGTGTTTGCATGTAAACTGTTGTAACTGTGTAACTCACCAAACAGAAAAGGAGCATTAATTAGTGTGTGCAGGGCCCTCACAAGAAGGCCCACTGAAACCAAATGAGCTACTGAGAAACATCACAGGACAAAGACAAACACCCATGAAGAAGAGACAGGCGTGGATACTTGTTCCATCAGTTTGAACTCTGAGGGAAAGGAATAAAATTCCCTGACCAGGAGGCACTGTATCAGTGTGCTGCCTGGAATTTGGAGGGGCAATATTTCTAAGCATAAGGAAGGTATCCCCAAGCTGCTTAGCTTAGGTTAGCGCTAAAGGACATACAGACACTGCACATCACAGTCGTTTCCATTACCTTTTGAAATCTAAATCTGTAACTCATTTCTGTGTGTGTGTTTACCTGCTTGTACCTTGTAAATAACTCTTATTTCTTTTTCCTAATTAATAAATCTTTAGATAGTTTATTACAGGATTGGCTACAAGTATTGTCTTTGGTAAGAGATCTAAGGTGCAATTAACGTGGGGTAAATGATGAGTTCTTTGAGACCGGGAGTAACCTAAATATTGCTGTGATTTTTTTGATGTAAGGGACCATCTATCTCAAAGGCAAGTTTGTCCGGCAGGCAAGATAGACCAGAGTGCCCAAAGGGGATGCTTGTGACTCCATGTTAAGGATGTTATAAGACTTGAAGAGTTCACACTTGTTACTTGGTTGGTGAAATCTAATTATAGTACACACAACCAGCTGTTTGTGCCCTGTTCCTTGACAGTAGTGATTTCCCTACACCCCCGCCAGGGGGGGTGGGCACCCCCCTTGAATTTTCCCAACACCTCCCCCAGTTTTGTGAACTAGTTACATGCCAAACCTCGTGTCTGAACTTTGCAACTTTGTCCTCACCCACAACTGTTTCACATTTGGGGACAATATATACCTTCAAGTCAGCAGCACTGCTATGGGCACCTGCATGGGCCCACAGTATGCCAACATCTTTATGGCTGACTTAGAACAACGCTTCCTTAGCTCTCATTCCCCTAATGCCCCTACTCTACACTGATGACATCTTCATCATCTGGATCCATGGAAAAGAAGCCCTTGAGGAATTCCACCATGATTTCAACAATTTCCATCCCACCAT
>NC_133775.1:69046334-69086523 GCF_003597395.2 Chelonoidis abingdonii | reverse complement strand
TCTGAGCATCAAACACTGGTTTAACGTAACTAGCTCAACCATGAGCCATGCACCCTCCCCCCCCATGTAAACAAAGGATAAATTAAATCTTGTTCTAGCCATATTGTTCCTGTGTGCAGATTCCTAGAATATCGTTCAGCATCAGCCATTGATCGTAAATTTCAGAGTAGCAGCCATATTAGTCTGTATCCGCAAAAAGAACAGGAGTACTTGTGGCACCTTAGAGACTAACACATTTATTTCAGCATGAGCTTTCGTGAGCTACAAGCTTACTTCTTTGGATCCATAGAATGGAACACACAGACAGAGATATTTATACATACAGAGAACATGAAAGGTGGAAGATGCATACCAACGGACGAGTCTAATCAATTGAGAATGAGCTATCATCAGCAGGAGAAAAAAAATTTGAAGTGATATTAAGATGACCCATAGAAGGTGTAGGAGAATTTAATAGGAAAATATGATTGGCAAAGCATTTTATAACTTTGGAGCCATTGTAGCAACT
This sequence comes from Chelonoidis abingdonii, assembly GCF_003597395.2. Lineage (NCBI taxonomy): Eukaryota > Metazoa > Chordata > Testudines > Testudinidae > Chelonoidis > Chelonoidis abingdonii. The sequence goes on along the minus strand of NC_133775.1, from coordinate 69,086,015 downwards.
GGGGCGTGGGTGTCACATCTGAAAAACTACCCCGTTTCATCCAGCTTGTCCATAGGTAATCGGGGTGTGTCACCACGCTCGGATGGGTATAACACAGTATAGTCAATGAGGCACTTGTTTAGGTGAGTAGAAGTGCCCTACATGCCTGAACCCCAGGGTATATCCCTGCATGTGCACTGTACACACCATAGCAGTGCCTCCCAGGCTAGGCTGCTGCTTTTGGCAGCATATGTCCAGCGCCAAGCCTTTCCAGCTGCCTCCCCGCTGCCCAGAGCCTTTCACTGCGGTGCGTAGCTACATGTGTGATGCCCGTACTCGGCATGCCCGTAGCTGCAGACTCAGCCTAAGGCAGTGTTTCCCAAACTTTAACACCTGTGAAACCCCTTTCACTAAATGTTTGTCTCGTGAACCTCCTTTAAAAATGCATTTCCAGGAATTTTCTCCTCTTACCTGAGTTTAAATTGTAAAAGCAGTGATCTTGGAAATATAAATGTTTTATGACATGCTTATTACACACTATTATTATTATATTACAATTACAGATTTTTACATTATGAAACAGCAACACTCTCCAAGATCTCTTTTGTAACTTGTTCACTTTGAATAAGCCTGCTATAAGACAAGGCTCCTATGTTCATCAAGGAGTATCAGATGCGAAACAGCATGAAGTATTTAAGAGCCAACTCAGAGTTCCTCCTACACAGCATTCAGGTCTTGAACAGTCCAGGCAAACACACATGTTACAACAAAGCTTAAACTTGTTCTTCATAATAATTTAAAAAAACAATTCTAGCTGCCTATGTAATTTTAAACAAGCAAAAAATATCCACCTCCTTTCTAGTTCTTGTAAGGATGTCTGAGTTTAAATCTCCTCAGTGTGATAGATATGCTTGCTTTGATCTGCTTAGCTCTTGGCCGTCAGGGGCTCTGCGGCTCTGCCCTATGCTGCTTCAGGGTTCCCAGGGACAAACTCTGTCCGCCATTGGGATTTTTTTTCCTGGGAACCTGTCATAAATAGATAGACTAGGTTAATGTTTCTTTTACCTGTAAGGTTAAACAAAGGGAACCAACAACCTGAACCAGAAAAACCAATCAGGAAACTGGATTTTTCAAAGTGAGGGAGGGATTCTTTGGGTCTGAGTCTTTGTGTCTGTAGTCTCTCAGCTATGAGAAGTTCCTTTCTATCTTCTAATCTTCTGTTTCAAAATTGTAAGTCAGGTAGAAAAAACAACAATAGACTTCTTATGTGTTTGGTTGTATTTACATGTGTGTTTGTTGAAATGTTTCAATTGGATATCTTTTATAATCAGACTGATTCTATCATATTTTTCTTATAAGCAATAGCCCTGTATGTCACTTGATACAGAGATTATTTCATGATCTTTTCTTTTCTTTTTATATAAAGTTTCTTTTTAAGACTTGTTTGAGTTTTTCTCTCTGGGTAGGCTAAGGAACGAAGGGAAAGGGAATTCTCTTTGTTGTTTAGATCTACGGAGGGTGAAGCTCTGCCCACCAGGGAATTGGTGGGAGGAGGGAAGAGAGGAGAAAATCATTTCTGTTTCCTTGTATTAGGGGTTTGTCTCTTTGTGGAAGAGAGGAGACATGCTTCTTCGGTAATTGTGAGTAAAGAGATTGCATCAGTACTCTCAGGTTAGCCCAGAAGAGAGAAATCTGGGTGGGAGAGAGAGGGAAGGGAAGTGGGTTATTTCCCTTGCCGTAAGACTCAGAGCATATCTTGGGTCTTGGGTCCTCCAGGGAAAAGTTTGGGGACCAGAGCGAGGCAGGCACTATAATCCTGTCTAGTGGCAGCGAGATAAAGATCCAGCTTGGTAATTTAAGCTTGGAGGTTGCATTGCTAGCATCCACATTTTGGACGCTAAAGTCCAGATTGGGAAAATGTCTTATGATACTGATGGCTAGCGGTGGGAAGTAAGAATCCAGAAGCCAGTAGGAATATTTTTCTTTTTCCTGCTAGGGAGTTTTTAGCAGAAGAGAGGGATTTGGTTTTAAAGGAGCCAGAGAAATTTTTTTTCTGTTCTCTTCTGTCGAGCTGGCTCTGCATTTGTAGCAGCGCCTATTCAGGTGACATTAGGGTCTTTGTTAACAATAGCACTTCCATTGAGAGTCAAGTATCCCAGCAAACACACACAGGTAAAAAACTGTTTGACTTGTTAATTTGCATGTCAAAGGTAGCCGAGAAGAAAAAAGGAATTGCTAGGCAGACTCAGAGACAACAGAGAGCCAGCAGTAACAATAAGCACCGAGTCACCCGCAACACAAGAAACAGAAACCATGACTTCCAAGGAAGAACAACTCAAAACCGCAGAACACAACTGAAACATGGAAAAGAAACTACAGGACCTAGAAATAAAACCAAAAGAGATGGAGCTGAAAGAAAAAAGAACAAATCAAACTAGCAGCTTACAAAAGAACAGGCAGCCAAAGGATGCAGCCACCAAGAAAACAACAAGAAGAGGAATGCAGCCCACAAGAAAACAAAGAAGAGACAGAAGGCAGATAGACCTCCAGAGGGAGAAACAACAAGAGATGGAAACAGCAGAGGGAGGCCTCGCAGGCCCTGGAATTAGAGCAGGCTAAGCAACAGAACCCAACCAGTCTCAAACCCTTCGCCAATACTTCTTCCACAGCGACAAGAAATTTCCCAACTACAAGGCAGGTGATGACACTGAGGCCTTCTTAGAAAATTTTGAAAGAGCCTGCATTGGGTACAGCATCCTGAAGACCAGTACAATGCTAGAGCTGAGTCACACCTCAGTGGACCTTAGCAGAAGTGGCGGCTGAAATGCCAAAGGACCAAATGAATGATTATAAACTGTTTCAACCAAGGCCAGATACAGAATGGGGATACCCTGTTCATGCGATCGGCGTTTCAGAACCCAAAAGTGGAAACCAGATGGGTCATTCCAAACACGCTACTACGTGGAAGTTCATAGCCTCATATCAGAACATGTTCGATCCATTGACGAACTGCTGACTTCATACAAATGGAGCAGTTCTTGGATGTGTTCCTGAGGGACATAACCGGACTCCAAGATGGAAAACCATAAATCATCGTCCAGGGGAGATATGGCCAAATGGATGGAAATGGCAGAAAGCAGAAAGCTACTGTAAAGGGGAATGAAAACCCCAGGGGCACACCGACAATAACCTACTCCAAAACCCCACTACCTACCCAAGGAAAGCCACAGACACCCTATCCTTCCACCTCACCAGTCTCCAGTAACTCACATCGACCCAGTGATCCGTTAGCTGGAAGATGCTATAATGTAATGAACTGGGACATATAAAGGCCAACTGCCCAAAGAACCCACCTGGGTGCAAGTCATTACACTACCATCACACCACAAGATCCCAGGCCAGATCCTCTCAAATCTCCTTGAGCGAAGGAAAATTTGAGAGTGGGCGGAAAGAAGGTTACCCGTGGAGAGACGCGGGCACAGTGTCAGCTATCCACTAATCCTTGTCGGATCCAAACTCATCACACCAAAGGCCAAAGTGACCTTTACCCCTTCATATCAAGCTGTAGACTTGCCTACAGCTGAACTGCCTGTCTGACAAGGCTGTCAGGAATGTGGACTTTTGCAGTCTATGACAATTATTCCATCCCATGCTACTGGGGGAAGACTTGCCAACAAGTGAGCGGGCAAGAGAGTGGGGATGGTTACACGCAGCCAACACAGGCAAGCTTCCAGACCCATTCCTGTTCCTGAGCCGTCCACAGGGAACCCGTCTTGTTACCAGAGACCCAGACAGAGGTAGTGGCCCGGAATCCCATGCCAACGGCTGAACCAGCCACAGACGCTCCAGTCCCAGGCCCGGAACTTAGCAACCGCACCAGCAATTGCAACACACATCTTCAACCCCGACGCCAGAGGGGCAATGAGCCTGAATGGCAGAAGCAACAGACACATCACCAGAGGCTCAGCCAGAGCCTGAAATACCACTAGTGCACCAGCGGAGAGCGGTTCACCGGCAACGGAAACAACCCCATCACCTACACTCGCTTCCGAGGACCAGCCCAGTCCACAGTCTGAGGAAGATAGTGTCCCAGCCTCACGGACAGTTCCGACTGAGCAGGAAGCAGATGACAGCCTTCAGAAAGCTTGGGTGCTGGCCGGCAGCACCCCACGCCTCTCAGCTCTTCTAACCAATCCTGGTTGTTATAGACCAAGGACTTTTATACAAGAAATTCTTTCTGGTGGACACCAGGAAGAATGGCAGCTGCACAAAACGATTGGTGGTTCCAACTAAGTAACCGGGGAAGCTCTTAAGCTTAGCCCATGATCATCCCAGTGGCCATGCTGGGAGTGAACAGAACCAAAGACAGGCTTGTGAAGAGTCCTTCCACTGGGAGGGATGGCAAGGAAAGTTGCCAGTCATGTCCGGTCTTGTGAGTGTGCCAATGAGTTGGAAAAGCACCCAAAAGGAATACCATGGCAAGGACCTTCAATCTTCTCTCATCAATATAGCTCAGCCCTTGAGGGGGCCATTTAGGGATCTGCATAAGAAATCTTTGGACAAGTGTTTTGGGGTGCTTACCTCAACATTCACCAAGTTTCTAGACATCCTGGGGCTGCAATTTAGGCTGGGAATTCTTGTCTCTAGTAAAGAGACAAGAATTAAAACAAAACTGATTGTAGGTAAGAGCTAAATTTGAACCCCACAAGCAGAAAAAGCAGGAATGTTTTTGCATCTGGAGAGACTAGTTCAGCTCAGTTCTCACAGAATTACACACACCGCCCCTCGGGATATGGAATGACAATGCAGCCAGTCAGTGAAACTAAAGAAAGCAGCACTGCATAGCTGCCAAATTCTGTGCAGCTCCACGTATAATATTGTATGCAAATTATTCAATGAGCTAATTTTCATGTTCACAACTTAATTGTACATCACAGTAAATTATGGCTTTGGTGAATTAAGCCCTTTATCTACAGGGCAGCAGGAGGGCAAGCTCCCAACACACACTGCCCTGCCTGTACACGCCAGGGGGCACTTTCGTTAGGGGTTGTGGGCAGTTCAGTCTCTGCGGTCCATGCAGTTCTTGGCCTCACTGCTGAGTTTGACAGTTAGTGCAGAGTAGCTCGGGAGTTTGAGACATAGGAGCTGGAACTGAGACCTACCAAATTCACCTCATACAGGGGCCACCAAACATGCACTAGCTGGGAACCACTTTTAACCTCTGCTGAGCTCAGCAGGATTCCATGTGGTGCCCTACAGGAAGAAGGCTTGGGTGCTCATTAGTATCACCTGCAGGCACAGAATCATAGGACTGGAAGGGACCTCAAGAGGTCATAAGAACATATACTTCTGTGGGAATTCTGCACCAAGAAATTAAGAATTCTGCACACAACATTCTAAAATGCTCCAAAATAACAGTACAGAATCACACCAGTTTCAATTATTTTGGTAATTTATTTCAAAATACCTGTTACAGACATATTTGCTGACAACACAGACACAAAAATTCCCCCAGGATAGAGAGTTAAAAAAACCCCAACTAAAGTCCAGTTCCTGCTTCTCTGCCCCCTCCCCCTCAGAGCCCCGCTGGGGGGGCAGACATTCACACTCCTCCCCCTCCGGAGGACAGCCACAGCCCCACAGCCCAAACACTCACACCACCTCCTACCCTAGAGCCCACTCACAGCCCCCCACCCCCCAATCCAAACACTCACACCCTCTATCTCCTATAGCTTAAAGATCCAGAGGGAGAAATAACCTGATGTTGGGTCCCGGGCTTACACAGAGCTTCCTGCATTCTGTTGCCTCCTTCCTTCAGGGTGCGTTAGGAACAGCAGCTGCTGGGAACCCTTCAGTTCCCTCCCCAGCCCTAGTCTTTTATCTGCAAGCTGGGCTCTGCTGGGTCTAGTAACCTCTAGTGGCAGCCAACATCTCTGCAGCCCATTTCAGGGGGAGGGGAAGGAAATTCTGCGCATACATTAATTTCTGCAAAATTTTGCATTGTGCAGTGGTGCAGAATTCCCCCAGGAGTAAACATAAGAACGGCCATAAGAACTGAGTCAGACCAAAGGTCCATCTAGTCCAGTATCCTGTCTTCCGACAGTGGCCAATGCCTGGTGCCCCAGAGAGAATGAACAGAACAGGGAATCATCAAGTGATCCATCCCTGTCACTCATTCCCAGCTTCTGGCAAACAGAGGTTAGGGACACCATCCCTACCCATCCTGGCTAACAGCCATTGATAGACTTATCCTCCATGAACTTATCTATTTTTTTTTAACCCTGTTATAGTCTTGGCCTTCATTAGTCCAGTCCCCTGCACTCATGGCAGGACTAAGACTATCCTAGTCTCCCATAGGTGCCACTGCGACACCTGCAAGAATGAGGCTCATCCTAGATAGTGATGTGTATTGAATGAAGTTCTGACTCTGCTGTGGCTGAGCAGCCAGATCTCCCACTCTCTGCACACCTGGGCAAATCTCCCACCTGTTGCTCTCAGTTGCCTCCAAATAAGCGCTACAATAAGTGCCCCACCCTCTTCTTAAAAGAGACAGCTCTTATCAGTCAAACACAATCACCACAAATGCAAACAAATATCTACACAACATCCAAATTCACATCCCAGTGCAATATTCTGCCATATGAAATAATTTCATTAATTACTCGGCAAGCCTCACACCAACATGTATATACATTTCCCCTGGGGTTATTCAGAAGGCTTGAACTCACAACATTCAGACCTTCAGCACCACCTGCTTCCATTCCAGTTAGCAGAGCTCTCCTGGGAACATCTGGTTACCCACTCTGAGCTCAGCACACCAAGGGTGCTCTGACACACACTGTCCCATGGCTTACACAGCTACTTGTGACCTAACTCTAGCATGTAGTGTATCAACATTGCAGGGGTCAGGAGGGCTGCAGGATTCCACAGGCCCAGGGAAAGTCTACAGGGCTGCATGCATAAACTGACCTGGTGGTTGCAGGGGAACCTGGGGCACGTAGGAGATACTGAGACCAGGAGAAATTGGAGCTCATTGGTTCTCAATGCCTGGCTGCTGCCTCTCACACTGCTCCTTTGTACACATGGCAGCCAGGGCTAGGGCATAGCAGGTACACCCCCACATCTGGCCAGGCCACTGTGAGCCCTGTCTCATCTAGTGACTCACATTGGCAAAGTTTGGAAGAGCCTTAGTGGTAACACATTGCTTCCCCACCAGAACCCAACTTCTGCATGAACAGCAGGAACCGTCAAGCTGCAAGGTAACCAGCTGAGACTCCATCCATGTGAGCAGGTTTGCAGGGCCAGAGCCACCATGCTCAGGAGTGCTAGAAAACCCCCCAAAGGAGACAGAGAATTGTCAGGGTGCCACATCAACCCCTGCGTGTGCCAGACATAGGTACAAACTGCTGCCCTCTGTGTGGGTGTGTAAGCAGAGTCAGGATGAGCTCTACCCTGACATCTGGTGGTGAATTATGGCAAATGTGGAAAAGAATTTCAGAGGCTGATCGTGTTTGCATAGGCAGACCCACCGCGCCTAGCATAGTCCATGGCGATCTAAAATGGTTACTTCCACAGCTGTGGGATCCCCAATTTCTTTGTTATTGGGGCAGGAGGAATAAAGTGTTGTCACTCTGATTATGTAAATGAGGAACTATGACACTGTTTTATGACAGAGTCTCACCATCAACTAAGTAGCACTCGCTAGACAAAGGACATAGGTTCCAAAGCCCAGTGAATTGAGAGAGGTTGGGGACAGGTATCTATACCTGGTGGTGTGGGCCTCTTGCGTGAGCTAGAAACACCAGTTGCACTTTCTCCTCTCTCCACTGTTGAATATTAGAGCTGATTTTTAATTCCCTTAGGAATCTAGTTACAGGTTACTGAGCTGAACTCACTTTGGGCTGATGATGCACCAGCACTGGGGCTCCCCTACTGTGAACTGAAATCACTAAAGAGCTAAAATTACTGAGCTGAGAGCAATGGGTGCTGTGCTAACTAGTGGGGGGGGCCTGAAGCTATATTGTGGAGCAGAGCAGTTTGTGGGGACAGTTGGGAGTGCCCACGGAGTGAGTGGAGCTGAGCAGTTTGCAGGGACAGCTGGTAGAGCAGAGCAGTTTGTGGACTGTTTGGAGCAGCCCACAGAGCGAGTGGAGCCAAGCAGTCGCGGGGATGACTGGAGCAGATCATGGGACGGCTGGTGTAGCAGATCCACTGGCAAAGCGGAGCAGTTTGTGAGGACGGCAGAAGAAGAACCCCATGGAGAGGCAGGGCAGTCGGCCCCGGACCACGTAAGGTGCCCCTTTCCACCTAGGCTGCGGGGCGGGGATGGGGGGGGTGGGGAGGGTACCCTGCAGATAGACTCGAACTCTGGGGCTGCACTGACCCGGGACAGAGACTTTTGGGTTGCGGGACTTTTGGGACTGTGGGTGATCTTTGGGTTGCTGGACTCTAGGGACATTTGGGGTATTCAACTTTGGAGTCTTGGGGTGATTTTGGGGTTGCTGGACTCAAGAGCCCAGGGGAAAGGACATGGCCCAGTTTCCTGGAGTGGATCTTTGCTCATGGTTTGGTCTACAAACTCTGGTTGAGGTGTTTTCCCAATTTAATGCTATGTTGTTTATCTCATGTTATTAGACATTTTCTGCTACACCGAGACTCTGTGCTTGCAAGAGGGGAAGTATTGCCTCTTCGAGGCACCCAGGGGTGGGTGTAACATTTTCCCAGGTCACTGGGTGGAGACTCGAGCTGGTTTTGCATTACATTGTAGGGAAGGGATCCTTATGTATTGAACTCGGCCCCTGCTGCTATCAATTCAGCCTGGCAGAAGGATTACACAAGCATCACAGTGCAAAAATTATTAATCATAGTCATTCTTTGTTTGGGGAGGGGGGGGAGAGAGAGAGAGAGTGTGTATGTAAATATATAAAAAACAAAATTCCCCTCTCACCCCTATGGGTGGTATGTGTCTTCCTCAACCTCGGGTCCTCTACCAGAGGCCTGGGAGTTTGAGGGTTCTGCGCAGTATCTTAGCTGTTCCTACCACTGCACTCTTCTGGACAGAGAGCTCTGATGTTGTTCCTGGGATCTGTTGGAGCCACATCACCGCTATAGGAGCCAGCCCCGCTGTCCTACCGCACGTGCGGACCATTTGCCTTCACTTTCACATCCTCTTCGAGTTCCTCTTTACAGGCCCTGGGCGATACTTCTCACTTCTCATATTCTTCTTCCTGATGTTGCTGTCACTTGGCACTGTTATATCTATACCAGCACTGTTCTTCTGGTCCTTGTTCTATCCACAATGTCTGGTTGATGCTGCAGTAAACTGCCTGGTTTGTCTGGATTCCTGAAGTCTCACAGAATCTAGCCTGTATTCTCCACCAACTTCGTGGAATCTCCATCTGGTCTTGGGGGTTAGCCATATACGCTGTGCAAGATGTTCTGTACACATGGCAGCCCACTTGATTGTGCCGTTCGGTATGCTGTTCTGCCTGCCTATCTTTACCAATCCTGCACCTATGTGTCTGGCGTCTTGCAGGCCATCTCTGCACCAGTCTGCACCTTGGTCCTCTCTGTGTGGTAGCCCCTGCTTCATGGATCATGCGTTGTTCAGTGCCGTTCCTGTCTGCTGCTATGTCAGTGCCTCGGTGCTGTTTTTTATCAGTCTTTCCAGCCCTGTGTAGATTTTCCCAATGTCAGGCCACCTCAGCTGATCATGCCGATGGTACATCCCATGCAGGGTGCTTGTCTTGCCTTGGCATCTTCTTCTGCTTGCGTCTTCTCCCATGTCTGCTGTGCCTCAGGCATTCTTCAGCGCTCATCTTGGGGCCATTTACTGATTGTATCCTGGATGTTCGGTTTTCGTCCATGACAGTGGCTTTGAGCTGACCCCCGCAGGCACCGCCCGCCTTTCTTTTCGGCTGGTATACGGTCTCTGGTGTTGGACTTGGGTGGAAACCTCCGTGCATTGGACGGAGTCGGTCTTCACTCGGCAGCCTCCTGTCCATCCTTTGGCCGCCCATTATACCCGGCGGTATCTGTTGATGGTGGATGTCATTGTTTTCCCCTGAGGGCTCTTCAGGACCTGTCTGTATCTGTTGTCGTATATTTGGAAATAGTTACTGTCTCTTGTCTCCTCATCGTGGTTTCCATGTGACTGTGGTCGCCAGGTATTGTAGCTTGCTCTGTATGTCTTGCTATGTGCTTGCTGGTAGTCACCATCAGTCTCTGACTTACCTTTCCCTCTCTTCACTACCCATCCGGCCCACTTTCTTCCATCCGAATGAATCCGATCATCCTACTGTAGACGAATCGTGTCAGGTGATTAGACGAGTCGATGTCTCATTCATTCTTGCATACAGCTTGATGCCATCCAGTTAGGAGGGTGGCTCAATGGTCAGTTCTCCACACTGAACTGTACCCGTTATCCAGTCCTTAGTGATTATCTGGCTGAGGGGGGTAGCCTATTGCAACACAGCAGCGGGCACGCTGATATGCTGCACTTGATGGGCCATTGATGCAAGCTGCTCTGAGTTGCTTCCAGTGTTGTACTTCATTAGTCCGTGAGTTTTGAGGAAGGTCCGTCGTGTCCTGTTGACGGTTGTACTTGCGGCCAGACATTTCACGATCACATTTGTGCCGGCACTGGAGTCTAGTCGCTTTCCTGTAGTCAATCCAGGCTGTGTGTCTTGGGCGACTGCTTTATCTTGAGCAACTGGGTTTTAGGCCTCTTGTGGTGTTCCCATGCCCTTCTGAGCTTGCTCATGTTACTTGTCCCATATGGTCGTAGCTTGGGGCTTTGATGCCTGACGATTTCCATGTTGTGGGCGGAGGCAGGTTATTTGCCGGCGTAGTTGGACCGTTCATGTTCCCTTGCAGGGGTCTTCATGATCAGCCTGTCCTTCCGTGTGTTAGCGTTTTGGTGGGACCTGCTGCTACCAGCTGGTTCATCTGTGCTTGCTACGGGCGTTCTCCACTGCTGCTGTATCAGTTTCTTAGCAGTCAGGGTGTTGGATCTGTCTGGTAGGTATGCTTTCCAGTTTCATTGTTCTAATACAATGCTGTGATGGTTGGACTGTTCTTTTCGTGGGAGTTGCTGTGCTCTGTTTCAGGTCCTGCGCCAGCTTTGCATTGTCGTGTTCAATAGAAGTCTTCTCTTTCTCCCTCATGTTCTTCAAGTACGTTCAGTTTCTGCTGCTGGGGCTCCTTTTATTGTTATTGTGTGTTGCATGCAGGTTGAGTCACCTTAGTGGTTTTTTGGAGAACAGGGCATTTACTTTTTTGGCCTCTGCTTCTTCTAGTGTATCTCCTTAGCTGGTAGCCCGTGCTGTATGTCCTTTGTTTGCAGTTCTCTAGAGGCTTCAGATGGGTCAGCCCTTGTATTTTTCAGTAGTGAGTCTCGTATCCTTTAATCTTACCCACCTTCTTAGTTCTATCAGCTAACTAACTTCTCTCTGATCGCCTTCTTTCCTCCACCTCAATTTTCCCAGGGTGGTACATAACTGTTGTGTTCCTTGATCGTTGTAGCATGATCTCCAGGATTACGGAGGCTGCGCGGATTACCGTTCATTGGTTTGAGTTATGGTGTAGTGAGAATTTCATGAGGGCTATTGGCATCTTCTAACATACTATTGAGGTATTCTCCACTAAGCCTTGTAACTCGGTCGCAGAGATTGGCTGTATTCTAGTTTCTCCATGATCTCTTTGCCTCATATCAGCTGCTGTGCTCTGCAATGGAGGGGTGGCTGTGAAGTTCAGCTTCAGGTGTGGCCTGCCGTCATTGTTCTTCAGTTTCTCTTGAGTTGGAGTAATTGTGGAGTTGTCTATCTCAGCTGTGAGAGCAGCTTACTCTTTACTATTGTTGAGCATTGGGTAACTAGCTGTTTCGTAAGTGTGGATGTAGGTCTTTCTGCCCATCATGTCCCTCATACGTTATCTATTCCCCTCTTAGGTTCTGTTGTAGTAGCATTTCCATCAACTTCCAGGTTTCATTGTCTCGTCCCTGAGTGGTTGTTTCCAGTAGCCCACATTCATTCAGATTGTCCTGGTTTCTCGATTTGGGCGCGGACTTGTTAATCCGGGCGACGTCCCGAGCCGGCATGACTCTCCTAGTTCGTGCACTCTCATATTTGAGTTCGCAGGTAAAGCATTGGGGGTCTTTTGCCAGGACCCCTACTGGAAGTTGGTCACACGGGATTTGAATCCCGGTCACTCGTGATCAAGGCAGCGCTTCTTACCACTACGCTTTATCCAGTCGCCCTATTATAATATAATATTTAGGGCTGTCAAGCATTAACAATTAATTGCATTAACCGCGTTATAATAGATACCATTTATATTAAGTCTTTTGGATGTTTTTACATTTCCATTAATTGTTTCAATTACCCAAAAATACAAGTGTCATGTGCTCACTTTATTTTTTTATTACAAATATTTGTGTTATAAAAAAGAAATGTATGAGGTGAATTGAAAAATACTAAGTACTGTAGTGCAATCTCTTTATTGTGAAAGTTGAACTTACAAATGTAGAATTATGTATAAAAAATAACTGCATTCAAAAATAAAACGATGTAAAACTTTAGAGCCTACAAGTCCACTCAGTCCTACTTCTTGTTTAGCCAACCGCTCAAACAAACAAGTTTGTTTACATGTGCAGGAGATAATGCTGCCTGCTTCATGTTTACAATGTCACTTGAAAGTGAGAACAGGCAGTTGCATGGCACTTTTGTAGCCAGCATTGCAAGGTATTTATGTGCCAGATGCGCTAAAGATTCATATGTCCTTCATGCTTGCCCACCATTCCAGAGGACATGTGTTCATGCTCATGATGCGTTCTACTCCATAATGATCCAAAGCAGTGCAGACCAATGCATGCTCACTTTCATCATCTAAGTCAGGGGTCGGTAACCTATGGCACATGATTTTTAATGGCACGCTGTTGCCTGCCGGGATCCCGCTCAGCCTACTGCCGAACCCTGCCAGGCAGCAGCGTGCTATTAAAAATGCTGCCTGACCCAGCCCGCTCTTTTCCACCCCTCCACCTACTGCTCTCTCTGGCAGGGGCAGGGGCAGGGGCAGGGGCAGGGGCAAGCTTTGTCGTGCCGGCTGCTGTTGTACAGCAGGCTCCACCGGCAGCCAAGCTTCCCCCTCCCCCGGCTCTTCCCCCAGTGTGCTGCGTCGAGCCCCTCCTCCTCTCCCTCCTTGCCACTGATGGCCCCTGCGAGGGAGGGGAGAAGAGCGGCCCCAGAGCCCTCGCTGCTCAGACCGGTAAGGAGGCAGGGAAGGGGAGTATCCCTCCAGCCCCCTGCCGTGAGCCACTCAGGATAGGGGGCTGAGAGCACCCCCCTAGCCCTCTGCCCTGACCCCCGCATCCCCACTCCCTGAATCCCCCTCATGACCCCATCCCTGACTCCTGCACCCTCCCCACACATACCCAGCCCCCTCACACCGCATGTCCTGACTTTCACCCCCTACATCCCCACCCCCCACTCTGAGCACGAAATGGGAGCTCCTGCACACACACACACATTCTCACCTACATCCCTTGCACCAAATGGGAGCTGCCCAGGTAAGCGCTCCACATCCAAACCTCTTGCCCCAACCCTAAGCCCCTTCCCTCATTCTAGCTCCTGGCCAGACCCTGCACCCCAAGCCCCAGCCTGCTCCTTCACCTCCAGCCCTGTGCTTAGTGCACCCACACTCTCAGCTCAGTGCAGAGAGAAGGAGGAAGAGAATGGGCCAGAACCAGGGAGAAGATAGTTACCCACTCTATGCGAGCAGGGCCGGGACCCCAACTGGCAAGGGTCTGTCAGCCAGAACCCCAGACTAGCAGTGGGCTGAGCGGGGCTGACAGCCGGGACTCTGGCTGGCAGGAGCCAGTGGATGGAACCCCAGACCGGTTTAATTTTAAATGAAGCTTCTTAAACATTTTGAAAACCTTGTTTACTTTACCTACAACAGTAGTTTAGTTATGTTATATATAGACTTATAGAGAGAAACCTAAAAACGTTAAAAATGTATTACCAGCACGTGAAACCTTAAATTAAAGTGAATAAACGAAGACTCGGCACACCACTTCTGAAAGGTTGCTGACCCCTGATCTAAAGTCATACGCCCCAAGAAGGTTGATTTTCTTTTTTGGTGGTTCGGGTTCTGTAGTTTCTGCACCAGAGTATTGCTCTTTTGAGACTTCTGAAAGCATGATCCATACCTTGCTCCTCTCAGATTTTGGAAGGCACTTCAGATTCTTAAACCCTGGGTTGAGTTCTGTAGCTAGCTTTAGAAATTTCAAATTGGTACCTTCTTTACATTTTGTCAAATCTGCTGTGGAAGTGTTCTTAAAATGAGTAACATGCTGGGTCATCATCTGAGACTGCTGTAACATGAAATCTGTGGCAGAATGCGGGTAAAACAGAGTAGGAGACATACAATTCTCCCCCCAAGGAGTTCAGTCATATTTAAAAAAAAAAAAAAAAAAAGTGTTAATTAAATTAAGCATCATCAGCATGGAAGTATGTCCTCTGGAATGGTAGCCGAAGTATGAAGGGGCATACGAACGTTTAGCATATCTGGAATGTAAATACCTTGCAATGCTGGCTACAAAACTGCTATGCAAACTCCTGCCCTCACTTTCACGCATTGTAAATAAGAAACCAGCAGCTTTATGGCTGGCTGTGAGAAAGGTGCCCCTTTCCGAGCTGTGCGGTGCCTTGCACACACAGGGCTCCCGGGCCACACACGAAAGTCAGATGTACAGCAACAGGCCTGTCTGCCCCAACAGCTGGGCTAGCTCTGTCACACCCCCAGCATTCCCCAGTCATGACACAGGCCCTCCACACCATGAGACTTCAAAACAACAAATACACAGTTCTTTTTGCCAGTCTTCCCATGGTTTAACTTGCCAGGAAGCTACCAGCCACTGTGTGTGGGTCACATCAGGGTCAAGAGCCAGCCTTAAATATATACACAACTGTGGGCTTCCTGGTCACTGCTGGGGGAGAGGGAATTCATCCCCCCTCCCACCTAGGAGGGGCAGGCAACTATCCCACTCTCAGCCTCCCTCCCAACTCCTGCATGTCTCCTGTCCCATACATATCCGCCACATTCACTCACCCCTCCTCAGATTTCCCTTCTTTTCCCCTCAGTTTTCTTACCCACTCATTCTCCATCTCTAGCACCTCACACCCCCATGTTCCCAACAATCTGCCTTCTGCCCCTCCCACTTTAACAGCAGCACAAGGGCAGCCACACCCTGGCACACCCCACTCCCTAGGTTCCACAATGGCTGAGCAGAATCAGCCAGCAGGGGGAGCCAGAGGGCAATGTCCAGCCTGCCCCCTCCTGGTGGCCCTTATGGAGGAGGAAGACAAATCTCCTTCCCACAGTCCTGGAAAGTGGGAGCGAGGAAGAAGGGATGGCTGTCAGCCCTCTGCCAGTGCAGGCAGGAAGGTGATGTAGTAAGAAGAGGGCCTGAAACATAATCCCTTGTATCAGAGGCCTGAACTAAAGTAGTGGTCAAAACTTGGCCAATATGAAGCAGTCAGGTTGTGAGCAAGAGGCAGGCCCTACTCACAGAATCTGGCAATCACAGGGCTGATATTGCAGAAACACACATTGCTAAGTAGTGCTAGGCACTAGAATATATATATGCAAGCACATTCTAGAAAGATGGAACCAGAACACCTCAATACCAAACACTGAGCTAGTCCATTACATGTGTTAGTGTACCTGTAACTATAGAGCCAGGACATTAGGACTGTGCTTCGTAGACAATAAACCTGACCAAGTGCTTTCGCTGTGAACCGAGCCCATGGATTTATTGGGCAGTTTGATTGGAGCCTGCTGTGTGGGCTATCTGGCCAAAGTCAGTAACACACACACACACACACCCCCTACCTCTGACTACAGGTGCTATGGGGAGGAGAGACTGGATTACTGATCAGACTGGGTCCAAAGCACAGAGACACAGGCAGCGCTGCTTAGGGTTGCCACCTTTCTAATGGCTGGTAACTGGACCTCCAAGGCCCCACCCCTGCTCCACCTCTTCCCCCAAGACCCCACCCCTATCGGTCGCAGGGTGTTCACCAGCATGGCCGAGGCCACCATGCATGCCACCTGTGGGCTGCGCAGTGCCACACACTGCCGCAAACCACATGAGCAGCCTGGCCCCCAGAGGTGGCGGCTGCTGCTGTGCTGCCTCCTTCCTTCTGCTTAGGGTTGCCACCTTTTCCACAGATTTAAAAAAAAAACAAAAACCCCACAGGCAGCAGGGCTTGTCAAATGGCACCCGGACACACAAGCCAAAACCTGGACAGTTCAGGTGAAACCTGGATAGGTGCCAACCATAGTGCTGCTATTTGCCCCACAGAGCATGCGAGGGAGGAATGTGCACTGGGCCAGGTGCACGTGTGTTTGAGCCCCAGTTCTTCCACTGACAGTTCTTAGTGGCGCTATACAGCCCTCTCCCTCTGTATGTATTGCTTGTATTCCCAGAGAGTCTGGGCCCCAGGCATGAACCAGGACCCCAGTGCCACGCACTGAACAGCCAGTCCCAGCACCAGGGAGCCCTCCCTATTGAGCAAGGCCTCTCCCCCTCCCAGCGAGGCACTGTCCCTGCTCTAGTGCCCAGGAATGCCAGGGCTCTCTTAGGAAAGACCCAAGTCCTTGCCACACCAGCTTGCAGAATGAAGCTGCCAGTTGCATGTGCTTTGTATAGGACCCAGTCTGGAAAGAAGCATTACAGGAGTGGCAGCAATCACCAGCAGGGATCGGCCAGGGCAAAACCAGCAGGAAGGCTAAGGAGGACACATTCTATGGGGGCTAGACACAGAGAGGGGCTCAAGGAAGCAGAACTTCTGATTTCCAGGCAGCTGTAGTGATAAGGCTATGAGCAGAAAGGAGCTAAAAGCAATGCCATAAGCAGCCTCCCTGCAGCTGGTAAAAGTTTGCTAAGTCTCACAGGGTGTGCCTGCACAGCCAGCAGAAAGCTGCAGCAGTAAGTCTCTGAGGCTACGTCTACACTACAGGATAATTCCGAATTACATTAAACCAGTTTTATAAAACAGATATTATAAATTCGATTTCACGCAGCCACACTAGGCACAGTAATTCGGTGGTGTGCGTCCATGGTCCGAGGCTAGCGTCGATTTCTGGAGCGTTGCATTGTAGGTAGCTATTCCATAGCTATCCCATAGTTCCCGCAGTCTCCCCTGCCCCTTGGAATTCTGGGTTGAATCATTGTCGCGGGTGGTTCTGGGTAAATGTCGTCAGTCATTCCTTCCTCCGGGAAAACAACAGCAGACAATCCTTTCGTGCCCTTTTTCCTGGATTGCCCTGGCAGACGCCATAGCACGGCAACCATGGAGCCCGTTCAGCTTTTTTTTATTTTACAGTCACCATATGTGTACTGGATGCCGCGGACAGAGGCGATACTCCAGCGCTACACAGCAGCATTCATTTGCTTTTGCATGATAGCAGAGATGGTTACCAGTCGTTCTGTACCGTCTACTGCTGGAGTAAACTGGCAATGAGATGACGGTTATCTCTCCCCCTTTGTACTGTCTACTGCTATCATGAGTGCCCCTGGCTGAGATCGGCCGGGGGCGCAAAAGCAAAACTGGGAATGACTCCCCGAGTCAATCCCTCTTTATGGTTTCTAAAAAGAGTCAGTCCTGCCTAGAATATGGGGCAAGTGTACTAGAGACGGACCAGTGTATCAGAGAGCACAGCTGCTCCGTGTCAGTATTCACAGGGGGTGCCCCTGCAACAACCCACCCGTTGCTTCCCTCCTCCCCCCAACCTTCCTGGGCTACCGTGGCAGTGTCCCGCCCATTTGTGTCATGAAGTATAAAGAATGAAACAGGAGTTTTTAGTGACATAAAATGAGGGGGAGGCAGCCTCCCGGTGCTATGATAGTCCAGGCAGGACATTAAGCGGTGTGGGGGAGGGAGCCCAGCATGCCCACTGCTATGATAGTCCAGGCAGTACAGAATCTTTTCTTTACACATGAAAGGGAGGGGGCTGATTGAAGCTCAGCCCCCAGTTGCTATGATGAAACACGGTTACCAGCCGTTCTGTAACATCTACTGGGAGTGACCAGGAATCATTCCTGTTCTGTTTTTAGCCCCAGGCGCCCCCGGGCTGGCCTCATCTCAGGCCAACATGTTAGATATTGAACACAATTATCAAGCATTGGCGCTCGGTTCATAAGGACCGTTACCAGTCCTACTGCACCGTCTGCCACAACGGAGAGGGGAGAGGAGCGAATACTGCGCTTCACTGCTGCAGCATAGCGTCTACCAGCAGCATTCAGTAGACATAGGGTGACATTGAAAGAAGTCAAGAAATGATTTCTTTCCCTTTTCTTTCACGTGGTGGGGGGGGGAGTAAACTGAGGAGCTATTCCCTGAACCACGCCGGACAATGTGTTTGAACCTACAGGCACTGGGAGCTCAGCCAAGAATGCAAATAGTTTTCGGAGAATGCTGTGGACTGTGGATAGCTGGAGTCCTCAGTACCCCCTCCCTCCATTAGCGTCCATTTGAGTCTCTGGCTTGCCGTTACGCTTGTCACGCAGCACTGTGTAGCCTGGAGATTTTTTTCAAACGCTTTGGCATTTCGTCTTCCGTAACGGAGCTCTGATAGAACAGATTTGTCTCCCCATACAGCGATCAGATCCACTATCTCCGTACGGTCCATGCTGGAGCTCTTTTTGGATTTGGGACTGCATCGCCACCCGTGCTGATCAGAGCTCCATGCTGGGCAAACAGGAAATATAATTCAAAAGTTCGCGGGGCTTTCCTGTTTACCTGCCCACTGCGTCCGAGTTCAGATTGCTGTCCAGAGCGGTCAGTGGTGCACTGTGGGATACCTCCCGGAGGCCAATAATGTCGATTTCCGTCCAACTAACAGTATTCCGAAGTAATACTATCGATTTTAGCGTTACTCCTCTCGTTTTGTAGGAGTACAGAAATCGATTTAAAGAGCCCTTTAAATCGATTTAAAGAGCACTGTAGTGTGGACGGGTACAGCGTTAAATCGATTTAACGGCGTAGTGTGGACCAGGCCTGAGACTGGGTCTTCATGAGGCTTGGGCTCCAGCACTAAACATAGCAGGGTAAACAAAGCCCAAGCCTCATGCTGACCCAGCCTTGGATGCACTGGGGCCCTGAAGCCTAGGGACCAGGCTGGGATACACAAAAGCATCCCTAGGAATAAAGCACAAGGAAAGGAAACAGCCCCATGAAGGGCAGGTGCAGGCTTGGACAAGCACTGCCCAGCTGGTAGCATTCTGCAGACAAAAGAGACCCATCACCTAATACTGTAGGGAGAGTGCACTGAGCAGGACCCCAGAAACTGAAGAATCTGGTCCACTTCTGCTGAGGGCTGTTTATATTTCTATGAACCTCACAGCCCTTGTCTTTAGCCAGGCCTGATGCCTGATGGTAACTGAAAGGCTGCACAAGGGTCACGGCCCAGACAACAGAGAATAGGGCTGTCAAGATCTTAGTCCTCTGCAGCACCCCTTTGGATAGTGACCAAGTCACATGCTTGCTCAGATCTCGTCATCTGGGTTAGGGCAGTTCCATCAGGGGCCTGAGGGTGGAAACTCAGCCCTTCGCTGAGTCCCTCTGGAGTCTTCCTCTCCTGGGGCTCAGAGGAGGAAAACAGGAAAAACAAATGGAACCACCAGCCCCAGATGAGCCAGCAGCCTCCCTTCCTTCCGGGAGTCTTGGCCAAGGTACAGTCTGGCTCCACAGTCTCTGGTCAGCCCCCAGAAAGCACCTTGCAGTGACTGGTTATAGTGTGACCTGCCTTCCTTGCGGGCTGCTTGAACAGTCTGTGGCTATAGGAGCAGGTTCTGCCTGCCATGGGGCCCAATCCTGGGGCTGAGATGTCTGTTCTCCACCCAGAGCTGCCTCCACCTGAGCTGCGCTCCTCCCTTTTGAACTCTTCCTCCAGGCGTGACCTGCCTTGCAAGTATGGCAGGACGAAGCCACTGCAGCCCAAAGCAACTCCTTAACCCCTTCCTGCCTAGCATGGGGTTGGTACGCCCTGTTACAAGCCCCCAGGTCTTCAAGGTGGCAGCATGGCAGATTATTATTGGTTGAAAGGATAAAAGGATAACATTTATTTTTAAGCATTTTTTTTTAAATTATCAATTTAAATTTTCATAGTTGCAGGAAATTAGGTCATTATTTAATGACAGCAGATGTTGAGATTCAAAAGTTAAAGGTTTATAACCCATTATAACACAAACTGTCAACATCACATGTCAAAAATATACAAACTAAACATCCTTCAGTCAAACTAAGTTCTCAAATAGCACTTTTCTCACTTTACCCGTCTGGAAACTTCCATCATCAGTGGTAATAGTTTTCCAGTTGACATTTACCAATAAAAATCAAATCCATACATGCCTACCAACATAGCAAACCTGATTCTTATCCAGTGAGAAATACCTGTACTCAGCGTGAACGTGCCTGTCACAGAGCCACAGGATTGGCTCTATGTCCCAGCTTTAAAACAGCGCATTGGAGGAACCCTTGCAGAGGTCCCACTCTTCTTCAGGGTAGGCCATACAGCCTGAGCCCTTCCTAAACTGAGCCTCTGGGCTCCAACATTCCTGCTTCATACCATGAGTTCTGCCCAGCAAGTCAGCCAAGATACACTCGGAGTCTTTTCACCCTCCAGGGATGAGTGCACCTCAGCATGTATTTGCAGTGACATCAGACAAACCCTAGTCTGTTTTGAAAAGGCTATTAGTCATGGGGAAGTCTTTAGGTCAGTACAAAGAAGTAAAGGCTGAGGCCTTCTCTACACTGGGCAACACAGCATGGGGAGGAGGTGAGCAGCCCTCAGTGGTGAAAGAACAGGTTAAAGACTATTTAGAAAAGCTGGACATGCACAGGTCCATGGGTTCAGAGCTAATGCATCCAAGGGTGCTGAGGAAGTTGGCTGATGTGATTACAGAGCCATTGGCCATCATCTGCATGGGAGAGGTAGATATGCTGGAGAGCAGGGATAGGGTCCAGAGTAACCTAGACAAATTGGAGGACTGGGCCAAAAGAAATCTGATGAGGTTCAACAAGGACAAGTGCAGAGGCCTGCACTTAGGAAGAAAGAATCCCTTGTACCCCTACAGGCTGGGGACCGACTTGCTAAGCAGCAGTTCTGCAGAAAAGGACCTGGGGATTACGGTGGATGAGAAGCTGGATATGAGTCATAAGAACGTAAGAGTCAGCAGTGTGCCTTCCTTGCCAAGGCCAACAGCACATTGGCCTGCATTAGTAGGAGCATTGCCAGCAGATCAAGGGAAGTGATTATTCCCCTCTATTTGACACTGGTGAGGCCACACCTGGAGTATTGTGTCTAGTTTTGCCCCGCACCCCCCACTACAGAAGGGATGTGCACTAATTGGAGAGAATCCAGAAGAGGGCAATTAAAATGATCAGGGAGCTGGGGCACATTACTTAAAAGGAGAGGCTGAGGGAACTGGGGTTATTTAGTCTACAGAAAAGAAGAATGAGGGGGGATTTGATAACAGCCTTCAACTACCTGAAGGGGTTTCCAAAGAGGATGGAGCTAGGCTGTGCTCAGTGGTAGCAGATGACAGAACAAGGAGTAATGGTCTCAAGTTGCAGTGGGAGAGGTCTTGGTTGGGTATTAGGAAACACTATTTCACTAGGAGGGTGGTGAAGCACTGGAATGGGTTACCTAGGGAAGTGGTGGAATCTCCATCCTTGGAGGTTTTTAAGGCCTGCCTTGACAAAGCCTTGGCTGGGATGATTTAGTTGGTGTTGGCCCTGCTTTGAGCAGGGGATTGGACTAGATGGCCTCCTGAGGTCTCTTCCAACCCTAATATTCTATGATGCTATGACTACAAAGCCACCTTGCACTGACCTAGTTGTGCAGTGTGAGAGGGTGCTGAGTAAAGTCCTCTGACATGCCAGCTCCCATTTAGGGGAATAAATTAGAGCTGCCTGGCCCTAATTCAGGAAGCAGAGATAGCTGCTGCCTAATTGGCCTGGGGCTGTATAAAAGCCTCGGAGGAAGGAAGCCAATGGGGGAGCAGAAAGGGAAAAGGCAGGAAGTGGAAGCAGGGAGGTAGCTCTTCCCTCCCTACTACCTGCCTGCCGATGGTGAAATGATGGTGGGAATAAGCCTGTGAATAAACTGCACCAGTGGCTATCATCTCCAGGGTCTCAGTGACTTTGTGGACCTAGCAGAGGCAGGAGCCAGGGTGGCCTGCCACTGTTACACACTGGAGCTTGTCCAGGATCCATGCCGGAGCAAGTCTCTGGCAGCCCGAAGATAGAGGAGACCCTGCAATGGCTGGTCAAGCAGCAGGAGACGGTGCAGAAGGCAATGCAGAGTTTTCAGAAAGCCTATCAGATGGAGAGACAGGCCTTGCTCATCTGGCAGGCAGAACAGCAGAAGAGCCTTCAGGTTCTCATTTAGGAGCAGGCTGGCATCCAACAGCAGCTCCTGCAGAAAGTGGTGAGTCCCACAGGAGGTGATGGCATTCGGGCGCCAGGCCTAGGACTATGTAAAATGGGCCCGACAGATGACCCTAACACCTTCCTAGGTACATTTGAGTGGGTAGCTGTGGGAGCTGGATGGGACAAGGAACGTGGGCCCTGTGACTGGCTCCCTACCTGCCTGGCAAAGCCCAAGTGGCCTATAGGGCCTTAAGCGAAGAGCAGGCCAGGAATTATGAAGCAGTAAAGGCAGCCATCCTAGATCAGGTGGGACTGTCTGCAGACAAGTACCACCAGAAGTTCTGGTTGGCAAGGTGGATGGAGTGGAGTCTGTGGCCCCAGGCATTCAACCAAAATTAGTAGACTGGGCCACCTGCTGACAATGGGGGAGATCATGGATGCGCTCGTCCTAGAGCAGTTTTTAAAGGGCCTCCCTGAGAACATAAAAGGTGTGGGTGAGGAGACACCAACTGAATACAGTTGAGGCAGCTGTAAAACTTACGGAGGAGTACGCGGAGGGAGACTTCCCCACGAAAGAGGGAGAGCTGTGGAAGGAAGTGGAGACCAAGAGGAAGCCCAGAGAATCTCTGACCAGAAAGGGCCCGGAGAACAAAATAGAGGACACCTGAGGGGCTCCCCTTGAGGTCCAGGCCGGTTGTCTGCTGGCAGTGTGGACAACTAGGACAAAAGAAGGGAGACTGCCCCACATGGATTGTGGGTGGGTAAACGCTGGAGGGCAGGGGAAGGGGCTGAAGCTGTCCACTATTCCAGTAATGTTGGGGAGGAAACCCTAGCAAGACCTGGTGGACTCGGCCTCAGCCTGTTCTCTAATACAAAGGAAGCAGGTGAGGCCACGCTGGTGGCATGCCCAGTGTGAAGATGGATGTGGACTGCATCCACAGGGATAGGAGGCAATATCCTACAGCCCAGGTGCCCCTCAAGCTTTGGGGCAGGTTTAAGTGGCTGCGGATTGGGGTAATAAAGGGCCTGCCTTACCCAGTAGTGGTGGGTATGGACTGGGACTCCCTCCTGAGAGGGAAGGTGGGCAGAGGGAGAAAGCCCAAGATAGGAAAAAAGGGGAGATCCCCAGAGGATCGGGGTAGAGACCTCCAAGCAGAAAACCCCTAGACAGCAGAGCTTGAGAAAGGAGAGGAAAACTATGGGCGAAACATCAACTCAGGGTCCTTGACTGGAGAGCAAGGCCCAGCGGAGGCCCTTATTAGTGGACCTCCAAAGGAAGAGATCCAGGCCCCTCTGGACAAGTTTGGGGGATAGAAGTCCCAAGTGTCCAGGAGAGGGCTGGGACCAATCCTGAACCCCAATGGAAGGGAAGGGAGGGGAAAAAACAGGGGAACACCCAGCAGGCTGTGAATGCTTCGAGGACCAGTGGGTTGTGGAGGAGCTGTGGGTCCATCCACCGCCCACACAACGTAGTTTCTGTGGGTAGGGAATGGAGGAACCCCACATGGCAAGCTCTGGGAATGACCCAAAAGAGGGGAAAGACTCTCCCATAGAGCCCCTGTCCCCTACCAGTAGAGGAAGGAGAGGACACAGAAAGGCAAACACGGCAGTTGGAGAAGGTGGGGAGGTGTGTGCAGGGCTGCCCAGATGATTCAGGGGGCCTGGGGTCTTCGGCAACGGGGAATTGTCGCCGAAGATCCAGCACTTCAGCAGTGGGTCCCAGGGCAGAAGGACCCCCCACCGCCGAACTGCCGCCAAAGACCCGGAGTGGAAGAAGCTCCGTGGGCCCGGGTCCTCATGAGAGTTTTCCGGGGCCCCCGGAGCTTCTTCCATTCCTGGTCTTTGGCCCAGGCCCCACGAAAGTCAGGCCCATCAGCTGAGCACAGGCAAGCCCAATCCAGGGGAATGATCCTTGGGTAAGCGTGTATATTTATTTCCCACCACACTGATCGTTGTCCCAACTTAGCAGGATACAGCTATCAACTTTCCATACTGGAAGAGGTACCAATACAAGAAAGTTAGCATTGTTCCCTGCTTTTCACTCCCCTGTAGGATTAGATGGGGGGGGGGACCATGCAGAGCAGTTTGTTTCTACAGGGATGTCCCTTCTTCATCGAGATCTCTCTGGGGGATACCTTTCATGGAGCTACACTGCAGTCCTCTCTCAAAGGTTTTAGAGATCGCAGCCTTATTTCTTCCTCTGCAGTAAGGCACCTTCCCACATCAATTGGCGATAACTTCGACAAGCACCACTGCAGCACACAAGCCCTGAAAGGTTTGGGACGCCAGCAGCAGCTGTGATCGCTGTGCCTTAATTACCCTCAGGAATGAGATATGAGCTACAATGACCTCCATCTGGTGGTGGAAAATGGGGCCCGTATTCAGTGCCATTGCCCTATACTCAGTTTCTGCAACTGAGCAACTCTTTCCTCATTTCCCTCACCCCAGCAGGCCCTCACCCCAGCTGGAGCTGCGAGTAGTGTCATGCATAAGCTCTCTGAAGCAGAAGTGTCAATAAGCATGTCTGGTTTAAAACGTGAGCAAGGAAAGAGAGTTCTGAACCATAACTTTCACTTTCCATTATGATTGTACTGACAATAGTACTTGTCTGTGTTTTATCCGCAATTGCTGCCATTGTGGCATTGAGGGGTTCCTGCTCCACAATGCTGGAATGCTAGAGCCTGATGAGGAGAAAGAGGACGACTCAGGATGACATGTTCAGTCCAGGGCTGCATCAGACCGTGAGCAAAGGGCCTGGAGGATGAACATTAGACAGACTGACTGGGAAGGAAAGAGTAGATAGGAGAAAGACCTAGGACACGCAGCAGGAAAAGGAGGGGGAGATGCACCCCGACATAATGGGGCTTCTCCAGCAGCAAACAGCTGCTGCAGACTCTTGTGGATCTACAGGTTCAACAATTCCAGGCTTGCCTTCCTTTGAAGTCCATGGAGAACTCCATTACAGCAGCACCCCCTTCCATGGAGTATCAGGGGCCACATCCCTACCCCTACCACTCCACCCCCGGAGACATTAAGGACAACCGCAGCTTCATACACATAGACCCGTGAGAGCCCCAGTAGTTGTATGTGGAGGTAAAATGGGCATGAATGCTTTCTCCCCTTAATAAATTAATGGAACAGAACTTAACAAGTTTTTTAATGTATTTGCTTTTAAATTGCACAGATTTTTACACTGGTTTGTTACTGAATAAAATTCTATTTGGAAAATAATCTATATTAGTTCATAACATGCGCTGTGGAGTGCCTAGCAGCTCTGAAAGCACCCACTTACTTGCTACTGCACAGTGTGAAACAACTTACAGGATCAGCAACAAACGGTGTAATAATCATAAATGTACGGCCAGCACCATAAAATTAATAGGTGCATTGGTAGTGTTATAGTCATAAGTTTACACTAAGCACCACACAATTCTTAACGCCCCAAAACAGCAGGGCCAGGTAAATCACAGGACACCACAGCATATTACTGTGACTCACTGCTGAAATGCTCTTTCAAAGTCTCCGTGAGCTGTACAGCTCCATGCTGAGCTCTTCAAATAGCCCTTCTGTCCAGTTCAAACTCAGCAGACAGCCACTCCACCTCCTCACTAGCAGCAACTTTTCCACTTTTGCTTCACAGATATTATGCAGGACACAGCAGACAGCTAGAACTATTGAGATGTTTTTCACTGAGATCCAATCTTGTGAGTAAACACCAACAGCATCCCTTCAATATACCAAGAATGCATTCAAACTGTCATTCTGCACCTGCTGAGCAGGTAGTTCAATGTTTCCTTGGTGCTGCCCAGGTGGCTAGTGTATGGCTTCATGAGCCAGGGAAGCAAGGTGTAGGCTAGGTCCCCCAGGATCACTATTGGCATTTCCACATCACCAATGGTAATCCACTAATTGGGAAAGAAAGTCCCTGCCTGTAGTTTTAAGAACAGTCCTGTTTTCTTAAAGATGTGAGTATCATGCACCTTCCTTGACCAGTGGACATTGATGTTGGTGAAGCGTTCCCAATGACACACCGGCACTTGCATAACCACAGAAAAGCATCCCTTTCTGTTAAGATATTCTGTGGCAAGGTGGTCTGGTGCCAAAATAGAGATATGCGTGTCATCCATTGCTCCACTACAGTTCAGGAATCCCACTGCTGCAAATCCATCCACTATGTCCCGCACATCGCTGAGAATCAGAGTCCTGCGTAGCAAGAGATAATTAATGACTCTGAAACTTGCATGACAGTGGCCCCTGCAGTGGATTTTCCAATTCCAAAATGATTTCCTAGTGACCAGTAGCAATCTGGGATTGCAAATTTCCACAGTGCATATAAAAATGGAACGCTGAACTTTACTTCCCCTAGCCACAACATGTATAGGTATCAGCTGAACAGAATGGTTTATTGATATACAGTAGAATCCTGTTTATCCAAGCTTCCACTAGCCGGCTTTCTGTATTAACTGAACCATCAGCCACCTGGGGCTGAGTAGCAGGACTTGGATGGTCAGCCCCTGCTGCCCACGGCTGACGAACGCCCCCCCCCCCCCCCCGGAGGCTTAAAATGGAGGATAGAAATCTCTTTAGGATAATCATTTTTACAGGAGATTTGCAATCTGGCCCCAGTCCACAATTAAGATCTGATACAGCGGAACCCAGTTTAAATGTAAGCCCAGTCAAAAATCAGCTTTTAAGAACTGAGGCTGCTGCACGGAAATAAGTGACACTGGTTACTTCAGTAAAATTTAGTAAATTGTTTTATATTTTTACACCAAATGTAACCTAGAAGATTCTCTGTAAAAATGTAGAATTTCATTTTTTCTGAGCAAACAGAATCTACTCTAGGATGCCCAGATAACAGATTTTTTCCTTTAGTGCACGTGTGGTAAATCTGTGCTGAGATAGTTGAAGACGCAGCGGCTTCAACATGAAACTGCAGAACCATGAAAGGTACTCTTATAAGTACACCTGGTGGAATGTTTTTCACTTCTTTCTTATAATTGCCTTAATTTGATTATGGGAAAAAAACTCTCCTAAACAGCTGCTATTAAAAAAAAAAAAAAAAAAAAAAAAAAAACCACTCCAATCTGCCAGTTAGGGCATGATACGACAAACCGCCGAGGGGACTGGTCACACATTCTAAGCTCTCTTGTCACACGCTGGCAACACTGGGAGTGAGACATTTGCAGGGAGCATCTCTAAATGAGCTGTGCATTGCAACAGGGAAGAATCTCCTGGAAAAAATCAAGCTGTAAGGGCGACACGCCAGCTCACGAGAAAGTCCCAAATCAGGCCTTGGCACTAGACCCACCTGTCTTGCCTTGGCTCTCTCCCCCCTGCCCCTCCCCCAGGCTGCATGGTTTCAGGCTTCAGTCTGTCAGTGCCCAGCCCCCTCTGCCTTAGAACAAAGTGGCCAAGGGTGAGGAGAGGCAGCAGAGCCAACAGCACTTTACAAAGGAGACTGTGAGCAGGTGGGCGGTGCTGGATCCCCAGCTCAGGCAGCTCAACTTCCCTTGTGCCCGTGCAACAGGGCTGTGGCCATCCCCCTCATGCCTGCATCCAGGCACTCGAGTCTCTACCCAGGCTGCCGATTCATACTGTTGTTGCTAGGCTGATGCCTGCTCCACGAGCCACTACACTGAGGTCCCAGCCCCGCCTGCTCCGGCACCAGGCAGTTAAACCCCAGCTTGGACAGGCCCATGGATGAGTCCGCCTAGCCTGAGATCAGTCACTTAGGCAAGGGGCTCTTGGCTTGTGGGGCACAACAAAGCAAGCACCCTCCCCTTAGCACAAGCAGGCAGAGGAGTGCACAGACAGGGCAGCTCCTCTCCTCCTACTGGGCTGTCTCTGCCCTCTCCCATCCCATGAACCAGTCAGAGAGCAGCTCCATCAGCCCTCCCTCCCCTTCCAGCGCTGAGGCAGGGCAAATTACTTCGAGGGGCTGTGGCGACTGCTCCGGCTGAATGTGGCATGGGGCTAGAGGAGGAAGAGGAAAGGATCCCTCTTCCTCCCATCCCCCGCAGCACCAACCCCCACCAGCATCAACTCATCACCACCATTTTTACTCCTCAGCTCACAAAAAAGCTGAGAAATCATCCCATGGCCCAGCCCCACATTCCTGCCGTGGGACATGGAGGGTAGCAGGATGATGGTTCACTTTTTTGTGCCTTATGGTCCATGACATGTTGAAAACCACTGATCTAAACCACCTAGGGTCTATCTACACAGCAAAGAAAAGCCCATGGCTGGCCTGTGCCAGCTGACTTGGGCTTCGGGGCCGCTTCACTGCTGCATAGACTTCCAGGCTTGGGACCCTGCGAAGTGGGAGAGTCCCAGAGCCTGGGCTCCAGCCCAAGTCCGAACACCTAACACAGCAATGAAACAGCCTGCAACCCAAAACCCATAAGCCTGATTTGACTGGCATGGGTCAGCCATGGGTGTCTAGGTGCTGCGTAGACCTGCCCCTAGTCACCACCCACATCCCTCCTTTGTAACCAACACTGCAGAACTAGACAACCCCTCTGCCCACAGTCATGCTATCATAGACTGTACAGTTTAGGGCCAGTACTCCAGTGTGTAAATCCCCCCTGCAAAACACAGCAGCAGCCTGCCTGCAAATCTCCCCTCCTCTCCTGAAAGTTTATTTGAATTGGTTTTTAAAAAAATCCCTATATATTTACCTTTCTGGTTTATAACAGATGCATGAGTCCTGACGATGTAAGTGAGCTAATCTGCTCAGCCCCTCAGTGTGTCCCCTACACATTTAACCGTAGGGTGGGCAGAATCGAAGTCCACTGACAAGGCTTTCTGTCTAGCCATGAAGGTGACAGACAACCTAGACTACACTAGCTAGCGTTACACTAGCTATAGAAGGGAGAGTGTTAATGGAGCACTCGTAGTAAAAAAGTTCAGCCTTCTAAGTCAGACTCTCAGTGCTACAGACATAAATCAGCATGCTATTGGACAAAGGCAAATATAGGTCCATCTTTTAAAAAAAAAGGGAAGAAGGAGAATCCGGGGAACTACAGACCAGTCAGCCTCACCTCTGTCCCGAGAAAAAAATCATAGAACAGATCCTCAAGGAATCCATTTTGAAGCACTTGGAGGAGAGGAAGGTGATCAGGAACAGTCAACATGGATTCACCAAGGGCAAATCATGCCTGACCAACCCGATTGCCTTCTGTGACGAGATAACTGGCTCTGTGAATATGGGGAAAGTGGTGGATGTGATAGATCTTGACTTTAGCAAAGCTTTTGACACTGTCTCCCACAGTATTCTTGCCAGCAAGTTAAAGAATTATGGATTAGATGAATGGACTATAAAGGTGGATAGAAAGGTAGCTAGATCATCGGGCTCAACAGGCAGTGACCAACAGTTCAATATCTAGTTGGCAGCCAGCATCAGGTGGAGTGCCCCACGGGTCAGTCTTGGGGCTGGTTTTGTTCATCTTCATTAATGATCTGGATGACGGGATGGGTTGCACCCTCAGCAAGTTTGCGGATGTCACTAAGCTGGGGAAGAGATAGATATGCTCGAGGATAGAGTTCAGAGTGATCTAGACAAATTGGAGGATTGAGCCAAAAAAAAAAAAAAAAAAAATCTGATGAGGTTCAACAAGGACAAGTGCAGAGTTCTGCACTTAAGATGAAAGAATCCCATGCATCGCTATAGGCTGGGGACCAACTAAGCAGCAATTCTGCAGAAGAGGACCTGGGGATTACAGTGATGAGAAGCTGGATATGAGTCAATAGCGTGCCCTTGTTGCCAAGAAAGATAATGGCATATTGGGCTGCCTTAGTAGAAGCATTGCCAGCAGACTGAAGGCAGTGATTACTCTCCTCTATTCAGCATTGGTGAGGCCACATCTGGAGTATTGCGTCCAGTTTTGGGCCCCCCCACTACAGAAAGGAGGTGGACAAATTAGAGAGTCCAGTGCAGGGCAATGAAAATGATTAGGGGGTAGGGCACATGACTTATGAGGAGAGGCTGAGGAAACTGGGCTTATTTAGTCTGCAGAAGAGAAGAGTGAGCACAGGGCTGACTAGATGACCTCCTGAGGTCTCTTCCAACCCTAATCTTCTAAATACATTCTTCAGATGTCCACACCAAAGGCAGGAGCTGGTAATAAAACAGGAGGAACTGGAAATGCTCAGGCAGGAGAAGAAATCTGACTGACTTGGCATTACAGAGAGTGGCTGGGAGAAGTCACATGACATGGGGATCAGAGTGGATAATCAGCAGAACATGGGCTTCTAGTGAAGGCCTGCACAACTCGTAAAAGCGGTGAAGGCATATTACTCCAAAGCAAACAGCTGAGAACCGAAACCCTCCTGCGCTGCCAAAAACACCCTCTCCCAGCGCCACCCGCCCACCACACATTCCCACCCTAGTGCCACCCAGCCCCCCAGAAACCCCCCCCCACAATAAAGCCTCGCGCCACTGCCCATCCACTCGGCTTGTCATCCCCCATGAAATAGGGAGGGAAAAAGGGACAGTTTGAAGGATTTTCTGGGGCTATGAACTAAGGGGAGGGGAAAGGGAGACAGTGTGAATGGATCGGATGTGACTGTCCAACACACAAACAGAATGGCCGCAGAGAGCTTGGGGAGGGGCGGGGGGACAGTGTGATAGGGGCCGGGAAGGGGCAGCAGTTGAGGCAGGGCAGCTGCCAACACCACGTCTCCCCTGGGGATTTACTGGCTTCCCACAGACAGTTCACCCCCCCACCCCCAATCACTACAGAGGCCGCCTGGGACACCAACCAGCACAGTAGCAGCCCCACTCCCAACCTAAGGATGGTTGCGGGGGGGGTCCTGGCCCAGTCCCTCCCCCCGAGCTGTAGCTTGAGCCCAGGCTAGGCACCCCTCCCCTCGCTCGGCACTTACTGGCTCTGCCTCATGCCCAGTGCTTCCTGCCTCAGCAGGCCCTGGAATTGATGCACCCACCGTATGCCAGGCAGGGGGAACGGGAGATGGAAACACATGAGGTTCTGGCTGTTAGGGCGGTTGGAGCACAGGGATGTGAGGCACCCCCCTGCCCCCCTCAGGCAGGGGGCAAACCCAGCAGCCCCACCCTGCCACTTGCCCGCGGGCCACACAGTGAGCCCACGTGGGCCACATGCAGCCCGGGGGCCGCATGTTGTGCAGGCCTGTTCTAGTGCATGCTATGGCCAAAAGGGCTAATGCGATCCTTGGATGCAGAAACAGGGCAATCTTGAGTAGGAGCAGAGAGGTACATATTTGGCACTAGTATCACTGCAGCTGGAATCCCATGTCCAGATCTGGTGTCCACAGTTCAAGAAGGATGCTGAAAAGGAGGGTTCAAAGAAGAGCTACAAGTAACATGCCTTACAGTGATAGATTGAGTCTTCAAGTCACCCCTTAACCTTTTCGTTGTTAAGCTAAATAAACTTGATCACAGTCTACAGGTATCCATATGGGAACAAATATTTAATAATGGGCTCTTTCATCTAGCAAGGTACAACACGTTCCAACTTCTGAAAGTTGAAGCTAGACAAATTCAGACTGGAAATAAAGTTTAAATTTTTACTGGTGACAGTAATTAACCATTGGAACAATTTACCAAGGTTCATGGTGGATTCTCCATCACTGTCCCTTTTAAAGTCAAGACTGGATGCATGTTTTTCTACAAGTTCTGCTCTAGAAATTATTTTGGGGCAGATCTCTGGCCTGTGCTATACAGGAGATCAGACTACATCCTCAGAAGCATCTCTTCAACCTTGGAATCTATGACTGAGATGTTAAAATTAACTGGGACTCTACTTAGGAAGAACAAATGGGGTGAGGGAGGGACATTCTACATCACAGATACCATTTCCTGCTTTAGAGTTAGTGATAACTCAAACAGAGGGTCTGAGATGCTAATGGACTGATGGTCTAAATGATGAAGCACAAGATGAGGTAGGAATTGGCTTTTATCACAGACCAGCAAACCAGACTGGAGAGTAGGACAAGCAGCTCCTTAAGCCTCTATCTACAACGGGTAGGAAGAAACTTATGTTGGGGAGAGGGGACTTGCATCTGTGGGACGCATGCTGGAGTTTCATGCTGCCAGTAGTATATCATCTTTGGAGTTTCTACAGTTTATATATGATGATTTTCTAACACAAAAATGTTAGAATTTTTATTAGACTTCATTTGATAGATGAAGATGGATTGATCACAAAACTTGACTTAGATTGTAGCTTTTGGGGCAGAGACCTATGTGGCAAACTCAGGACAATTAGCTACCAGGAGAGGGGTAGTAATTGGTCCCGGAAGGCTTAGCCCTGGAGGAATAAAGTTCAGCTGGGACAGGGGTTATCAGGGAACTAATTAGGTTCAGCTGGCCCCAATTGCTGGAGACCTTTTTAAATCATCCCTGGCAGGGAAGCAAGGCGTGGGAGGAAGAGAGAAGCAGAGTAGCTGCCAGCTAGTAGGGGCAGCTGAACTCTGAGACTCTTCTTGCAAGGCAGATTGCATTCTCCCCAGAAGGAGAGGAAACTAGAGCAAGGGGCTGGCTGAGAAGGGATCAGCCAGACCCTGCGAGATTGGGAAGGTTTTTTTTTCTTTTACTTTGCCCAAGCCTGTGTCTCCGAGGCTAAGAAGGACTGAGCTAAAAAAGGAGAGGCAGTATTTGCCACACCATGTCTTTGTTCTGTGTTTGTACAGTGCCTAGCACAATGGATCTGATCCGTGACTGGGACTCCTAGATACAAACAATAAATAATAATAGCAATGAATGAATGAATGAATGAAAAAATGAATGAATGCCTATAAGCAAATTACTATGACCTAATTACATGCTTATGTGCAAACAGAATATAAATCACAACCAGTAATATATATGTACTGGAAGTTTAAATAGTCCAATTCTCAAAGCTAAAAATAATTGATTAAAAATGATTGTGAACAAAAAATGTAAACAGCAAAGTGTGATCCCAGATTGAGAGTTAAGACTATTTTACTTAAATGCCCCAAAGTCTGCAATCACTCAAACAAACAAAACACGCATGCTACTTGGATTTGAAAACACAGTTGGGTTAGGATAGGAACAGTAAAACAGCAATAAAAATAAGAATTACTATCCATAACAACTGCAGATAACTGATATGAGAAGATAAAGGAATTAATGAAATATCATGTCACAAAGTCTACTGGGTATTAAGTAATTTGTTAAATACATTAGGATAAAAGGAGTCTTAATAATGGTAGTAGAGGCCCAGTATGGTGTAGGTGATAACATGCCTTGGCTACACTTGCAAGTTGCAGCGCTGGTGAGGGGGTTACAGCGCTGCAACTTACTCGGTGTCCACACTTACAAAGCTCAGCCAGCGCTGCAAACTCCCTGTCTGCAGCGCTGGCTGTACTCCTGGTCTGCTACGGGTGTAGCGAATCCAGCGCTGCATCATCAGGTGTGGACACTCACCAGCGCTGTAATTGGCCTCCAGGGTATTAGGAGGTATCCCAGCATACCTTTTCAGCCTCTCTGGTCATTGGTTTCGCACTCCACTGCCTGGGCTCAGGTGACCCGCCCTTTAAATGCCCCGGAGATTTTAAAAATCCCCTTCCTGTTTGCTCAGCGAGGCGTGGAGTGCAATCAATCAATCAGTGACCATGCCTCCACGCCCCAAATGAGCCCAGCCATGGAGCACTGCGAGCTGGCAGGATCTCATGTGTTTGGGGTGAGGAAGCTGTGCAGGCACAGCTGCGCTCCAGCCATAGAAATTATGATACTCCGGCCAGACATCAAAGTCAATGCAATACAGGGCTATGACCGGGACGCGGTGCAGTGCAGGGTTAAGGTAAAGGAATGCGGAGGCCTACTGCAAAGCACGTCGGGAACCACGCTCAGGTGCTGCCCCACGACCTGCCATTTTTACAAGGGCTGGATGCGATACTTGGATGTAACCACTGCCAATCTGAGGATCACGGTGGACATCCGTTCAGACCTGGAGAGGAGGGGAGGGTGTAGAGGAACCCGAGAGGGAGCTACTGAGGTGTTTGGAGACTCCCAGGGAGTCATGCAGCCAGGAGCTATTTTCAGCCAGGAAGAAGCTAGCCAGTTGCAGGCCGCTGGGACTTGGTAGTGAGAACCAACAGAGGAGCCTGTTCCCGGTAAGAAGCTTTTATTTATAAGGATGGAAATGTTTTGGGACAGGGGGCTATGGCTGCTGCCAAGCATGCCTAGATGTGGAATAGCCCACTGATTTAGTCTATCATGTCGCAGTAATCTGCTCTGTAATCTCTTCAAAAGTTTCAGCCACGAGCGTGGTGCAATGCGCTTCAGCAAGTTTTATAGGAGAGCACCGTGGTCCTTGTCCCAGTCAGGCTAACGCGTCCGTGCCATTGTGCTGTGAGGATACTTGTTAAGGTGCTATTTCCCTGTTAGCTGCTTTTTGCTTTCCACAAGTCAACAGAAAACCCCATGGATTCCAGAGTCAAGCAGCCCCCCCTTCCCAGGTGAGCCCGGTGTGGGGAAGCTCACCATCTCTCTCTGCAGCTGCGGCCCTCTTCTGTGCTATGCTCGCAATGTGTAAATGATGCTACAAATAGTCTTAAAACAATCAGGCTCTGTATTAAAGTTTATATCTCTGTGTTTTTTTTAAAGTGACCTTGATACTGCTCCATCAGCGCAGACTTCTGAAAAACTCATGAAAACTTAAGAAAAAACCAAGGAAGAATAAGGAGGACTGGTGAAGCAGTTATGAATCTGTATTCCACAGATAATAAAAAGTTCCAAGACTGGAGGGAAAAGGAAAGCATGAAAAAGGAACAGGCTGCCAAGAGAAAGGAAAAGGCTGCCAAGAGAAGGAATTGGCTACCAAGAGAAGCACAGATCGGCTGCTAAGCATCCTGGAAACACAACAGACCTCATGCAGTCATGCTAGCCATGCAGGCAGAGCACTACCGTGCCTTCCTCACCCCATCCCAAGCTCAACCCATTGTGCCCCACTGTTTCCTCAAACACCCTTCTCCACATCCTGGTTCTTACACACCAAGCTGCCCCCAAACCATAACGTTCACCTAACAGCCCTGATAACTACGACCCTTACCCTATGCACTCAACCCCCATCACCATGCAGCATATTAATCCTGAAGTGCAGCAGGCATTGCAGAGCACCAAGGAAGGACATATTCAAACCTCTGACTTTACTGCTCATCACCCTACCCCCTGCCTGTTTTATGTACTGTATTTTAATAAAGGATTTCTCGTCTTTTAAAACAGTTATTATTACAGAAAGTGTAACATACTGTACCATAAGTGAAAAATGGCACTGCAAATCATTGCAACCACTGGCATTTAACTGCTGTGGAAGGCACCCAACATTACTGTTTGGCTTCAGCCCAAATTGCTCCTTTAAGGCATCCCTAATCTTGAAGCACTGTCCTGGGCCTCTCTAGTAGCTCTAACTCTCTGGCTGTGCAAATTCAGCCTCCAGGCGTTGAACCTCGGAGGTCCATTCGTCACTGAAGGTTTACCCTTCCCTTCACAAATATTATGGAGGATACAGCACGCAGTTATAATCGCTGGATGCTGCTTTCCCCAGTCTAGCTTCCCGTAGAGACTCTCCATCTCCCTTTAAACGGCCAAAAGCACACTCCACAGTCATTCTGCACCGGCTCAGCCTGTAGTTGAACCGGTCCTTGCTCCTGTCAAGCTTCCCTGTATACGGTTTCATGAGCCAAGGCATTAATGGGTAAGCAGGGTCTCCAAGGATCACAATGGGCATTTCGACGTCCCCCACTGTGACTCCTGTCTGGAAAAAAGTCCCTGCCTGCACTTCGTCTGAACATGCCACTGTTCAAAAGATGCGTGCATCATACAAACTTTCCAGGCCATCCTGTGTAAATGTCAGTGAAACGCCTACAGTGATCCACAAGTGCCTGGAGAACCATAGAGAAATACCCTTTCCGATTAACGTACTCGGATGCCAGGTGGGGTGGTGCCAGAATAGGAATATGCGTCCCATCTATTGCCCCTTCAGTTAGGGAACCCATTTGTGCAAAGCCATCCAGAATGTCTGCACATTCCCCAGAGTCACGTCTTCTTAGCAGGATGCGATTAATGGCCCTGCAAACTTGCATCACCACTATCCAACGGTCGACTTTCCCACTCCAAACTGGTTTCGCGACCGATCGGTAGCTGTCTGGAGTTGCCAGTTCCAGACTGCAATAGCCACCCGCTTCTCCACTGACAGGGAGCTCTCAGTCTCGTGTCCGCGCTGCAGGGTTGGGGCGAGCTCAGCACACAGTCCCATGAAAGTGGCTTTTTCTCATCCTAAAGTTCTGCAGCCACTGATCATCATCCCAGACTTGCATGACGATGTGATCCCACCACTCATGCTTGCTTCCCGAGCCCAAAGGCGGCGTTCACGGTGCTGACACGTCGTTTACTGCCACAAGCAATTTAGTGTCAGGCGCATCAGCGCGAATCTATTTCATCATCTGAGCTCTCCTCACTGTCACTTTGGAGCATAAGGAATTAGCGTCAACTGCAGACGCCTGATGTGCTGCAATAATCGCCATCTAGCAAAGTCCTCAGCATGCTCGGGCTCCATTTCTACTGAAATCACGCGGCAGACTCACAAATGGCCACAACAACGGCTGACAAAGGGAAGCGATGGCAGCAACGGGTCGTTGGAACATGCGAAGCGGATGAACCTGCACCTTCCGTCCCCTTCCCACAACCCACAGCGCCAAAATGGGACGAGGTGCTCTGTGGGATAGCTGACCACAATGCACCACTCAACAGCGCTGCAAATGCTGCAAATGTGGACACACTGCAGCGCTGGTCACTGTCAGTGTGGACACACTGCAGCGCTGGCCCTACACAGCTGTACGACCACAGCTGTAACTACCAGTGCTGCAAAAATGTAAGTGTAGCCATACCCACTGTCAAGCATGAGGCAGAAAAGTCATCAATAAATGCAACAATGTTCAATAAACATTTCTCTTTGTATTTGTTATACCGCACAGCTTGGTTCCAATGTCAGATAATCCAGATGAAATAACAACATCTTCCCCAGCAACCCCTAGGAAAGGAGGTAAACCATATCCACTAAAGATAAGATCAGCAGGTCTGGATAACTTCATGAAGCCATAGATTTTAAGGCCAGACGACCATTGTGATATCTAGTCTGACCTGCAGAACCCAGACCGGGAAATTTCACAAAGAGATTCCTGCATGAAGCACATAACTTCTGTCTGAGCTACAGGAGATCTTTTAGAAAGACATCCAGTCTTCCACCCAAGCATTTTAAAGTTTGTTGAGGAGCTCTCCTGTGCACTAGTGTTAATTTTTAATACATTTTGGACTATTAGGAAGTTTGAGAGGACTGGAAGAAAGTTAATGTTGTGCCAGTATTTAAAATGAGTAAACAGGACAACCCAAGTAATTGTGGGCTGGTTATCTTGGCACTGATCCTGGGCAAAATCATGGAATGGCTGCTCCAGGACTATCACTAAAGAGTTACAGGATAGAAATATAAGTGATACTAATTAACATGGTTTCATGGAAAATGGGACTTGTTAGAGGAACTTGATATTGTTCTTTGACAAGACTGCAAGGTGTTGGGTCAAATTAACTGTATTGATGTAATATATTTGGACGTGTTTGGCTTAGTAATGCACAACATTCTGATTAGAAAATTAGCACTACACAAGATCAGTATGTTGCACATTAAATGGGTTAAAATTGGCTGACAGATCTCAACCAATTGTACCCTGAAGAGACTGGTTTTTAATCAATGATCTAGAAGAAGATAACTCATTGCTGATAAAGTTTGCAGCTGACACAAAGACTGGTGGGTTGGTGAATGGCGACCAGGACAGGTTACTGATATGAAGTTATTTGGATCACTTAGTAAGATGAGTGTAATGTAAAAACTCATGCATTTTAATACAGCCAAGTGTAAGGCTATCCATCTAGGAACAAAGAATATAGGTCATACTTACTTACTAAGGATGGGGGAGCTGTATCCCAGAAAGAAATGACTCTGGAAGGCACCTAAATGTCACAGTGGATAAAAAACTGAACATGAGCTCCTAGTGCGATGCTGTGGCTAAGAGTGTAAATGCCATTCTTGGAGGTAGAAACAAGGGGATAGAGAGCAGGAGTAGGGAGCTGATATTACTTCTGCATATAGCACTGATAAGACCATACTGATACAGTGCCCAGTTCGGGTCCACACTTCATCAAGGATGTCTAGCAGACAAAGGTAGAACACAAGCCAATGGCTGGAAGATGAAGCTAGACAAATTCAGACTGGAAAAAAAGGTGTAAATTTTTTAATGGTGAGAGTAATTAACCACTGGAACAATTTACTGAGGACTACAGTGATTCTCCATCACTGACAATTTTTAAATCAAGACTGGATGTTTTCTAAAGACTCTCCTCTAGGAATTATTGTGGGGCAGGTCTCTTAACTATGTTATACAGGAGGTCAGACTAAGTACCTACATGGGAAAGAGATTTCTGATAGTACGCTACGTGATGGAATTGGAGTTGCTCCGTAACTGTTTACAAATACTGTATGTTGATGTGATTATTGGGGTGTTTTCTGTATGAATATACTGGTTTAACTGCTTTAGGGGGAGCTGTATGGAAAACAAACATAAAGAAAAGAAATACCCATAAATGGCTCAAGCAAACATTTGAGACAGACAATGCCAGGACCAGAAAATGAACCAGAAAATCAAGAGGGCTAGAGAGCCTTTAAAGGGGACTTTCTCAAGAAAGGATTAGTTTCTGGAGAGTTTATCTGAGTAAATGAGATCCACTCAGGGTATCTGAAGTGCCACAGTCACTATCCCAGGATGGAAGGGTTTTACGGGAGAAAGCCGTGCATTGTTTTAAAATCCTTTTTCTCTATATGCTTTGTTCCTACTGCTAAAACAAACAACAGGTTGGATTGAGATGGCTGTCTAGTTACTGTATTCAGCACTGGTAAAAGGCTCCTACAGGGAAGAACTGCAGATGCCAATCTCAGTAGGACCTGCTGGGAATGCATAGTTGATATACAGGGTGCTGTAGCCCAAGGCCATGTCTAAGAGCTGAGGGCTTGGCTACACTTGGAAATGTGCAGCGCTGGGAGTTACAGCTGTGGTCGTACAGCTGTGGTCGTACAGCTGTGTCGGAACAGCGCTGCAGTGTGGCCACATTTGCAGCATTTGCAGCGCTGTTGGGAGTGGTGCATTGTGGGCAGCTATCCCAGCGTTCAAGTGGCTGCAACGTGCTTTTCAAAAAAGGGGGGTGGGGTGGAGT